>NC_137461.1:93624888-94224888 GCF_964235325.1 Thermobia domestica
TTCATATAAGTATATATACTGTTTAATATTACTACTTAACAAATAAAACATTCACGTGTTCCTCCTATTTCTTTACCTCTTTCGTACAAATACTTTCAACCTTCATCCATTTTCTTCTCTACACATTTTTTTTTTTTTTTTTTTTTTTTTTTTTTTGAAAACGCGTCCCCCTGTCTCCACCGCCAAAGACGCCCGTGCTGTAATGTAAAATGTTTTTATCTTTTTAAATATTATGAAAGACGTTAATCAATCTATATTACATCCTTCCGCTACATTACGCGTATCATTATTATTTTCATGCTCTGAGGATTTTGATGATGAAAAGTGAGGACATTATCTACTTTCCTTTCACGTATATACATGTATAATAATCAAGATAATCCCGTATGTATAGTAGCCAACGTAAATGCATATCTACTTCTCCGTACATAGTCTCTTGTCAATTACTTAAGCAAGATTGGGGCTATTTAAGTATGTTTTTCAGTTACAGAAGATTACGTACAGAAAACTGTGCTCAGATTATTAGAATTTTTTCTGGCATTACTAACAATATATCTTATAGAGATGACATTTGCCTGAGACTGTACTTTTTATTTTGCCTTGTACTACTTTCGTACTTAAATTAATCTGTCCTAACAAAATACTCGTTAAAAAAAAAAAAAAAAAACTTATACAAAATCAGCAACAGCAGAAACCCTGGAGAATGTTCATAAAAGGCAGAACTAGCTGGGTATAACAATTTATGCTATTACCTCATAATATGGTATTGTTGTATGTCTACAGAACTGGTCAGTCGAAGGCTGTAATATAAACTCACAGTTTTGAAACCAGGAAAAGACTGAAACGCACTAATAATCCAACATAAAGATTCTTCGTCATTGCTTGAGACCTATAGACAGAGTTACACTCAATGAACATATACGCAGAATACCTCACATAAATATTCTATGTGAGTTTAAGATATGGCGCTAACTTTATTTTGTCTGGCATGTTTATTTGAAAATAAGGAACAATCCAAGTTTAAAAAATAATACGAGGCGATGTCAAAAAAGCAAAACATTACTATCTACTAATTTTAAAATTTAACTTCGAAGCGAACATCTAGCTATGAAAAGAAGATATTGTTCCCTTTAAAGTGTCATAACTCAAACTCATTAACTCCTCATGAGAGCGAGTTGAAGATTGGCTGCTGCAGTTTAATATGAACAGATGAATGACAGAAATGTTTGTTTGGGATGGGGTTGGGTGATGTGTACCTTAACCTACATGATTTTACATGAAGCTCTTCCCATACCTTTAGGATCATTTTCAACATCACATGTCAATAAGGATCATTGAGATGTGTCATTTTTCTATGAAAGCTACGACATCTCACCTACCTGAAGATTATTCAATTTTTCAGCGCAGTCTCCAGCTTCAAAACCCTTGAGAATATTCACGGCTGTAACAGCTACATCTTCCATGGCATCCAAAATATGTTCAACTGTTTGCCTTCGCCTGTTATAGAGATCACGAACTTTCATTACAAGTGCTTTCGTACTTCTGGCAACTTTGGTATCCACTAAAAAGATAGGTAATTTAACTGAAGCATTTGGGATTGGAGTAACTTGACCACTTTTGAAGCTTATTACTGATCCGTACGTGCAAATCGAGTTGTCAATACCAGAAGGTGTTACATGAATTATCTTCTCACTCATAAATGCCCACTGAGACACTAGAGGCAGAATTTCAGTTTTAATTTCCGATAACTGGTTATCAGCACAGTCTAATTTAATTTGCTTGTAATGAAGAAGTGCTGCGGCTAAACAAACAGAAAAGGAAGCTGAACTTCCAAGACCTGCTCCTATGCTCAATTCAGATTGAATTTTAATATCAAAACCACCCAAATCTGATCCACATATGGAGAGGTACAAGAAATAGAATGATAATAATGTGATCTCATGGGACGCACTTAATTCAGGAGCTATTTTATTAATAAAGGCTTTTAATTTCGCTAATTGATCTTCTGTAGGGGTCTGTGGATTTTCCCAGTTTCCTTGAAAACCTGGGGGCACAGCACTCTTGATTTCCTCCAAACTCCATGATCGTTGTAAGCCAACATCACCGAAATCTATAGCTAGTTTCTGTTTGCACTCTGAAAATGTCAGTCTTGTTCTTAGATTTAAACTGGCCGCAACAGCTGTTTTACCATAAACAACAGAATGTTCCCCATGTAGAATCACTTTACCAGGGGCAGATACTTGGAATTTTATCACTGTAGGGCAGGCCATGATGAATTTAACAAAATATGAACAATTTTATTACCAAGCAGGAAAAAAAAAAAAGTCAACAAAAAAGAAAAAAGTTCATATTATTAGGTTCTGTCTCACTCCACTTCAATTCAAGTTTGTTTCTGCTTTTCCCATTGCTCAGGAGTCAATGTCTTTTGGGAGAATGCATGTATTGTTTTTAATTCTTCTTCTAACACTGAATTCACTAATCTGGAAAAGAAAGGGAAACAATGAAAATCAACTAACTATATTAAATTAAATGAAACTGCTTATCTTTAATAACGTAACCAACTATTTTTACTTTTTGAAAAATTTATCAATCCTTTTGAATATGAATTTAATAAAATTCTGTTCCATGTAACTTCTATAGATAACATTTTAATTTTCTCTTGCTTCTTACAAAACTAGTTTGGCCACTAAAAATAATACCAAAAACATATTCAACTTTTCAATGCAAGACATCATATGTCATCTCCTTATATGAATAAAGTGATGTCATATGTCATCAAAGAACGTTTTCTCAGGTGCAATAGTTATATTATTAAAACACGGTTATATTTGACTAAGTACTTGGAAAACACTCGCTTGTTCTTTTATTTTAATAGCATTCTGAATTATTTTTAAACATACTTTTTAATATGTATTTACACTTGCTAAAGACGTAATATAAAGAACGAATTGATATTAGAAATGACTAAAAGACGCAAATAAGAAGGACTGTACACACAGTGAATTATTTATGGGTAACACACATCCAAAACAGTAGGCTCTAGAGTGGCAATTCTTTTCGTAGATGATCTTTTTCATTATACATGTAGTCTAATAATTATATTATTGTACTACTAGTGTCGATATTAACTTAATATTGTAGTAATCCAAAGAACGGTCAAATATTTAATTTAATGTTTTGATATACAATAATTTGATGATGAAAAGCACAAACGACCTCCGGATCGAATATTAAGAATATCTAATAAAGTTTTTGTTTCTAAGTGGACTACACGGTAACTAACGGACGTGGAAGGTCTCCCATATAATGTAGATACCAGGGTAGTAAATTTCCATTATATTCTTCAACCTTACATTAAAATTATGACTAGCTCTTGAATGTGCATACACACAACATCTTTTTGTTTTATCTCTTTCAACAATGAATGCTGTATGTCTGCAGCATTAGAATTAGTTCCCCACACGTAGTAATATTTTTCTCGCACGTGTGAAATAATTAATTACACATTTCATTTAATAATAGATTTTTCAGCAATTTTAGTTAAATCATACACGTGACAATTAGGGTTGTGAAAAGCCCAGATTAAAAAAAGAAAGAGGCCCAGATTGTTTTATTGAGTAAAATTGGGTTTTATTGGGCAAAATTGGATTTTATTAAATTTCGTATCTGTATTTAAAACCGTATTCCTACTTAAAATACCACTTAAACATTAATGTTCTATTGTGCACATGACACTGGAGGTGGAGCCGTAGTGGCTCACCTTTGGAGTGGATTCCTGGTTCGATCCCAGTTCCCGCAAAGTAGCCTTTTTGGTAGGCAAACACCGCGTGATTGGGTTTTCTGGGGGTTCTCTCGCTTCCCGAGGTTCTCTCGCAGTTTGAAAAAAAAAATCATAAAAAGCACCAACATTTACCTTCACGCAAGAAATATACAGATTACTTTTTTCAATTCTATAGCGTCCAAGTATTTTATTTTATGTGTGAGGTCATGTCTGTTAATAATTCGTTAATGTGAGTGATTTTATACATTTTATTTTCATGATTTTGCTGCTCGTCTCAACATTTTATTTTCAATGAAATGGCCCAAAACTCACCACGAGGAGGTGGCTGCACTTCGAGTTCCACCCCCAGTAGATTTGTCATGCACAAGTGATACGACAGTTTCTGTTGTCAAGCCTTCGAGCACTGGAGGGGGCGACAGCTTACATTTTCTCCAATTCCTCTGCTTACTATAATTGGTGGCATCAAAATTTATTCAAGATGCCATTAAAAGTTCTAACATATTTCCCCTTCTGATCTTGATTTCTTGCCTCTAGCACTCTTCTGTAACTCAACTCTCGAACGTGTTGACTCTCATCCGCTATCATAGCCAACAATATGTTCTCTGGATGACAGAAGAACGCGTTTCTTTCAATCACAGGATCGATTATTTTTTTAAGTCTTGTATGGCAAATGTCTCGCTCTTGGAACTGGGGCGCGGACAAAATCCAAGCGGGTAAAATCCAAGAGGACAAAATCTAAGCTAAATTCTGACAAGGCGGACAAAATCCAAGCGGATAAAATCCAAGGAACAGTATCATGTTCACAGCTGTGATATGTTCCTGTGAACACCCTAATTAAATTGTATGTTTGTTTCTTTCTTCAATTGTCATGCATTCTAAAGTTTTATCTGTAATTCTTCAATTTATCAAAATAACATTTCATTTACTTTTAAAGAACTGAAAATCCAATAAAACATGTAAGAATGTCACAGTAAGAGTGCAGATGAGCTTTAATTACTTATCCATCCATATGAAAGTATGTAAAAATATTGTGTGTGTACAAATACATTATAAAAGTATGTATTTTCTTCTCAATATATATACAGTATAATACATTTAAGACCTCAGCATATTATTGAGAGACCAATCATTGGAGTATTTTAATTCAATTCTTATGAGGTGGCATACAGAAGTCTTGATTTGTTTGTTGGTAGTGTTTTATGTATATTTCGAAACAAATAATTATGAAATATGAAGTGTGTATTTTTAATAATGTAATAATGTGTGTGAATTAAATAATGTAAAAGTGTTATCTAGAAAATCGAAATGTGAAAATGTGTCTAGACAAACTAAATGAAAATGTATATATTATTGGTTATTTTGACAATTGTAACTGAAGTAGATACTTTGAGAGAAGTATTTTTTATATCTAAATTATATCTTTTTAATTTTATTTTTACTTTAATTCTCAATAAATATAATAGAATTAAGTAAGTAGTGTACTCTTTTTACGACTGGGCTGCTTTGCTGTTATTTGTTATCTCTGATATTAGCCAGTGCTTTTATTTTCTGGTTAATTTATGTGAGTATACTCTTTTTAGTCAAAATATTTCTGATCATCCTAAATTAGATTCACCTGGACATGTCCTAGCAGTGACCAGACTATTTTATGAGTAATTAAAGCTCATCTGCACTCTTACTGTGTCAATCTTAAATATTTTATTGGATTTTCAGTTCTTTAAATGTAAATGAAATATTATTTCAATAAATTGAAGAATTACAGATAAAACTTTAGAATGAATTACAATTGAAGAAACAAACATACAATTTAATTAGGGTGTTCACAGGCACATACCACACCTACGCACATGATACTGCTCCTTGGATTTTATCCGCTTGAATTTTGTCCGCCTTACCAGAATTTAGCTTGGATTTTGTCCTCTTGGATTTTATCCACTTGGATTTTGTCCTACACTCCTTGGAACTACCTTCAAAATAAGTTTAAGTCCATATTTCACTGACTAATTTCTCTTTATGTTGAACCAGACAGGAACATATGTCTTTATAATGTAGTTTACAAGCACTTTAAGTTTGTTTGTTGGATTTGTTTGAGAAACGTACAACTCTAAAACCCGGTTTGCACATGTCAGCCATGGGGAGTGGCTTAGAGATCAAAGATCTCTTATAGCTACAGTACATTTAGAGCACACTGCCCTGCCTGAATTGCTCTGTTAGAACTTTTATGGTACCTCCAATAAATTTTGATTTCACGGACTACATTGAGCTGAGAGATTGGAGAAAATGTAAACTGTCGCCCCCTCGAGTGCTCGAAAACTCTTATCACTTATGCATAACAAATCTGCTCATGAGTTTGACTTCTTAAATTTTCCATGACATACTCAGGAAGTTGAAAGATGTGTCAAACTTGTCACAGAGTCTGCAGGAAAAGTGTGCCGACCAGAAACCAGAGATGGCTACATTAGAACAATTGTGCTCTCAAGACTTGGAATGCCAAAATTGTATTTAAAAAATCTGAATTTAAGACAACGTCCTTGACTAAATCAACATAATTTAGCACACCCTAATTGGTAGGATAGTTGGTAGGGTGTGAGTGGAACTCGAAGTGCAGCCACCTCCTCGTGGTGAGTTCTGGGCCATTTCATTATTGAAAAAAAAAAAAAAAAAAAAAAAAAAAAAAAAAAAAAGCTGAGAAGAGCTGCAAAAACATGAAAATAAAATTATAAAATTACATTAACGAATTATTAACAACTATGATTTCATACAACTAAAATAAAGTACTTGAACGCTATAGAAATGAAAAAAGTAATCTGTAAATTTCTAACGTGAAGGTAAATTTTGGTGATTTTTGTCTTTTTTTTTTTTTTTTTTTTTTTTTAACTTTAGGCCGATTGCGCAAACATAAGATCCGAAGTGTAACTTTTTCGTTATTTTTCTATTAATTAGCACACGAATACGCAATTTTTGAGTCCTATTAGAATTCGATACTTGAAAATCTGATTTTTTCGCTCCACCCTATTGGGGAGGTCCAATTTCAGAGGTTTGCTGTAGCCTGGAGAAGAAAACATGACCTCTTTAAGTCTGAGAAATATTTACTCGAACAGTAGTTTCCATTTTAAAATTATTGATTAAGAAAACTCTACAAGTGAGTACCACCATTTTCATGGCGACTATTTGTGCAAGATTTTCTGGTTTATAAAAGAAATTTTCTGAATTCACAATCGTAAAGTAAATTTTTACGTATGGATATGTATTGATGTCCTAACTAATACGAATGTAGATTCATCATATTCTGGATTATAAGAAAGTGTTAATGAAACTGCTGCAAAGATAAAATAATAATAATAATAATAATAATAATAATAATAATAATAATAATAGCTGTTAATCGATTAACTGGTGGAACTGTTTATCGATTAACTAATCTACAAGTAACGAAATATTCTCTTTCTCAATGCGATTTTTTAATACAGTTTTACAGTAGTATTACAAGACTAAAAATACCTTTTGTAAAACAAGCCCTAGTATCACTAGTTCAATTTGACTTGTTTCTACCTGACTTGAAGACGAGTATAAAATACAAGACATCAATGAAAATTACCTGTGACGCTGTAGCAAAGGTTTGCCTTCAAATTTTGGTGAAACTATCACGGCATTAAACTTTGCTCCGCATCCATCAGATATATCTTCCACTTCCTAAAGTAAATAAAATATGCATATCACTATATTGGTTATCAACTGTGTTACTCTATAATCAATATAATGTAGTTCACAATCAATATTATTTTAGTTAAGCAGAAATAAAGTTGCTAAACCATGGCATATGTAAACACGCTGTAATAGAAAATGGAAGTCACTTTGACACACACGTTTTGAAACAAAAATGGGTGCACGTTTTGAAACAAAAATGTGTTCACATAGACAGTGAACAACGTTGATTTTCATTAACTGTATTTATGTTTTCATAATAGGCTACCTTGCAATGCATTATTCAGTACGTACAACTGAATCTGAGAAATCCTTTTTAAAAGAATATAACCTTTTCTTTGTCATCTAAAAGTGGGAATTTTGTTTCCAAATAGTTTTAAAATATGATATGTGAAGAAATAAATATCCTAAATTATTATTATTATTATTAACAATAATAATAACTATTTTTAGTGCTGTTAACAGCTCATTTGCAAACCTACAGCACTATGTTAAAACCATTATACACAAGGTGACCAGACGTCCCGTTTTAGCCGGGACAGTCCTTTATTTTCAACCGCTGTCCCGTTTTTCACAAACGGGACGCCTAAATGTCCCGTTTTTAAGCAAACATTACCCAGGTGTCCCGTAATTATTATTCAAAATATAAATGGTCAATGCTAATTCTACACTCTTCCGTACCAACACTCATTGGGAGGGGGCGATCCAGAAGGGGGCGATCGTCCCCCCAGAAGAGGAAACTTTTTAAATTTATGTATATAAATAAATCTCATTCCAAAGTTTGGAGCCCTTAAAAGTAGCAGTATGGCAACCCACCGCCCCCCAGAAGTCGGTCCCCCTCCCCTGCATTGGGAAGGTTCAGCTGTGCCTAGAACTTCTGAATATTCAAATGAGAATTGAGTATTCTGTGGTTCAAGTGGGTATTGAGAGGGAATTCTAAGTGTTGAAGTAGTTAAAAGTATTGTTGGGTAGTACTTAAGTTAGAAACGCCTTGTTATTATTCTTACTTGTGTATTTTGTAAATTGAAAACACCGCTGAGTCCCAAAATGCAATGTGGAAGTCACCCCCCACCCCCCGTTGCCGATTCGTATGCGTCCCGTTTTTTAAAGTAAAAGTTCTGGTCACCTTGATTATACAATCATTTAAAACAGACCAGAAAATTTGTAGTATGGAATGAACATCAGCAGATTAAGGCCCTTGTCAGAAAACAATCAATTTTATAATATATCATTTACAGAACTATGGAAATTAAAGCCTCATTTAACTATCATATAAAAGCAGATACCCAGAGCTCAGCTTACTAATGCTAATGAAATTAAAGCCTTCATTCTATTTGGTAACTTTTATTTTTGTCATCTACCGTGGACCACTAGTTCTTCATACCTACGCCGTACTAAGCAGGTGTGGAACAGCGCTTAACCGCCAAATGAGCTTCGATAATGATCATCGCCAAACTACTCCAACATCTACATCGAATGTGAGATACTATACTCTATGGAAAACATTTAGTATCTGTATGGCCGGCTACCAACCTATAAAAGTTGTCTGTGTGGCTGCTCGGGTAGGGATTGGCAAAATCGTTTTTATAAAAGCCGAAAACTGGTTTCTAGGTTTTTCCACTGAAACCGGTTTTTGAAAGAAAACCGAACCGGTTCTGAAAAAAAAATGGTTCTCGTATTCACCACTATTAGGTAGTTACATATCCTATTAAGATGAGTACTGTGTGTGTGTTTTTCGTTAACATCCTACATACGATGTTAGGGTTGTCTGCGGGCACCATCTTGGGATCACTACCACATCAATCGCCTTCTTCTTGCGTACCAACTATAGGTGAGTTTCGTGGATACGTTCTTAAATCATTTCCAAGAATACTTTGAACATACAACTACAGATCTAAATCAATTGGTACACCCATTATTTTATTTTAGACTTTCGTGGTGATTACTATATTTCATTGTATTGCATACATAAAAACTGCTTCTGGAATGTAATTGCGTTTGTTTACTAACTGCTCCCATCGACTAACATAGAATTTTATATTTCAAAATGTATGTAGGTTAGGTCAAATAAGACATATGCCTGGACCGCCAATGAGTTGAACAAGAAAGAAAAGAAAAGAAATTATTCAACTTCTCAGCACAAATGAAATTATCTTCAAGCAACAAAGGTAGACGAAACAGACATAAGAGATTTCTGTTCCACATGTGATAATCTTGCTATAATGCTAAGACACAAAGTATTTGGTTGGTTTGGAGTTTAGCGTCCCTTTTAGCACTGAAGCTATATAAGACGTGAACCTACAGCTTAACGTGGAATCCACACCACTTGAGCTCTTACCGGAAACCCAACCCAGATATCCCGCACCAAAGACCCGCACGCTACGCCATATATAAGGAGCAATGCAGGATAGCTGTTGTACATCCTAAGTTTGTTGGAATTCTGAAACAAAGTTCTCATTTCAATTAATCGAACTCAGAAGAGACTGGAGCTCTCTCGTGGCTATATAGTTAGCGCACCCCGGAAAAGATAAGTTTAATTCCCGGTGGAAGCTCATGTGGTTCGGATCCCACGTTAAACTGCAAGAGTACATCTCATATAGCCTCTGTGCTGAAAGGGACACTAAATCAACTAACCAACCAACAAGAGACTACAAAATCGTAAAATAAACTTTCACGAACAAACCCTTGATTTAAAAAGTCTCAAAGGAAGTTTTATATCAATGAATCGGCTGGGTAAAGAATTCGTTTTTCTAAATTGAAGTTAAGAGACTCAAAGTCGAGATAAAACTATGGCCGGAGCTCGGATTAACTGTCTGATAAGGAACTGAGAAATCATTAAGAAATCCCTTCTCTTCACATGAAAGCAAAACAAAACTTCAATGTCGCAAGATTCCCATTCAAAATTCAATCAGCTTCTAGGCACATGTATTGTATGTATTGAGGAATCAACAACGGGCATTTAAAAACTAATATAGAATTCTGATCGAAATCAACAACTGTGATATTGCTGGACAGCAACTTCGCTTATATATATATATATATATATATATATATATATATATATATATATATATATATATATATATATATATATATATATATAAAGTAGGTGTTGATTTCAACTTGTACTGTAAATATTATTTCAAATTCGGAAGCAATATGATTATGGTGTTTTATGCCCATTGCCACATAAGTAATTTCAGTTTTCATTGTCTTCATGACTCATGTTCAGCAGTTAAAACTGATTTTTTTTTCTTTCTTTAACTTGTTTAAGATGATTTACAGACCAAACATTACATGATATTGTAAAACCACTTAGAGAACGAAGAAAAGAACGAAACTTGAGGATACATAGACAAGTTTGCACTAATGAAGGAAAGGAATCTAATTCGTATTGTAATTTATCTCTTCATGATGGCAAATAGGAAATGCCTTAATCAATTTGTTTTCCTTCAAATCAAAATCATGTTTAACAAAGACGAAAATATGGAACGGAAATTATATGCATGCCAAACGGAGACGCAATTTCTATGCTCCTCGAAGGGGATATTTATGGTACACACACCTCTGCTTTCCCACTGGATAAATGGAAAATTTGAACACTAGACGACACCTTAAGATAAATATCAAGCGTTATTCCCGCCAGTGCTCTAGATACCTTAAGTCATTTTACTACGTATTATAAACATGAAAAGTAGGAATTTGAAACATTTCGGAAGGAATTTAACAGGATGACCTCTGGGGATTGGAACGATATCATTACGAGGCATGAATGCTATCCTTTATCTACGCTAAATGGGAGGGTCGTAATGGCTCAGTAGTAGAGCGCTCACCTCTGGCGCGTGAGCCCCATGTGCGTAGGTTTTCTCGGGGTTCCCCTGTTCCTCCCTCTTTCATTATTCCATCATATTCACCCTCTCCTTTAGTCTCGGTACATTATCGTAGGAAGTTAACTCTCCCTTTCGTTTTGGACGAATGCCATTTTACAATAAATTTGTTCGAAACGCGACAAGTATGTTTGTTTCAGCTATAGAAAGTCGTTCATGACGAAGAAACACGCTTGTTAGCTTGGTCTTACTACTGCCGCGTTCTACTATCGATAATGAAGTTTGAAATACCCAAGCCCAGAAAAAGAAACGAAAGTAGCACGTAACATCGACAAAAACGAAACGACACGGATACTTAAAAAAAAAAAAAAAAGTGATAAATCAAAGTGTGGGGTGCGTACCAGAAGTACACGTGCCGTTTCGTTTCCATACTTCAAAATCTAATAAGAGTAAAAAATATAATTATACCTGAATTAACTTTATACTCTGAAGCTTAACTGTGCAAAATTTTAAGCTTCTTTCTGTTTAGTATATTCATCTGTGAAAGTGTTTCTGTAAGTTCATCTGTGATACTGACCTGAAATGGCGGATTTCACCACAGAAATACCTAACAAAGATTTTGCCTACATGTTGCAAAAAAGGATCGATGATCATCGCCAATGGAAGGATGTTTGTGGGGAACTGCTTTTGCTAACTGTACTAGATGAAAGTGGATGCGGAATTTACGGGAAGGAGCGAGGGTCAACTGAAGTTCTGCCAAGCTTATTTTGTGCAACCACCTCAAAAAACACAGCTCCTGTTGAGACTCTGATCATAGAGGACAGAAGGCTAACCATTAGGAATTACATTTCCGGGCTTTCGACATCTATGGCCATTTTAGCCGGTCATGTATGAGAGATAACGTCCCTCGGAGATCACACTACTCGGGGAAGTAGAAAACGAAGGAAGCTGTCTGGATCCTTTATGTTAAGTACCATCCCTGCATTTGCTTGGTGTGAATGAAGAACAACCCAGGAAAACCTCACTCATGATGGATAGCGTGAAAAGACTTTTACACATTTCAGACCGAGTGTTTCCACCTGAAATCGAATCCAGAATCAAGGCTAACCGTTGAGGAGAGCTGTAACTGTACAGGATTATCTCATTGTATTGTGGTAAGAATTTTGACACGCCACTTGACTAATTGACAAGATCGATTCACGTTATCAATTGAGAAAGAGCAAACGAGAAAAAGTAACAACTAATTAAACCAGAATAAAACTGGAAATAACAATTACTTAGCAAGCACGCAACTGCTGACCCATTATATACACACAACTCCAGATCCTTTTAAACTCAACTCTTTATTGCTACACCAAGGGCTGTGGCCGGCCACATACCGGTAAGCACTCAAATGCCATCGCCGTTATTGCTACCTTTCACACAATCAGAATTTACCGCAGTGGTGGCTCTTGAGGTAAATCCCATCGGTAAAAATGAGAATTTTATCGCTGCTAAAACCATGGGCGGAGTTAAAAATTGTCTGCTGGGTGGAGGGGCAGACTTTTGACAGATTTTGACAAGTCTTGATAGGTGACCACCTTATAAATAGCATTTTTATTTGGACACAAGTATTGGTACATTAGTTGATTATCTTCCCCTAATGTGTTGCGATAAAAGTCTGGTTTTTAGTGATGCGACTTCATTAAATAGTCGCCTATAGACTGGTTCGTCTCTTCCTACTTCAAGGTTCGCCAATTGCCTCACGATGCAGACTCAATACATACACAAATTTGCTGCGATAAACAATAAAGTGCGCAAACTGTTGAATACACATGAAAATCCACTATTTTCTTGCTATAGGGAATTAGAGCGAAATCAAGCTGAACTGCTTTTCGTAAGTAATCTATACTATAAAACTCGAATGGTGTACATAGGCCTTTACTGAATAATTTTAATGAGTCATTATCATCGACACTACTAGACTTTCAAGATAATTATAAGCTAGCCATGATTGCGCTTAGATTCCAAACAGTCAACTAATAGTGTAAAAGTTGAAGTATTCTAATTATAAAGGGGAAACATGTCAGAGTCTGTGTGTCACTCTATCCCGGAATGTTATACAACTTTACTTAAGAAATTTGTAAGGTTGGCTAAAAAAAAAAAAAAGGATAATGAGAATTCCTTATAGTAAACTGCTAATGTTTCTGCGTCAGTCACGCTAATAGATGTCGCTACTTGTGTGTTTGCTGTGTTAGACGTCTGCATGGGCCGGAATTTTTAGCCCGGCTCGCCCCGTGAACTTATAATGTGTGGCCCGACCCGAGTCCGAAATATGTTTTAGCATTTAAATCCGCGCTCGTGTGATAATCAAATGAACCCGAATTACAGAAACTTCATAATTAACGCAAAATTGTATTTTTATTTATAACAATTAGAGATTTAATTTTGAGGTTGTGCTTTAAAAGTTCTCCAGAAAGAACGGTCCAATAAATATCGTTGTACAGTATATTTACAAAGTTAGGCCCGAAAAGGACCGAGAAATATAGTTGTATACTTCAAAATTTACTACCCGAGCCCGTCCCGGGCCCGAAGTGATATTTGCTTTGTAGGTCCGAGTCCGGCCAGCGGGCTCGGCACGCTCTATGTTATGTATAATGAAGCCCTTGAATAACTGCATAAAAATAAGTTATGAAGTTTGGACTGGTTAATGGGCAAACTACAAAAACAAAAAAAATTACATGTAAACAACTAGACATTTCAATTAGACACGATTTTAACCTATAGGATACAGAAGGATGCAACAATTGGCAGTATATAAAGAACTGAATAGTAACTAATTACTTTTCATTTAATTCTATTGATTACCAAACATTTTCCATGAAATAGGATGAATCTCCCGTTGTGGGTACAAGAAAGCTATTTATCAGCAATGAGAAGAGAGGAGGGCAGGAATTTACGAGAATCAACAGAATTTACACTCGTGTCAACCAAATTCCCGGACCGGAAATAAGAGGATAATATACAGTATATTTACACAGTATAAACGTTTCCGAGAAGGTAATGAAAACTTGTCAATAACTTACAACAGAATCTCTTGCTGACATTACAATAGTTTCGGAATTTTTATTTTAATAAAAATAATTACTACGATTATAAATATGTTTATTTGAAATGTATAAATTAATTCGCAAATATAAAAATTATTATTATAAAGCATGATACCTACCTTAACGAAACGAATAACCAGCTATTGATTTGAATACAAATTTATAAAATTAATCGGTGATTTCCACTTAAAAGAACGGTAACAAATGTTCGACTGAAGTAAACAACACTCTATCATAAAGAAAACTACCTTACCGTCGACTGCTGCAGAAGAGCTAACGGTACTTTGTGACCTGAGGTGAAACGTAAATAAAGATGAAGGCTACGTGGTTTGATTTTATCCTTTATGCCTTAAGGCAACTATATAAATGTATTCCTGGCTGAGTTTTTGTGCGTTGAATGTCAATATTAGAAAGTCAAGTTTAACACGGGTATCTAGAAGTATAATAGGATACCAGTAATACTGTACATGCAATAGAGCTAATCATTGGAATGACGGAGCGATTCTCGTTTCCCGGGTTACAAATTTGTCATTGGATACTGGAACCTGTGTATATGATGGTTTCGGCCCGAGCCCAATCCAGCCCAAATGCACGTAGGCCCGGCCCAGCCCGGGCCCGAAAAGTTTTGGAGATTTTCGGCCCAGGCCCGATAAATTATCGGTTTCATTTTGTAACATTTTTCACGGGCACACTTCTTCAACGTTTGCCTTTATTCTAATTATCGTTTATCGAATGCCAATAATTATTAAAGAATTGCAATTAATCGGCCCCAGCCCGGCCCGACCTGAAGAGAAATCAGTATCGGCCCGGCCCAAACAAATAATAGAGTCGGCCCACCCCAGCCCGGCCCGTGCAGGTCTCTAGTATATGAGTATGTGTTTAGTTCAACGTCCCACGATAATCCATCGAAGCTAATGGGGCGTTTACACTTAGTCGATTTGCGTTCGATTCAGTTGAATTGACGTCACTTTCAAAATCGACCGTGTAAACAGGACTTCAACTTAATCGCTTGTTGATCGAAAGCGACTAATCGACTAGCAAATGAATTGAAAGACGTTCTATTTTCTGTGGTCGATTATATTTTTTTTCTGCTATAACACCGCAAATTGTACCAATTACTTTTTGCTTGGACATCTTTAAAACTGCCAGTCGATTTCGAATCGACCAGAGGAGAGCGAGTCGACAAGCAGCATTCAATTTCGGTTAAAACAATTGAACACATCCATCGATCTCATTCGGCCTAGTTGCTTCGATTTAGTCGCACATGCAGCGAGTCGATTTAGCCGTGCGACTAAATCGACCAAGTGTAAACGCCCCATAAGGGAGACTATGATGACGAGATGGATGATAATGGTGAAGTGGGTGGGAGCTGGGATCGAATCAGGGATACCACGCGACAGAGGTGAGCTCTCTACTACTCAACCACCACGACCCTCTGTTGAGTAGTCTTGGAATCCAGCTCAGTTTGAAGCAAGGTAATATGATGGAGAAGACCCTGAGATGTGTGGGATTACCTTGATTGAATCCAGTACATTTTTTTTATTTTTTTTATTACAAAAATCTAAGTCCAAATCCCAACTAAGATGACGAACAATTTGAAAACAAAAGTCTACACAGGAAAGGACTACGCAACTCCAGTCTACCTGCATGTCAAATTTGATCTCGATCGAATGAGATCTGTAGATCGTGTACAATACGAGGGGTGGATACAAAAAAAAAAAACGGACTTTTGTTCTAAATAAAATATTATTATTTTACAAAATTATTTCAGTTTCCTTCCAGGTACTCTCCATTAGATGCGATGCATTTCTCCAGCCTTGTTTCCCCACTGCTTAAAGTAACTCTGGAACTCTTAAACCTTCATATCGCCCAGTACCCTCCGCGAAGCTCTTCTTACATCTTCCACACCCTCTCTTCCCGCTACCCTTGTAGATTTCTCTTCATTACTGGGAGGAGAAAAAACTCGCATGGGGCTGGGTCTAGCGGATGCGGAGTGTGAGGAACGGTAGCCCACTTCTGGGAGTCCAAATAGCGGTTCACAAACAAGGCCATATGTGCGGGAGTTCTCATGGTGAAGGAACCAGGCACCCTGACTGCCAGAGTTCCGGGTGTTTCCTCGGAACATCCTTCTCCGTCTTAAAACTTCCAATTAAAAGTGCTGGTTAACAATCAGACCAGAGGGGGCAAATTCCCGGTGCACAATTCCACGAACATTAAAAAAATTATCATTGTCTTAACATTCGACCTCAGTTGTCTTGCTTTTTTGCTTCGGGATGAGTCCAAGGCCTTCCACTGGTTAGACCCTTGTTTGGTTTCGGGGTCATATCAGTAACACCAACTCTCATCACCGTAATCACCTTAGTCAAAAAGTCTGGGTTACATTCAATCTGTGACTTTTCAAATTCTTGCTCAAATTCAGAAGAATGTTTCTTTGAATCTGTGTGAGCCGGCAAGGAACAAACTTAGCGGCAACACGTCTCATTTGCAAATACTCAGTCAAAATTCGCTGGCACGAGCTCCAACTCACTTTTGTCTGTTCTAAAATTTCGTCGCTTGTAAACCGACGACCTTCTTTGATTTTTTGTTTTCTTTTGTTTTTCCAATATTTTCGTCTTTTCGAGATGATGATGAGCGCCTAGAACGACCATGACCTTCACCACGTTTCAAGTGCCTAAATCACTCAAAAAAACCTGTGTACTGCTCAGGGCCGTACTGCAACCCAGGGGCTCACCAGGACGATACTTTCTAGGGGCCCACTCACATGTAGAATCTACGTATTGCCTCCTTCCCCGACAATAAAAGAGAGTCCGTGTGTCACTCGGATCGTGTTTTCATATTTTGCCCCAGGACTCCGTAAACAAGGGAGAACCCAAAAAATTTTAAAATTACTGAAAACATTTTTACTACAAAAGTTAAAAAAAAAAAAAAAATGACATGACATGAGTCACTCCCATATAATTCATGAACCTTCTTGAACATGTTGAGAGGGGGCCCATCATAGAAGTTTTAGGTGGGGCTCCCCTTATATATTCTCGTTCCAGGGCACCCAATAGTCGGCCCTGTATATTTTCTATACGGAAAACAATGGTGCTGTAAAATGTAAATTATTATTTAGTTTCAAGTTACGGCAATATTTGAGATGTCATTTAGCTGAGTATTTCTATTTCAATATTAGCAAAATTATAAAGCAGAGTGGAAAATCAGAAACCTTTCAAGGGTTAAATTACAAAAAATGTGGAAGACTGCTTTTGCAACATCATGGGCTGGCAACGCTGGTATGAGATTACCTGACTGTCGATACTCGACGTATTATCGTCCTCCGTTCCGTTACTCTCATGTGCGAGGAGTGAGTGACGTGTGCCTTTTTGTACATATACCGCTACTTACGATACGATACGAGGCGGAGGACCCACCAAAAACATTCACCGTCCAGGGCCCACTGGGAAATTTCCCGGTTTACCACCTGGCCAGTACGGCCCTCCCTTATAGCATCATTCTGCTTATAGCAACCTTCCGAAAGCCTGTAGTAGCATTTGGTAAGCTTCCGTTGATGATTTTTCAAACAGGAAGCAAAATTTCAAATACCCTCTTTGTTCCTTTAAATCAGCCATAATAATTTCGCAGGCAGCAAGCGAGAACAATTGAGAAAAACAACACTACAATCAAACGTTAACCTCCTTCCAGAAGCCGCTTGGGCAACAAAGAGAGAGATAGATAGATCTGAAAGTTGAATCATGAGCTCTTTATCCAATACTATTATCATTGATTTGGAGCACTGGATCCATAACAATAATCTTATCTGAAGCATCATATATTAGATTAGTGCGAATATCAAACCAGGTGTGTCATTTCCAAACGCAATGAACAGTAGCGTAGCTGGAAAGTTTTTCAGGAGGGGCCAATGAAGGGCCCGAGAAAAGTTTGAGGGGGCTATTCACATTATATCTATATATATATATGTGTGTGTGGTGTGTGTGTGTTGTGTGTGTGAATGTGTGTGTTCAAGGTGAATTTTTTCATCTTTGTGGAAGCAGAGAAATGCACTTTTAAGCCCGTTATAGACGAACAAATATTCCATCATATATTGTATCAAATACCAAAGTGGAATTTGAACATGTATGATACCAAGTTGTATGCAACTTTTGGGTTGGTTACAACATTTGATACAACTGTTCTAAGATAAAACATGTTCTATTCCTATCCAACATTACATGTAAAGAAAATAACTTATAGATTCATGCCTCTACTTAAAAGGATCTTTCTATTCTTGTGGATAGCAGCAAACTTATCAACAACTTTTTCAAGATCTAACGATTTAGCAATTTTCTTCTCAATGTAAAGTACCGGTAATCCTAAGTTCTTTAACCTATCATCAGTCTTGAATTGTGTAACTATATGTCTTTCATCTTTTCAAACATGAGAATAACCTTTCACACGTAGCACTAGAAACTGGTATAGTCACAGAGATGATACCTAGCTTGTAGATTTCTAGGAATGCGTTTTTGTAGACACAAAAAAGATAAATGAAATTCATCAAAAAATCAACTTTGATTTTCTCTCGTCTTCATACAACTTAATTGTGTTTGGGAGGATTTTGAGTTCACATTTGAATATTTCCAAATCACTTCCATAGTGCTAGGCCATAGGCTCTACGATGTTGTAATTTAGAAAGTTTTCACTTTTTGGATGTAGAGCTGTAATTGATCTAATGATTTTGCTACATGATCCAAAACAGTTTTCCATCTCAGTGATTACCTATCAATCGTAGGCAAAAAATGTCTCTTTTATATTATCTTTAGAAAATTCGTTTTCTGCCTCCAATGAAGGAAGAGGTTCATCCAAAATGAATTTGTGATATCTCGAAGGCGAATGTCTAGTTCGTTTTCACGAGGAACTCCTATTGTCTCTGTTTCCGGCTCTGGAATTTTAAGACCATTTTCTTTGCATATCTCTAAACATTCTTGATAAATTTGTTCGAATGTTATTCGTTGAGAGTCATATTCTCCAGACCTCATCTTCGACAGCGTTTGAACTAGTGAATCTACAAGAATCAAACCTTCCGACATATCTGCATCTACTTGAGATAAGACGAAGTTCAAAGTCATAGCATGGCAGGAGTCATTTCAAATTTTACCAGCCCGAAAACATTCCCTTTTATATAGATAACACTAAATTACCACATGGAATGATGGAAGTAAATAAATATCACAAGTTCCAGATTTGGTTTAATACTATATAATAATATAAATAGTTGTTTGGTATACAAACTGATTAATAATAATAATAAAGTAAAAAGTGATGGACAAGGACAAATATTCTTAAGAGAAATGTCTCACAGAAACAGTAACTGAACTCTAACAGAACATTGATTTGCCGTCCCAGTCCACTTTAAATTTTAAGCCTTGCTCTTGAAGCTTAAGTTTCACTTTAAAGTATATTGCCAATAATTATCATGTATTCTTAACATTTCAGAAAAATGTCCCGATCTCACACTGAAAATATGGTAGCATAATCAGTGACGAAACCAGACATTTGCCGCCTAGGGCAAATTTTGCGATTAGCACCCCTTTCATCTACATCAGTAAATACACAGATTAGTTCGCTGGCGCACGGGGCAACTGCCCCGGTTGCAGCCTCTTGGTTTGAATTGGCCGTAGTTCAATTAATTTTTGTTACTTTTACCCTTGAGCTCTAAAACTGAGTAATGAATTTGCCTTTTCTTCATTAAAATGATGAAGTTACTCTTTGAAGCAGGAGGAGGAAATGTTTTTCTTTCCCTAATATCAAACAATATCAGAACAGACATTTCAATGGGAACTCCTTACAGCAAAAGAAGTATATGTGGCCTTTTTCTTTCTTTCGCTTGTTTACCTTCACTAGTTTTTTTTTTCTTTTTTTAATTTGGCGTGAATTCAAATACACTGTATTGTGGCACAACTTTTAGGCAATACCATGAATTCTTACTGTGTTGTTAAATGCGTTTAGTTCCATAGTTCTCATATATTTATTAATTTCTACTTACGTATTCTGTTGCTATTTGATTAGTAATTGCGAATATTCCTTCTATACTTATATTCTTAAGAAACGCAATATACGAAAAGCAGAAACTAAGGTTACAAGGTCGATATTTTTGGTGTTGCGTCTATTATATAGGAATGGTAAGTGTGCGGTAATTTTAAATGAAACCTGTAAGTTTTACGTTCCACGATTATGCCGGCTAGGCTAAAGGGGACGATGATGATGAGAATTGAATGAAAGGTGTAATGAAGAAATTGGGAGGAAACAGAACCCCGAGAAAACCCACGCACATGGTGTTTGTCCACCACAAAGTTCACTTGCCGCGAGCTGGGATCGAACCAAGGATCCCATGCGCGAAAGGTGAACATTAGCCACACATTGAGCCACAGCGGCAATTACCATAATTTCAATATATGGAGCTGGCAACTGTGCAAGTTTCAGCTACCCGCCATTTACGGCGCTAGTCATAAGTAAACACAAATAGCGACTCGTTTGGAAAACTGGTCTCATGAAGAAATCCGCTGTTATTCGATTTCTGTGAGCGAAACATGTAACCGTGGCTGAAATTCACCGGCAGCTGATAGAGGTTTACGCAGAGATTCTACTCATCAGGATCGCAGAATGGTGTCGAAAGTTTGCGGGCAGTAGAGAAAAAGTCACCCACGAAGAGAGCTGTGCCGGATCCAGTATGGCTTCAATAGATTTAAACACAGCGACCACCCTCCCTACAGCCCGGACCTCGCTTCAAGCAACTTTCACCTATTCCTGCACTTGAAGGAGCACCTAGAAGGCCGTCCCTTTATTTCATACAAGGGATGTTTACCAGGAAGGAATCTTTAAACTCATCCCACAATGCGGTAATTGCCTCAACCGATATGGCGACTATGTCGAAAAATAACCTAATGTATGTACTATCTGTTGGCTGTATTAGTTGTATAAAATAATATATACTCATTTCACTGCAGGCTTTGTAACTTTACTTTCAGATCATCCCTCGTATGTAGTATTCACTTGTTCATTCTTCCCTTAGTTGTATGTTCATTAACTCAACACTCAGAATCCTTTATTTTATTTTATTTATTTTTCCATCTCGTCTACTTAGTTTTCTTTAATACCTAAAATACAGTTTATTCTTTCTATAATACAACTCATCAATGTATACTTTCCGTACGTCCTAAGCTGCATTTTGCTAGTTAAAAGACTCATCTCCATTTTAAGTTTCGCCGTTCAACTTTATATATTTATATATATAGTCAATCCATTTCAAATCACTCAGGCAATGTTGCCAACATTTTTTTTTATTATTTTCCTGATTCTTTTATTATGAGTTCCCTATAGACAGATAGTTACAAAACACTGTTCGAAAAGAAAAATTATATGCCATAGTTTTTTTTTTTTTTGGCAGCCATTTGTAAGATGGCGGTTGGGCAACTTTTTAATTTTAAAACAATGTGGTTTCCGGAAAGTTTAATTGCCAAGCTTCTTTTAAAGATATTAGAGTAATGCAGAAACCAGTGTGTTCAGCATGAAATGAACTTCAGGTGTACATTATTTTAATTTTTCTATCATGCAAAGGAGTCAGTCAAACTCTTTACTGTAAAAACTCGAAAAAAAAAATGTATCAATCGTTAATTTTGAAGACCATTAGTTTTATGAAGGAAACGAGACTCAATAATGACAGGGGCGGATCCAGGATGGACTTCTGGGGGGGGGGCGGTAGGTCGTAATACTGCTACTTAGAGCTACTTTTAAGAACTCTCGGATGGCTTTTATTTATATATAAAATAAGAAAGTTTCCTCTTCTGGGGAAGGGCAATTGCCCCGATCACCCCTCCTGGATCCGCCCCTGACTAATAATATGTTATTTCTGTCTTGAATACTTATATAACTATCTATAGTATAAGTTTTAGTTTTGAGACTGCACTTTTTTTTTTTTTCTAGAGCTGTTCCAAAATGGACAAAAGCCTGTTGTCAATTTTCTCAGGTCAATATCTAAAAAGGGACTGAATGAAAACAACTGAAAATTTTACAGAATATTCTTTATACAAATAGGAGTATCTTGCAATATATATATATGACTGTGACTCAATTACAGTTAGACTAATGGAGCAGTGAATCTCAGTAAAAACACTACCCTTCTACACGCTCGTGCACTGCCAAGGTAGCAAATTAGGGCTTGAAATTATACAATTGACATTGATCGAATGACGTTTAAATCATTACAAACAGTACATGATTAAATATTTCTACTTTTAAATAACAACGGACAGTGAGTTGATTTTAGTTTAGCGTCCCGTTCAGCAGCGAGGCTATATGAGACGTGGACATACTGATTAACGTGGAATCCGAACCACATGAGCTCCCGCCGGGAATCGAACCCGGGTCTCCAACGCCATAGGCGCGTACGCGAACCGCTTAGCCACGAGGGAGCTCAACAATGGACAGTGCTAACATTAGGTAAGAGTTCTAATTCTTAACCCTTTTTAGGACAAGGTATATATAAACAGGGTGGCACATTTGAATATTTCCACGGAAATATCTCGAAAATGGTTGAACGTAATTGAACCGCACAAAACTGAAATTCAAAATGCAACGGGGCACATCGAATCGTGTTGTCGCAATGCCCTCCAGGGCCGCTTTTCATGGTGGCCCAGGCCCCAACTTCAAAATCGTCAATAGAAACATGTGTTAAGTGATATCTCGTTCGATAGATCTTTTAAAACTAAAAAGAACTGTGGCGAAAGATTTTTCATATCTATCACCGTATTCAAAATGGCCGCCAAGACATGGTGCCTGTATCAGATAAAACGCCCAGTACCACTAATATAAAAACGGTTGAATATAAATAACCGAACAAAAACTCAAATAGGAAATGCCATGGGGCACATCAAATGGTATTGTCGCGGTGCCCCCCCCCAGGGCTGCCCTTCACGGTGCTCAGGGCCCAACTTCAAAATTTTAAACTGAAACATGGAGCGAGTGATACCTCTTTCGATAGATCTTTAGAAACTAAAGAGCGCTGTGACAAAAGATTGTTTATATGGGTCACTGTTTTCAAAATGACCACTAAGACATGGTACCTGTATAAGATAAACGTCCAGTGTCCATAGAATGAAAACGGTCAAAGATAAATTAACAGAAAAAATCGGATAGGAAATCACATAGGGTATTTATCGCTCTATGGCTTCAGAATGTTGCAACAGAGGAATAGATTATTAGAGTAAAAGTGAGATAATGCAAAAGAGAAAATCTAATTCCCAGAATACTCGTATTATCGCTCCAACCTCCCTCCGTAAGTGGGTGAAGCGGAAAGGAATGGTGAAATTTCAAATGAGAACCTTAGGTTTCGCAAATTGAATCTACGGCACAAAATTATTGAAAATGTAATTTTATAAGAGACAGATGTCTCTGTAATGAGAACAAGTAGATAAATTTCTGTTAAATGGTATCTTCCATTTCCATTGCAGGCAATGATGTAATGCAAAAATGAATCAATTGAAATTCGAAACAAAATTGTTGAACAATACAGTTTTTGTAACAATGGTACAAACGTTGGTTTAGTGCAACCATCGTCTGCACGATATTGGTTCAATTCTTTCTCTTCTGTGTCTTCTTGCATGTCATGTTCAGGGCGTTTTCTTTGTGACAAAAATAACATATTAGTGAGTCTCGTTTCCTTCATAAAACTAATGGTCTTGAAAATTAACGATTGATACATTTTTTCCGAGTTCTTACAGTAAAAAGTTTGACTGACTCTTTTGCATGATAGAAAAATTAAAATAATGTACCTTAAGTTCATTTCATGCTGAATACACTGGTTTCTGCATTACTCTGATCTCTTTAAAGGTAGCTTGGCAATTACATTTTCCGGAAACAACGTTTTTCATTGAAATTCGCCCAATCGCCATCTTACAAATGACTGCAAGAAAAATACTATGGCATATAATTTTTTTTTCAAACTGTTTTTTAACTATCTACCTATAGAGAATTCATGATAAAATCAGGAAAATAAAAAATGCTACAATTTTGTTTAAAATTGGGTGGTTTGAAATGGATTGACCCATATATATATATTTGTATTAGCTAGTGCAACTTTATACTTTTTCCACTAATTTTAAGTTTCTTCCATAACCCATGCTCTTTAGTCATATTTACTCCTACAACTAGTTAGTTCCTGTGTCTACTTCCTTTCAAGTGATATATTTTTCTTCGAAATTTCAAAACAAATTCATTTTTACTTTCCCGTTAATCTTCCTAGTATCTAACTTGTCTCCTATTTTCCTTCCTGTCGATAGTTTTCAATTGGATTCCACTTCAATCAGCACAAGACTGTGATATGACAACTTTCGTGTTTTTTCTTACCATTGGGGTTCATAATAATTTTCTACCATACAGGTAACTTTGTTAAGCTCTTTGGTTTAATACTATCCATTAATTGTAATCTTTCTCTACCTGTTTTGTTTTACTTCCATCGTGTCATCGCACTCAGAACACAAGTTTCATACTACTTAACAACAAATATTAACGTCCATATGTTCTTCCTATTTCTTCAATTCTTCCATATAAGTACTTTATTCCTTCATCCATTTTCTATCCTGGGGGAGCGCGTTTTCCCTCTTCCCCCACAGGAACGAACGTGCTTACAAGAAATGATCTGACACGGGCGTAGACGCAAAAGTTCTCAGAATTGTGGCTGCAAAAAAATCCTTACTTAGAAAGATTATCAATGAGTATCACGTCTGGTCAAGGAAAATGATTTTGAAATCCGACACGAGTTGCTGTAGTTTATGAATGCAGGTCCTTCCATTTAATCTGAAAAAGAAAAAAAAAAAAAAAAAAAAAACATCCCAAAGGGAACTACTAATGGACATTTGGAATCCAATACCACGAAAGATGCTACTGCTCACTGCGAAGCAAAAAACTAAAATGTACTGACATCCAACGAAAATTTTCAGCCGCAATATGTGATTTAAATTAAGAAAGTTTTGTGATGGTGTATGTGGGGCAGGGGGTTGTACCATGCTTTGGCTCATTCACAGGCGATTGTGAACATGAACCAGTTTTATTCTCAGCAGTGACGACGATAGATGGGAACAAGGGGGTGGTCGCACCACCGGTGGCATCACCAGCCCCGGTGTATGTTCAAGTTACATAAAACTATTATTTTCCGTATATAAAAAATAGCTGGCCCAATAAATGTCTTTACCCCTCCGCTTGCCCCCAAAGATATTAAAGCTGGCGTCTTCACTGACTCAGTGGTCTGACGTTACAATTTCTCCTCCACTTTCATGAATATGAAATGGACACTCCCTATGACAACTGCTTTGTTCACAGTATTAAAAGTTTTGTTGGTTTGAGGAACATTTCGGCATCATATCACCTGTAAATCCCCAAGATCGAAATCGAGTTATCGGTGGACTATTTGGGGCAGCGGGTGAAGCGTAACCGTAGACATCCCCGTACTTAACTGCAAATACAGGATCTACAGCTGAGCAAGTGAATTCACATCGATGTGCCATAACTCAAGGAATCACTTTCAAATATAATCTAGACTTATTCAGGCTAAATGCAGTGTTTCCAGTAAGTTCTGTGGAAGGGAAAAGTTTTTGGTCTGATGTACTTCGTGTCACTAACTGCGTAATTCTGATAATTATCTGCACAATCACAGTGAATAACGCTTCATCACTGAGAAACGTTATATTGAATTTGAAAATGAGTGAAGTACTAACATGTCGACCAACTACGAGGAAAAAAAAAAAAAGACTTCAGTTATTAATCTATATTTATTGATGGCACCTTTGTACAATAACACAGCAATGCCTGTGTAATGCTCTTTGGACATAAACAATAGGCTAGTCAAGTCTTACAATTAGAAATAACACACTACCCATACACCCACCATATATAATAATGTTACCCAACACTCTGTAAACTAACATACTAGTTCACTTTTTCTTCATCAAATGATATGGATTTAACATTTATTTCCCTATTAGCACTTTTTTCAGTAACAACTTCCAACAAACAATTATACATAAAACACGCAAATGTACTTTTTACTGTTACTACGGACATCCATCTCACACAACACAGTCTTATCTACATTTTTTTTAAATCAAATTATAAAAAGACACGAGGAATTTCATTCTTTACAATATTGGTCCCTTTGTAAATTGATTCACAAATATACAAGAATACAAAACCCATAAAAGAAAGAAAAATGGGGAAGATGTACTGTGTGTGCCGAAATATTTTGGTAATGACAATAATTCATAGTTACAGATGTTTAGTAACAATTATTACGACTTCAGTTCTTAATAAATCAGTTCACTTTTAAAAATTTAACGTATAACTTTATAATTATCAATGAAACTGTGATGGATATGATCTTATTTTTGATGGCTTTCTAGTTTCAGTGGTAAAAGAGGCTCGATCATAAAGATGGTATTACCTTTTAAAATCGCTTCAAAAAGAAGTCACAAAAAAATATATATTTAGCATAGCCAAAATAGCATTTAAAAAATGTAAACTCGAGAAAATTACCAGGAAATAACTTGTTATATTCATCCAAACTTGTCTGAAGGCAATAAAGTAATAAAACTGCGTAATTCTGATATATTTTTAAATGCATATAACGTATTGCAAGAACATTTTCACTCTACAGAACACTTCTATGTCACACAAAAAGTACTTTTTCGAGGAAAACTTTTCATGTATTACACAAATCCGGATGCTAATACACATAAAAAAATTCCTTGTATTAAGTTTCCTTCAATTTGTACTATATTGTCTATATAAACAGCTTCACAGCAGAGATAAGAGGTCAAACTTTTGATAATATAGTTTGTTATGAGAAAACGCTATACGAAACATCTCCCTTCACTTAAAACATTGTGTGACCTTTGCTTCACTCCTGCTTTTGTAACGTATAATGATGTATGTTGTAATATATATATATACCAATTCAGCAAGCAAAGAATTAATGAATCATTGTGAAGTGATCCATAACATTAAGCAGCTAACACGGATCGGAATGATTGAGAATCGTGTTGTTTTATTAGCGCTGTAACCAGGAAACTCAATTCAAGAATTTTCAACATGCTTAAGAAGCACTGTAGTTAAAAAATCTTTTTTACGAACTAACGACAGGTTCACTGAAACTGAACTGTCGACAACCGATTCAGCAAACGTCGGTCGGTCAGGAACCGTAAGACGGATTGTTGGCAGAAGGCAGTAGCACACTGAACTGCGGTTGAAGGAAGTGAAGAATTCTGTCAGGAGGCAATCAGTAACGAAATGTCGATACCTCGTGTGTTCACCAAAACCTACAACATAATGCTATATTTTTTTTCTTCTTCTTTCTTTCTGCCCTCTAAACCAGCACTTTAAGCAGTAGATAGAGATGAAAGAAAATGCCTGTTTCAGAGTTATGCGGCATTGCTCTATTTAAAAATTCTTTTTACTAATTAAAATAAAAAAGGAGAGTATTAGAAATTCCCGAGGTGATCATGTAAAGGCCACGAGGGTTCTCAGAAGCCATTATCTTGTCTCTATCACTACCTGGCGGAGAGTCATCTAAGACGCCACAAAGTTTCGTTTCTGCGGAAAGCAGTACAAATTTCCAAGACCTAGTAACAAACGATTTTGATATCCATGATCAAAGACCTATCTAACACTGCTCAGAAACAAAACAGAAGCTTCCAATAAGATTCTACACTAATCTGTATGACTCTAAGTTTACTCAAGAGTGGCTTTGTCTGATTATACCGAACTGAATGTATGGTTAAAACCTTTTAGCTGCCTCATCCCCACGGAATGGAGTTATGGTCCACATTGTGACCATGCCTTGCAGGAAGATACATGGCAATATTGCTACGACAGACATGAAGGCCAACGGTGGGTATTCTGAAAATATTAGCATATTATGTCCACAATTGTTGTATCTTAGCCACGATATAGGATAATAACATAGCACTCATAATTAATCAAAAGCCATGTAACAAATGATTTTCCTGGCCAACTAGAAAGTAGACCTGTAACTTTACACTATAGCAATCGTTACATGTGTAATGCTATTAACTCACGAAAAACTGCCTGAAGTGTGACTATGTAAAAGTATGTTTCTAGGTTTAAAAAAAAAATGTTCCTGTAATACGTATTATTGTGGTGAGAAAGATGTGTTGATAAATAGGAATTTGATCCTAATTCGCTTGAACTTCATAGAGATCCCGTTTACTATCGCACTACATAATCCCATCAACTCCGTGACTGGAGCATGTATACTTTCCTATTACTGCTGGATGCAATCTTTTCATATGAACATTTATTTCTTTTCCAGGGATGTGTATAACAAGCACGTCAAATAATACAAAATGCTCTTTCACAATATAAAGTTAATTTTTACCAAGCTTTATAAAAAAAAATAAAATTGATTTGATAAAAAATACTAAAAAAAAGTTACTAAACTGAAAATATTACAGAAAAGGCACAAGGCAATATTTGATTCTTAAAAGATATACATTAGGCACTTCATATCAATAGAATTATCGTCAAGGAATACAGGAATGTCATATAAGGATGACTTCCATTTAAACACAAGGAAGAATTTGGAAATGTACGAAATAGCTAAGTTAATGCGGAATGTGCCACAACAGTACGAACATGTTGAAAACAATTACTATCTTTTCTTATAAGCCACGCTAAAAGTATTAATGGAACTATATGATGTTCAAAACGTCCATGGAATTACAAACCTTTTCATATGTTAACTTCGAAGGTTATATATTTATTTTCTAAAAGTAAATTCGACTGAATAATGAAAGAGAA
Organism: Thermobia domestica; assembly: GCF_964235325.1. NCBI lineage: Eukaryota > Metazoa > Arthropoda > Insecta > Zygentoma > Lepismatidae > Thermobia > Thermobia domestica. The sequence continues at coordinate 93,654,135 of NC_137461.1, forward strand.
ATCTCCCTGAAAATAATGTTTCTCCATCACAATACTCTCTAAATTTATCCACACAAAGACTATGTCGAAGGCCTTATTTCTATTTACATTCTCTTCTTCGCCTCTATTCTAAAATCATACCTTTACATCTACAAATTGGAATGAGTGACTCACAACTAAAAAAAAGTGTGTGCATTATTATTATCGATTGTACAAAAGTAAATGCAATTGCATTAATACCTCTCTCTACTAAGAATTTTGGGCAAAGAACGAATTTCGAAATGTACAGAATAATAGTAATACGTATACTTCTTTGTGGAAGATCTTAGCGGTCGAAATAATAATATTCTACATTTACCTTGAGGTTGTACTAAATTTATTACACACTGATTCACAACTACAACGTCTTTAACCTTTTAAGTTTTATATATTCTATTAAACAGCACACATACTACAAGAGTAGACTATACGTTCTAGATTCAAGCACCATAATACAATCTGGATATACCAAACTTTATTTTACGTAACAACTCTTGTTTACAAAGTATTTCTTATGGTCAATGCATAAAGAAGAAAATTTTCAGTTGGATTAAATAATTTCGAAAAAAAAGTTTCATACATTTTAAATTAAACCTCACGTTTTACGACAAAAATCTTACGAATTCTATATTACTTCTTCAGTTAGTGAGTATATACTCCATACAGGTATCAAAAACAAATTCCAAAACAATAACAGCATGATCAATACTGATAAATATATATATATATATATATATATATATATATATATATATATATATATATATATATATATATATATATAGTATATTTCTTTAAAAAAAACTTACGAACGAATAGAATCAGAATGATGCGTTCACTAAGTTACTAGAAATGTGTCTAATCTTAAGAGGATTACAGTAAAATGCAATACAAAAATTCTGCAATTTATTTGTTTATTTAGCGTTTAACGTATTTTACAGCACCACTGCTATGTAAGATTGGACTTTTAGTTTAATTAAGGATTTGAACTACGTCTATACTATATCTTACACAAATAGAGTCAGTCATAATACATGATTACTGTTTATCAATCTTCCAAAAAAAAATTTCATGTTTTACAAAATGTTGCACAGATTGAAGACTAATTTTTAAGAATGCTTGTGATATGCTGTTTATTGTTGATCAGTTCGTCCCCAAAGCACATATCAATTGATTTCACGAGGTATTTCTGGCAATGACAATCTATTTCACCACTACACAGTAAATATTACAAAATTACACACTGTAATTATAAGACTGTTCGTGATTATTATTTTGAAAACCGTCGATGGGAAATTAAAACACTTCTAAAAATCCAGGATGTCCTCATTGGACTGCTGATCGTATCTAATAAACCAAGCTCTTGCTCAATATATGAAAAAAGACAACTAGAGCAAAAATTTTAAGATAGAATTTTAATTGACAGAATACAGTTACATTTTGACAAAAAAGCATCTTATCAAAAATAAGTTTATAAACTTGAAAAAGGATCTGAATCCTTTCAATTATATTCTAGTTATTGCCGCTTTTCGTAAAACAAGGCTCTATAAATCAGAATTAAAGTTTCCTAGCTGAACTCGTATATATATTTTCAATTTCGATTACCTAAAATAGTGAAAGTACCCGACCTACAATGTTTTGGATGTATTGAGTTACTTTTTACATAAGCAAAAAGCATCAGGAAGATGTATTCCCGTTTGGCCTACTGACCTAAGTACCGATTTACATTATCATTTTTATCGCATCTTAGATGTAGGCACAGGTATTCCAGTTATGCCTACGATCACTCGACGAGAGATATTTAGTGTGAGAAAATTCTCTTACAAGGTTTCATTTAGATTCATTTCTCAACGTAACAGCAACAGAAGTGATTGGCTGTAATCCTAATACCTTTTGACGCTTTCTGCAACTTAAAAGATCGACGCTCTGATTCAGGTATATATGTGTATCTACTCTATAACTGTTATATCTTTTATCCTCCTTAGCCAGGACACAAATACGATAGTGGTCCAATACGTCCGAATCATCCACTCAAACTTGGAAACTGTACATGTGATTGCAGGACTTTTGAACAGTAGGCTATACAGACAAACAATAATCCCGAAATTTTGATTTTTTTTTTTTTTTTACTTTTACTTTTCACTGAAATGTGTTTATTTTTTAAATAATAATAATTATGTATTATATATTTTTTTATCTTTTCAATCAAGTACTTAAAACGTCCTATACCCCTAAGTGCTTCAACAGGAAGTTCAGTGGTTTAGGTTCACGACTATTATAGTTGTCTTAGATAAATTAACATATGTACGTATGTATATATAGAATATATAAAGAGCTGGATTTACCACTAGGTCCGAACCTAGGGGACGCATACTGGATGAAAACTCAATAAGCAAAACTAAGAAAATGCAAAACTTATAATAATAATAATAATAATAATAATAATAATAATAATAATAAAACTGATTAGTCAGAGTAAACGCCCTCCAATAATAATTTCTTTAACGAGTCTATTGGCGTCAATCAATGGTGGTGAAAGTGAAGCATTGTACTAGCAATAGACAATTGTGTAGGGACATTTCCTTAAGGCTGTTGTATAGGTGCGCTCTCAACACTATCACCATATCAAAATTCATTAAAATTTATACAAAATTGTTGAAACAAAACTATGTATTTATTTTAAAATTTTATATGTCGGGGTGTGGGGCGACAAACAGCTTTTGGCCTAGGGGTGTCAAAACATTAAATCCGGCCCTCGTATATCACTTATTCCATGTATTCGATATTGAGGAGATAGTTTATCACTGGCGATTTTACAAGCATAATATAATTTCCATACCCCTTTAGATCAAATCAATTTCGCTTTTTCAACCCCAACAATTCTCTGTTCCATTATGAATCGAACCTGCTGCCGACTATATACACTAAGGTCATATCTGCTATTCATTCGACTACCCAATAGTATATACTATATTTTGTTCCGTAATATTACTCCTTTAATAGTCTTCTTTATAACACACAAAATTACTGAACAAGCATGAGTGGTCTTTTGCCAGCCAATTGAACATGCACTCCCATAGCTATCGGTTAGCCAGTTCTAAAATAATTTATGAGTACAATTCACGATTTTAATGAAACTTAATGAGAAATTTGAAGTTTCGGCTTGCTTTTTTTCTGTTCGGAATCAATATTGCTTGCTTTACAACGGTGCTGTATTTCCTTTCATGCATTCTACTGACAATGAAACAAACGTAACATAGAAAAATGTAAGTGCTGCACGCATTTACAGAACTGTTATTTACATTGAGAAATGAATCTTTGTACGAAAATTCTCTTGATCGTAAGTGAAAAAAGAATACCCGTTCCGCCTACAGATAAGATGAAGATGAGACAAAATGGTTTAGCGAAACGGAAATGAACCATCAGAAATGGATGAGTCAAGTGATTTCGTCATTTGCGCTCTCAACTTAGGTACAACGATCTGAAACTCTTATTATCGGTTCCAAACAATGTATCTGCTATGTAAAGAAACCATAGGCTACTGTATGTTTCACTTCATTTCTATACAAATAAGCTTCCTTCCCTTATTTATCTCTGGCCTATTTCCTCTCTAGCCCTTTTAGAAAATTAAACAAAAAAAATCAGGTTATCTCTTTCAGTGTAATATCTATAAATTAATGCAAAACATAACCACTGTAAATTTCATATGCAGCTCACGACTTTCGAACTCAGCGGAAACAAATGAACAACAAATATTGGCGGAAATACGTCATGATTAATTGTCAATGGAAGCAGTGAAAATTTAATACAATCAAAAATTTCAGGAGACAATAATTATTTTTCAATCAGGTTTAATAAGCCATTGTCTATTTTGCTACAGTGCTAATCTCTGACCAGCTATTTTAATCTGTAACTTATTTTTCCAAATGAGTTTAAAATAAGTATTCATTTAAGCCTTTTTCTTGAAAGATTTTTTTTTTTTTTTTTTTTTAATTCTCGCGACAAAAACCTAAAAAAGTAACCTATAACTGATGTATTAGATACTTGGAAGAAATCGAAAGTAAACTTAGGTTACGATATATAATCTAAAATGGAAGCCATTGCAACACATCCTTTTATTCGTTTTAATTTTTACATTTAATTACTGACATTTCCAAAATCTGTACTATTATATGATTGACGCAAAACTGATTGACAATATCTGTGTTAGAAGGAAGCTTAAGACCAAAGAATGTTTTGAATGTGTAACGTGTCCAGATAGGAATTTTGATGGACAAGGGTAATTTGTGTGTTGTTTATCATATCACTTTTCGAAGTTAGAGTATATTATTTTACGCGAAGTGTACTTTGGAAATGTACTGTGGCTGTTTGGAGTAAAGAGAAATCTTTTAAGTATGATGTTTGGATCTGAAATAAATTAAGTAAAAGTAAAGAAGACAAGCTGGTTAGAAAATATATCAACAATTTACTCACAACATAGTTGAAAATATATTAGGAATTAGTGTGACGACGGTAGTGCGTCATACCTACGAGTGTAAAAAAGTAAAGACGTTTCAGGTTCTTTAATATATTTATACGAGCCGTTTGGGCTGTACACTCTTTATGTGCCCGATGTTAAATGAAAATGCAACGTTGCAATTTACCTGGGGATAGGGGAGGGAAGTACAGGACAGGAGGTGGACAAATTTTGTAAGAGTATGGTGAATAAGGATATGTTTGAAATGGGGGCTGGCCATAGTATAACAGACAGTAACTTCATTCACTTATGTTGTGGATCCAGGAAACTGACAACGTTGAAGAGTGTACAGCCCAAATGGCCCGTCCGATTTAAAATAAAATAAAATAAAAAAAAAATCCTTCACTTTAGACTGAAAACGTCATATTTAGAGATGGTTTTCCCTCTTACATTTTCTTGTAGCTCTGATAATAATCAAGTTACCCTATGTCAAGGGACTTTAGAGACACCCTGTATATTTTTTCAATTACACAGCGTCACAATGTAACTTGATTTCTTTTTCTTTATTATTAAATAAGCCATATGAATTAAAACATCTAACTTTTAAAGTCAACATTTATTTTTGCATTTTGACAACAAAAGATCTTTAGACTCACTGGGATCTTTAATCATATATAGATCATGACCATATATATTTCATTCTGTAATTTCGCAAAAACTTAACTAAATTCGCCGAATCACTTAAGGAATAATAACTAATTTTGATCGGAACTCATTTGCTTAAGCTCACATTAAACAAAATTGTATATTAATTTACGTCGTTGAAACAAATTTCGTAATATTCATTCTGAACAAATAACAATTAACAAAGAAATATATGTATTAACGTAAGATATTTTTCCTTCCTTTAAATTTATAACAACTACAAAATAGCTCTGATAATACAAAATACTACACAAAATATACATTTTATTGCCTCTTGATTAAAATTTTGTCTTCAAAAAAATTAAAAGTATACTTTTAAATGTATAAATTTTAAGAACTAAAGCGTAAGTTAACCCACTCAACTAACTTCATCATATTTTACACAAAATTTGATTAGTTAACCTTTACCAAGACTAGTTTTGCTAACTAGATTATACAGCTTATAGATCTATTCAAAGGAAAAAAAATGCTCGAAATTCGTATAAAGTTTTGTTGAAATGATTTTTAAAAAAGCGTACAATAATGCATTAAACATCTATCTTTTTCTCAAATGCATTCGTGACTACCATATTCGGTTACCAATAAAACCTCTAAGTTCGAGCTCAACAATCTTGCACAGCTTTCTCTACGCGTTTTACAAAACATGATGCATATATTACTACGCAAATCTTTATCTTCATCTCTATATTGAGCGATTTGAAATTAAAGAGTTTTCTCAACTCTTCAAACTTTGAGGAATTCTACTGTATTTTTCAGAAGAACTTACTGTATAATAGAAAAGATATCTGCGTGTTTATTATAATTTTACGTATGGATAAAAGTGTAATTTTTTCTCGAGAGGTAGTTTCTTTCTTTCTTTTTAAATCTATAAGTAAGATATCCATAAAACGAAGTGACTTATGACCAATCTAATCGGAAATATTGACTTCTTCAACTCTCTTCAGTTACAGCCAACTATATCTGAAATACATTGAAAAAATAAAAAGAACAAAATATATCCACTCTGTAAATAGTTTTAACTTTCTTTTACTTTCTCTACTGAGGATGCAAACTGCAGGTAATGAAAATAAACAAAGAAACAGACGAAATGAAAGCAAGAATAAACGGATATCAAAAGGGGATATAGATCAGGGTATCGTACTGGTGGTTTTAATGTAACACTAATCAGAGTTAAGGCCACGAAACCTGACACAGATCCGATGAATAACAATTTCAGAGCAGTAATAAAAGATTGTCTGGGCGAACTGGAAATTTCATCTTGGTTTGCTTTCTTAACTGTTCGGAATCCATATTGCTTGCTTTTCGACGGTGCTGTATTTCCTTTCTTGAATTCTACCGTCAATGAAACAAACGTAACATAGAAAAGTATAAGTGCTGCGCACGGAATAAGAAGTTCGTCTTTTGTTATCAAAGGCATCATGCTAAACGTAGAGGTAATCAAAAACCAAAAACATGGGAAAGGATATTCCGTAAACAATAAGCATACTGGAATAGACACTAGCAAAATACTTTTCTCGTGAACTTGGAATGAGAAAAGGAAAAAAGATAAAGAAGAATTTACTAATGCTAGCAAAAATCTTTGGTACTCTGGCCTCATTAGTAAGTTTATACTACTCGGAAGTATTGCTACAAAAGTGCAACCAAGGCATATTTTAGCCATTGTAATATTAGAAAAAATATTTTTTAATTTAATAAAAATATTTAATGCGCACCACACATTTGCAACTTTATCCTCAAACACTCCTCGTGCAAGTGGGAACAACCTATGAACTACTTGACATAACACATTTATGTCTTGAAGAAACGGTAACCAAACAATTGCAAATGTTATTGTTACCACTAACCCCAATTTTATAATTTTTAATAATCCACTAAATATAGTCTTCTGTTTGAAACACAGTCCCAAAAGATAACAAAAATACGGCATAGCATGATAAAGCTCCATCTGTTTATAATTTAAGGCAAGGCAGAATAAAACTGAACCTATTACCTCCCAGCCCTTTCCTAGTGCTGTTACCGACGCTACCATAAATCCAAGCGATACACTGTTGTACTGAAAATGACCGTAATCTATTAACATTAAACCGGGATATAAAAGCATCACAATTGTACTAAGTGGAATGTTTTCTTTTAATTTGTTGACAGCGATGTATTTTGTCCTTTTATTACGGGAATCAGTTTCCCAAAACCACCACACAACACTGGGAATGTATACACAGAGATCAGCTAACAGGACAGTTAACCTCATAAACAATTTATGATCTGTACTTTCATAACCACGAGAAGTCTTCAATTTCACAAATGACGGATTAATATGATTAGCAGCGAGACCGCACAAATAACTATGATACGCTGTAAGAGGAGGATAATCCAAACCCCAGTACATAAGATCATTATCTGTAGTGTTTCGGTACCAATCTGCAACAGGTAAATTGTATGTTATTTCCATCCAATGCCTTTGAGCTTCGTAGTCACCGTACATAGGCGGCTTCCCGGCACCTGAGTATGGATGGAACGACACACCCCAGCGTAGCAAAAGTGCCAGGAACACTGCTAGGCAAATAGATCCTTTTATTTGTTCGGCCATGCTCTTTTAGGTATGACCATAGAGAGCTTTCCAGGAACTCACACTCAGATTATATCTTGAATTACACTAAGAATCCTGCAGCTGTCAAGCTCCTACATGTCCCATTTCTTGTGCGGGATCTGGTAAACAAGAAAAAAAGGGCAAGTGTTACCAGATGTAATCCAACTGTTAGTATAACACTTATTAACTATTACACGAATAAGAATCAATATACAACATTAAAACATTTTATTCACTAATAATAAAGATTTTGAAACATTTTCCCCTAAATAGGCCATATTGCGTGCAGAATTTTATAAACTTTTGAAAAGACACGCTATTCGTTCCACTTACAAGCTAAAACCTGTTTAATCTCTTGCATAAGTTCGCCAGACCTTAGCTCCATCAATTCATGATGTCTATAAAACGAAATACAAACATGAAAATTCAATAGCACAAAGTATGAAGAATCGGATAAGCGAGAAGACCTCACGAAACATATATATCAAGGTTTGTGTGAAAAATTTGTCATTACGCAACAATTTGTAGGGAATCTACATAGGCTAACGTTTGAGAAACCTGAACTTTACAAAACCCATTAAGATTTATCTCAAATACAATTGATACTAACTTCTATATATTTATTGGAGAGATCAAAATAAATATTTTTAAACATTTATTTTGTTAAGCATTTTTTTTTTTTTTTTTTTTGAACGAATATACTAGTATAAACTGTAATGATAGTGTAATGAAGTAGTCTTCGATGAATGTACAATCTTGCTCAAAAAAATCCTGGCAAGGTTACCTCTCTTTCCAAATGCTATGTTTTTATTTACAAGCAGAAAAAATAAATGTGAGTCTACTTTATCTGCTAAAAATAATTGCAAACAAAAATATTGCTACTCGACACGGCTATGAGGACTGATTGATTATTGGATATTTAATGTGGACATCAGCAATGCGGCTATTTGTCCCTGTCACGACGGTTGTGAGGATACGTTCTTTCTGAGAGACGTAATTGACCGGGATATTTAAACATGACTGTACCAAACATTCGATATACAACTGCACAGCATTCATATCAAAAATTCTTTAGTAGGTCATAATGTTTATTGACTCTCGTTCGTATGTTACATAAAATTAACAACAAATACCTCATTTATATGTAACAGTTGAATATACAAATATAAACAACAAAATCACGAGAGCGGTAAGTCAAATATTTACTCCCTGCAGTTATCTGCAGTGGACGCTACTGAGAGGCACAGTAAATAACCTTTCTGAAGAACTCAGAAGTACCTTACAACTATGTACGGTGTAGAAATCATAAGTTTCAAAAAAAAAAAAAAAAAAAAAAAAAAAAAAAAAGTTAGCATCCTTGCCTCTGGAATACATTGTACAAAGTTCTAGTAACCGTTAACATGATGACGTCGAAGTTCAGTTCCCACTCAGGGTCAGTGTTAATTAATCTAAAGAAGCCTATGGATTTACATTTCCAAAAATCTAAATTTCCCTGTTGCAGTTCATACCCAAACACACAGTACCATCTGTGCTTCAATTTTCGGTAAGGCACAGCACTACTTAGGCTACACAAAGGAGTCTACGGAAATCTCAATCCAAAATCTAGAATTTCGGTTGTAATTTACACTCTGACCTGATCTGTTTAGCGATGGCTCTATTTGTAATACGCTTTCACTTTATCAATTCTTTCTGCAGCTACTGTTACATTAGTCGTGTGTTTTTCCACTTTTGTACTGCCAACAACAAAAAGAAGTGAGTAAGTGCTATTGCAAAGCTTATATCGGTTAACCTAGATTAATACAATGGATTTCACGATTCAACATTGTCTCATTTTATTTATTGTTTAAAAATAATGAATGGTACTTCAGAAGAAACTACATCAAGACATTAAGCACCTTACCGCCTTGTCACGGCTTTCCATGTAATGCAATTTCTACATTTTTAATCAATATATACAGAAAGTAAGGATTGAAATAACTTATATTTTTCTTTATAAAGTTACCCTATTGAAGCATGATTTTCCCAAACAGTCAAAATCTCTAGGCACGCTTCAGCTGGCAAAGTAGTGGAAGAAAAACATTGATAAAAAGGTCAGAGAAACCTTGAAACTGTAGGTTCTGATTTTTTATTTCCAAGTGGCGAGGTAAGGATAGATTTCTTTTTCTTTTCTCAATATTAAATATGGATCCTATAGCTTCATATATATAAGGCACTGATGGTAATCTGTTTCACAATTGTGTTTTGTTTGAATTTATATAAACTAATTATAGCCAAGTATCCTTATAATTTTGGCAACTCTATGCCATGACAAAACCCTCTACAATGAATGGGATCAATTTATTGCAAATCAAGATTATTTTAAATAGGTTTACATTTTACTGCAAAAGTAAAATATCAGTAAGTGCAAAATATATATTAGCAAGACCGAAGAGGGAAAAAAAAAAAAAAAAAAAAAAAAACAAATGGTGGTTTCCTTATAAGAGGACCTGAAACCCAGATTTGAATCAGTAATTAAATAAAAAAGAATTGTGAGAATACTCGTGATGTGCTGGTTACTATCAATTTAATATATAAATACATACCAGTGAATATGTCAAGTCATTAAAAACAATAGAGACATAAACCCTTAAAGAAACAATATTTACTATAACCAAAAGTATTACGCATACTACATTAACTACAGTCAATAATGCTGAAGTTACCAGGAAAAATAAAATTATCTTGAGTTCAGTTTTAGTGTTGCACTTACAATATATTAGTAAAGAAAAATGCCGTAAAAAGGAAATAACTGAAAAGAAAATTTCAATATCATCTAGTTTCACATTTATCAGTGCTTCTAGAATATATATATATATTTAACGGTAACAATTGTTGTGGTCGACCTTTGGCCCATTGTATGCTAAAATTGTGCCCATTAAGAGAGATTTAATTGTATGTCAACTTTAGGTTGAATTTTTACAAGAAATTATTTTAATATTTAGCAACCCGCTTAATTACTTGAAGGTATAGTACAACGAAATAACTGCACAGAAAAATCTGAAATCTAGACCGGCATGGCCTCAAACCACCGCTTGCCGGATAGTTGCTTTAAATTCGGCCAGCACAACTCCTTGGAAGACGAGAGATAGGGACTCGGATCCCCACTAATTATGTGTGTCATTTTTCTGTGGAACAACATTGTTGTATTGTATTTCAAAATACTTCAATCCAGGTCAATCCAGGATCTATATTTTTGCATGTAATTGCCTTATCTAAGGAATTACAATCACGAAATAAATGTACGAAACAAAATCTGACGTCTAAATTTCCGAAAATAATATTTATTTATTAGATATCTGAAGGTTTTAACAGTTACCAATTTGGAGGTATAAGTTCTAATGGATATCTTCCAACCGGAAATATGGGATTAACTCGGGATTGACTACTATTTCCAAAGAAGAGGTTTAACGTTCCATGCTTATAGTATAGGCAAATTAGGGTTGGAGACGGAAAAAAATATTAGAAAGCAAATTTTCATTTCGACACGTTCTATGGACTCTCCTGATACTCCACAAAAAAGTCCTAAAAAATCCCACGTGGGCAACCGCCTGAATTGACGACATCAATATGGCGGCCACGCAACTACGACTACTTATGTTTATGCGGTAATATCTCATCACAGAACTGAGATACAAACTTCGTCCTGGTGCCTAATTAAAAATAAGGCATTGTATAAGTGATTTCTGCTAATATCGCTTACGTGTTGCAGCCATTTTTAAATATGGCGGTTATCTTAAAAATTAATTTTCTCCGTTTCATTTTATTTGTTACTATGAAACTATCAGATATACGGAAAACACCTCGAAGTAAACGTTATAGAGTGGAGTCTCGCCTTTCTAAAGATACCAATATTATTTCTGTATCTTAACAATTAAGCGAACTACTCCATTTTCTGTAGCGCAAGGTGTTGAATTTTTAGCACTTAGATGACGCTAAACATGTGAGAATATTTTTACAATTAAAGGCGGAAAAACGTTTGAAAAACAAACTTTTAACACATTTTCTTTAAACCGCTGAGACTTCTGAGAATCGTCAAAAATAACACATGAGCAACCACCTGAAATGACGTCATCAATATGGCGACCATGCGAATACATTCATTTATGCTTTATGCTTATACGAAATATCTCATCACAGAACTGAGATATGAACGTCATTCTGGTGCCAAGTTAAAGTTACATGATTCAAATGATTTCAGTTAATATCGTTTTTTACGTTACCGCCATTTTAAGGTGTGCCGGGCATTATCTTAAAAATTAATTTACTCCGTTTCATTTTATTTGTTTCAAATCAGACTATGAAACTACCAGATACATACATAAGAAACAGTTTTAGTATTTTAAAGTAACATTGACATCGCTAATTTACTTTACTTTGTAATGAAAAAAGTCTGCATTTTACATTATGATATTATCAAACAAAATTATTATTTAAAATAGTAAATATTAAATATTTTTCTGTTATAAAATAACACATTTAAAATTCTGTTTAACAACATAACATATATATTTAATCAAAATTTAAAAACCCTTTACTGTATTACAAATTACATAACCTAACACTCTACAATTTCCTTTTAACTGTTTCATTCATTAATGTTTCAAAATCGTTTAGATGATTGTTTCTAAGTTTCTTCAAGATCTTTACAAATATAATCGTCGTCTCCTAATGAATTTAATACTAGTTTGTTTGTGCATGATTCTCCCGCACATTCTCCACACATGGATATGCAGTGGAGCAGTGGTCGAAGTGAGGCGGTATGCGGTGGTACGCCATATCGCCTCTGGTTTTTCAGTAATGAGGACATACCGTCTCTATTCTTCCAGTGATCAAGACAATATTTAAATATCCGGTATGTTGAGTCAAAATCATAATAAAACACACTGCCTCTGTTTTTTTTCCACTTCGAACACTGCAGTGGAGTCCTCCTTTTTGGCACTTACAGTTTCTGGAACATCAGGATCGAGTGGTCTACTATATCTACAGTTACGTGCACGCGTGGAGGGCGAGCCCACGGCCGTTCGGTCTATTTGATGGACAGGCTCCGCCAAACAAGACATTGTGTCCGAAGTCTGCAGACATTGTGTCTCGTTCTGACTCTTAGTCCTCGTGCACATAGTGCACTGTCAAGATCTATCCCCTGACCTTGACACCTTGGCGTGTAACCCCTATTCTCTTAGGGAGTGGGGTACGTCCACTGCGCGACAGAAGTTCTCCCTACTGGTAACAGAGAAATACTAGCGAGCAAATCCTTCCATGATCTGCTGGCATGGTACCCGTGCATTTCAGAGCAAGCTCATCTCCCTCAAATACTCACCATTACCCAGATTCCTGGGATTGGTCCCATGAACTACCGAATCCCATGGTATGACCGCAGCCCGGCAGAGTGCGACCCAATCCGGGAGTCCCAGGCATTGCCCGAGGGGGCTAGTTCAATCCAGGGCCCTGCCTACCTCTATCGTTCAACTGGCAACCGCCTTCGCCTGTAGAGGTACTACACACACGTCGAGATACTCCCATATTTCATCCCGGATCCAATTGTACGTATTAAGTTACCATTTGAGTTTGGTGCCAGCCCACTTCCTACAAAGTTCCTTCCCTTTCACTGGGATCAGAAACCGTTACCCAGATATCTGGGATAGGTACTTTTCCCCAGTCGAAGTTCAGTCCCCCTGCAGGCAGGAATCTGACACTCCCCTCCAGTAGGATCGTCCAAGCAATGCGGGGCTTCCTCTAATTACGGCAGATGTATACTATACATTACCAGAACCAATGACTGATGTAGACCGTGTGTTCAACACAGACATTGTCATTTGGAAGCCGTGCCTTCCCTGGTAGGGTAGCCCAAGCAATACGTGGATACCTATCTTTTACATGTCTAGGTACCATGTACACGTCGTAGAAAAACTACATTCTGAACCCAATGGTACGTGTAGGGCACCATTGGGAGGGACCACATCCTCCTCCCTCGGTAGGGTCGTTCAAGCAATACGGAACTTCCTCTAATTACAATAGAGCTACACCGTACCTACATTACCAGCCCCAATGGCTGACGTTAACTGTCTACCTTTAAAGACAATGGCCATTTGGGAGCGGCGGAACCCAGTAAGGTCAACAAAACCTGGGATGAACGGTCCCAGTTCCTCAGCGCCCCTAAGGTACAAGTGTCCGTTAGGATAGTAAGTATCCCATCCCAGACCCCACTCGTACGAAACGCTCTTTGAGGGCAGTACCTACATCATCCTTCCGGTAGGGCATTGGACCCGTCCCCCTGGGCAAACCAACTACTCACTCTTTCATACGTGCTGGAGTACCACGTAGCCTTATCTCCTGGACCCAAGGTCACGGCTTACTTGCCCATTTCGGAGGACAGCCGAAAACTTTACCTCTGACGTTAGGGGCGGCAGCAGAAGCTACCTACCTCACTGAGAACATGATTACACGTACTCTCCCGTATCCAATGGCACGAGTTAGTTGGCCATTTCGGAAGATAGACTAAGCCTCACCTCCTCCGGTAGGTTATTGTCGAGCTTATTGGAACAGTCTATGAGAAAGAGCTGCTCAGGGTGCTGAACATTCGAGATAGTTACTTGATTTCAAGCATCACTCAAACCTACCTCCTCCTCAAAGCATCCAGCCTACCACAAGGCATGCGGTAACAGGTGTGTAATGAGAGGGTCATTCCCCCTTTCTCAGCACGGGGTGGGTAGCGCAGTGTAGCGTAGTCGCTAACGCTCTCGCCTTCGGTGAAAGCGGTCCCGGGTTCGATTCCCGGTGAGAGCACTCGGTCGAAAAAGTGCAACACGCTTTTTCAGGCCAGCCACACTCAACGAGGTTTTCTTGGGTTTTCCTCATTTATACCAGGCAAATACCGGGACGGTACCTAACTTATAGGTCCCAGGCCGCTTCCTTCCCTTTCCCCGTATTGTGTGCTCGCCGAGGGACGTCATCCCTCAAATCGTGAAGGGCTAAATGGCCTTAGATGCTTAAAGCCCAGAAATATAAATCCTAAATCCTAGCACGGATTGGGACCGGCCACGGTGGAGTTTGGACGGCGCGTGTACATAATGTACCGACAACATATTGTCTTTCAACATTTGTGAATATACAATCATATTTATTTACTCATCGACTTAAAATATCCCTAGAGAACACTCAACCCTATTATAACATAAAAATGTCTGTTTAAATTTATGTAGATTTTTATCGCTATCGCTTGACCGCCATATTGATGATGTCATGTTATGACACTGCCCATTTCTATTTTTGGCAAGTTTTTATGGAGTTACAGACGCACAAAAGAATTATTGAAATGCAAATTAGCTTTCCAAAAGTTTTTCGTCTTTAAAAGTATTTGCATATGTTTAGCGTAATCTAAGTGCTGAAGATACTACCCGACATATTTAAAAATGGCGGTAACACATAAAAACGATATTAACAGATCCACTTGAATCATGTACCTTTAACTTGATACCAGAACAACGTTCATATCTCAATTTTGTGATGAGATATTTCGTATAAGCATAAAGCATAAATGAATATATTCGCATGGTCGCCATATTGATGACGTCATTTCAGGTGGTTGTTCATGTGCTATTTTTGACGATTCTCTCAGAAGTCTCAGCGGTTTAACGAAAATGTGTTAAAAGTTTGTTTTTCAAACGTTTTTCCGCCTTTAATTGTAAAAATATTCTCACATGTTTAGCGTCATCTAAGTGCTAAAAATTCAACACCTTGCGCTACAGAAAATGGAGTAGTTCGCTTAATTGTTAAGATACAGAAATAATATTGGTATCTTTAGAAAGGCGAGACTCCACTCTATAACGTTTACTTCGAGGTGTTTTCCGTATATCTGATAGTTTCATAGTAATCTGATAGTTTTATAGTATAAAATAAAAGGAAAATGAAAATAAATATTTTTTAGGACTTTTTTGTGAAGTATCAGGAGAGTCCATAGAACGTGTCGAAATGAAAATTTGCTTTCTAATATTTTTTTTTTTTCCTTATTCCAGTCATTTTTGGCTTAATTTTCCTATGCTATTATTACCATTTGGATAAAAGACTGGATGATTGACGGAAAGAAAGGATTATGAAAGAATTGGTAGAATACGAATGTAGGAAGAAACGCAAGAATATCAAGAAAACTCACAAATGCTATATTATCCACCATAAGCTCACATGGCCTGGGATCAAACTAGGGACCCACTGAGCCAAATGCCTCAACGTTAAAATAATAAAATATATTTTTTTAAAAAAGTCGAACAATCTACATTGAACCATTTGAATAATTAATGTTTATATTAACTGTTATCTCTTACAGGGAAATAATTAAGTTATCATAAGTAACAATAATTCAACAGTATAACAGATAATTTCTTATGGTTAAACCACCTTTTTTTAAAAGAGATAGATAACCTGAAATTACATTTATGCTACCGTTTCCAACCAAATACAACGCCATACCACAAAACACTACGCGTACCATATTACAAAAACGATATGTCAATATATAGGGATGTACCGATACCGATATCATACTTTTGGACACACATTTTATATATTATCAGGAATTTTCAGAATAATGAAATGATCAACATTGTAATAGGATATATTAGGTATAAGGCCAAAATTTGACACACAAAGACAAAAAAAAAAAAAAAAAAAAAAAACAGAATTTCATGTTAGGTTCCACACAAAAAATTATATTTCTTCTAAATTCAATCCAGCTCAACTAAAACCCAGCAAATACTTATATAATGTAAACTTAATTTTAAGAGTCAATGATTGATATTTAGAGTGATAATGTACTTTGATAGTTACATTGTATTTACTAGTCTCTATTATATACATATAATGCAAACGGATACTACCGTTAAAATTTTTTATTGTTTACAAAATTATGCATGCTGAACCACGTGTTGCTGTGTATACTATAAAAAATAACAGGGTTATTTAAGCGAAGTTAAAAGCGATAAAGCTATTTATTAACTTTAGAACTCATTGTTTTTAACTAGTAAGTAGGAGAAAATAATGACAAAGTAAGCGTCTTATGGGTTTTTCTTCCATAGCATTTTCTTGACTCGAAACCTCTCTCTCGTTTGGGATTCAAATTACGAGTCTGCTAACCTAACCATGGGCACCCAAAGGGGTAGGCTAGGGTGAGACTCCCTCTGCCTCACAAATATGTATACGTGACATAGCAAGGCACGTATATTAAATACCAGACTAATATAGCAACCATGGAATGGGCTCCCCTACATAACTTTCTTCGGGTGCCCATGATTCTGACCAGGGTTGGCTGGTTTAAACTAAAAAGAAACTGGTTCAAAAAACCAACTGGTTTAAACCAAAAAGAAAAAAAAAACGAAAAATGCTTTTAATCGTGTAAACTTCATGGTGACGTCTCCACATATCACACCATCTGCATTCCGTTTATCTACTTTTCACCTTTGAATCAAGGGTCTCGTGTTTAATTCTCGGTCGAACCACAACCCATCTTTCAAGTGTAAACCAAGTAGCGATTTGAGGTTTCCCTTTAAGCGAAAGTCTTCTCCGTGATAACCTTGGTATTTCATAAGGATGTTAAGCCTAAACATACGAAACGAAACCAAATTATATATTTCTGCTTGCCTGAATGCCTGTTGTTTTATAAATAAGCCAAGGTTGCTTAAATATATTGATAGAAATTGGTAAAATGTATCAACTGCCTACGTAACTTCCAACATCAGCTTGGATTCGACTTTGTTTTAATTTCATTGAATAATATCTACATACCAAATTTGTAATTTAGTACCTCAGTTTTAGCGTAGTGATTATGATACGTTGACCTTAAAATTTTACATACAAATACATTTAAAGTAATAACAGGATTTTCCAATGGCTAAGGCGGGAGTTTCCCGATTTATATATAATTCAGTATAATGTTTTTACTTGTGTAACTGTTTATCTTTTTGTCCATCTGAAATGACTATTGACCATTATATTAACAACTAGGCCTATGTAAAGATCAGTACAACGTATTTTTATCAGGAGTCCTTTGTGAGTGAGTCGGCAATCGCATTTGTGACCAATTAGTCCCGGTTTCGTGTCGAAATGGACAATTTCTCTTGGATGTAAGCCGAGAAATGGTTTGGATTCTGCTTTAAGCTTATGTGATCCCTTGCAGCATAACCTTGTTGTTGCATAATAATATTAAGGCGAAATAAACTAATTTCTGTCCATATTTAATATAAATACATAGAGTGAATTAATTATACCAAAAAAACCTGGTTTAAACCAAAAAAACCTGGTATAAACCAAAAAACCGGGTTTAAACAAAAAAAAACTGGTTTTTTGGTTTTTTCAATAAAAATCATGGTTTTTGCCAATCCTGATTCTGACTGAGGACTTTTGGCTTTTCTTCACCATTATTTGGGCATCGAGGAACTAAAAATAGCATCAGTTGATTAAGAGTAGTGCAAATCAAAGGCCTACATATGCATAAAGAAATCGATTGTACAATTGATAATAATTTAGATAAACTTTAAGTCTAAAGGAAACCGATGAATAGAAGTGTCACTGTTAATATTAAACAAAATGAAAAGAAGTTCAGAAAATGTATCGCTAAATATTGTCGTTTATTTGCCGATACTGATACCGATATATCGGTACATCCCTATCAATATAAACTGCCATCGCTAATTACTTTTAGGCGAACAAACTTAAATAATTACTAGCTTATTTCTTATTAAAGAATAAAAATAATAAGTAGAAATGAGTAAAACCTTTGAATACAGTCCAAATATTAAGATAAATCTTAGACACAAAGATGGTACAGGAAAAGTTTCTTGAACACACCGCTGATGTTTAGTTTTTCAACAGCAAATAATTATTTTTAAAAAATGCTTTCCTAGAAACTCACTGGAAATCTAGTTTCTTTCAAGCATAATCCCACAATATGCAACATCTAACACCTCTTTAACTTGATACTGTTATTCGAAACTTAAAATGTTTACATTATATAGTACAATACTTCGTTAACTTATCATGAACTAGCACTATAACTGTTTTTGTATGTTTCTTCTACTTGTTCTGTTTGCTGAATAATTACACGATTTGAATAACATTACAGCAAATTAAAGATGTACTCATCAAAATTAAATGTACAATCAACGTTTATTATAGATACAAGATTCTAACAGCATTTTCAAAAAGTGACTGTTAAAACTGAGCAAAATTTCTACGAACTACCACAAACTTTCGCATTTTCTTATAAAACTCTTTTGCATAATTTTTTTTCACAAAAGCAAAGCAATTTCAAAAACAAACAAAAAAAAAATACTAGTGCAAATATTTTACATTATTATATTAATAAAGCAGTGCAAAAGGAAATTCTGAGAAGTAAGGCAGCAAGTTAGCCAATCTGCTTAAGAAGGTGTGAAATACCGAAATAATTCACTGAATGTTAGACCCAGAATATGAGTTGAGTTTAACGTCCCGTTCAGCAGCGTGGCTATATGAGACGTGGACCTACTGATTAACGTGGAATCCGAACCACATGAGCAGACTTTAAGAGTACGTTTATGGGTGCTCCTTAAATAAATATTTTATAAGTCTTCGTAATATCCAATGATATACTCTCAATAACACTGCCAATTACTCAATTCCAATGCCTTTGAAAGCACAAAACCTACTGCCGTCATTGACAATTTCCATAATTTTTACAAGGAACATCTTTCTAACTTGATGTGATATACAGTCTTTGAAGAAGGGACAGGATGCAAATAAAGGCGTTTATAAAAGCATGGGTAAACATTTTGTGATTTTTTTCAGGCTTTAAAAAGGAACTTCAGAACAAACGAATGAAAGAGGCGGTTTTAGAGTTACCAAGTTTGTAAACACGTTTATGTTTTCTCATCCCATTGGAAAAAGTATATTACGTCACAAAGACTGTTTGAGACAGGAAGGAGGAGGAAGGGCATGAGTTAAATACCAGGTGCACGTAATCGATCGAGAATGCATAAGCACACGGCGCAAGAGTATGTTAGTAATTTAGACTTAAAAGTTTTGAAACATTTTTTATTCCGCGAACTGTACACTTATTTTGGACTGGAACTGTTCTGGGAGTTGTTAGGCCTCAGTAATTAATTTTTCGAAATTGTACCGTCTAGTACATATACCCCACACCACATTGGTGTCGTTATAATTTAATCGTTTCTATGTAGCCGTTAGGTATTCGACTTGTTTTCGACACACATACACAATCTATAATGTTCTTTAAAACTTTCTTACGACATATTTTAGTAATGCTTAAAGATGGGAGTTTTGCGACCCATATGGTATACCCAAGTCCCAAATGAGTGTGTTTTGAATTGAAGCTACTTTTGAGGTTGTTGGTAGATCTCAGTAATTTTTCGAAATTGCATCATCAAGTATGCAAACCCTACACCTCTATGGTGTCGCTCTTTATTTTTCCGTATTTCGGTATCCGTAAGGCGTACCGAGTTGCGGTTTTCGGTAACGTTCTTTACAACCTTTAGAGACATATATTTCAAAATATTTAACAATGCAGAAATTACGTACCCCACGATACCCCAAAACTTCATTGGAGTACCCATCTACATTTGTGTAACAATACTTTATGAGTTATCGATCAACAAATTCATCGTTGACTTTTTCGAAATTAATCGTTTTTCTACCCGAAAGCCAGAAGTTCATAACCGACCAAAGTTGGTTTGTGTTTTATGGAATGTAGTTTTTGTCAAGCTATCCTCCCTCACAGTAATCGGGTAAGGAAACAAGTTTATTGGAGCATTCTTTTCATTATTTCTGAATACTACGGTTTTCCCCACTAAACAGTTGAAAGGTTTTACATTTGAGCAGTAAAACAATATGGCATTGGCGTTTTACTATCCCCCCCAACTCATTTCATGTCTCCAGAACCAAGTACCTTATTTTTGACTAAATTGTGATAAAAGTAGTAAAAAACAGACCCTACGGGGATTCTAACTCCCTTTCGCTCGCTCAGCTATATTTTGTGGAGTAAGTAACACCGAAGATAACATGAGATCTTATATGTGCAAGACTGGAAGACACCAGTGGCGTATTTACGATTTTGTTTCGGGGGAGGGAGCTTTGCTAACTGTATTCCTGGAAATGTGAAAATTCTTCAAGCTATTTCATTTACTTTAATATAGTAAATAAAATTTCGGGAGGGTGCTTAAGCCCGGAAGCCCCCCCCCCCCTTAATACGCCCCTGGGGGATACTAAATATCAGCCCAATATGGTGTAAACTGGGTGCCATATTTTAATGTGAAGGCGGAGGAGGTAGATATAAACTAACTACTTTTTCAGAATAACAAGAGTGAGTGAGAGAGAGAAATATAACAACAAAAATAAAAATAAAATATTCTCCCTCAATATGTATCGCCTACGCCCATGGTGACTACACATAATATTATCCTTTTCTTCACTTCTGTACATGTGGGTATTTGTTTATTCTCCCCTACCCTTGAGGAGTTCCAACACACAATAACACTGGTGTAATGCAAGACATCCAAGCATATAAATATATAGCAAAATTTATCTACTCACCATCTGCCATTCAGAAATCTTTAGCAAAATATAAACTTCCGTTTAATAATTAAGATTTTAAACAAACATTAAACCAAAAAAAGAAAAAAAAACTTTTACAACATTGTGGGATTTCCACTTCATTAAATTATGCATTTGATTTTTTTTACTTATTTTCATTTATATACTGTTCACACTTTTTTATACACTACGGTTATATCGTAAATTCCTGCTAGTAAAAAAAATCACATGAAGGAATTCTTTCTACATAAAATGTTCCCGGTCATTTCCATTATTATAGAATTCCCTCTCTTCCCATGAGGGAATTAAACAGATGTCTTTTGATATCTGATAATCTTCTGTAATATTCCCGTACTTCTACTTGATGATGGTTTTAATTTGTATTGTCCATCATTTCGTTTAATTTTTAACTGGAGTGCTGCAAAGTGAGTAAGCACGTACTAAAAATTCTCTATATAAAGAAACTATATGTCCACAGTAGAATGATAAACTGAGAGTTCTTGAAGCTACTGCTTCATGATGTTAGCACAATCACTGCGATCACTTATCGAAAGAACCAAGTACTCTCCTACTCCAATTATTAGTCCATTCCCGTAAAGTTTATAGAAGATTATCTTAAAAATAACCTTGTAATAGTTCGTATCTATCAGAGAACGCACTTAAAAAAGGAAATAATAATTAAAAAAAAAAAAACTGTTTACTATCTTTGCTACTACTTCACGTAATTATGAATAATTTGTAATATGTCTGTATGCACTTCAGTTTTCATCGCAAAAGCAAGATATTTATTCAAAAGTAGAACACTCGCTCTTACTAAAGATACACTGAAAAGCAATACGCAATTGGTGACTCCGACCAAAAACCAACTTCCCTCTGTCAGGAATTCAAAGGGCTTCGTCTCACCCCTAGTTTTTTCTTGTGTGGCCCTGGGAACCATAAAAATTGCCTTAGAAACGGAGTGAACGCCAACTAAAGAATTATGTTTACTTCAAGCAAGCAGACTCCCATGCTTTGGCTATTTCACTTAGACGTCTTACTCTCTGGAAACCATTCTTGAGATTTTCTCTTTTTATTAATAAAAAAAAAAAAAAAAAAAAAAAAAATAGAGGACTGATTCCACTTCAAATCGTCCAGGCAAACCACAATTGGTCCCCATCATAGTCTCAGATTTCATTTATTTTCTTTATATGGGATCTTCATGCAATATTATTAGACCCATACTTAGAGATGCAAGGGCTCGGAAAAAAACCGGCTTTTTGGAAAAAAAAAACTGTTTTTTCTGCTTCGCTTTTTTGCTTGGGAAATTTTGGGCTTTTTTGAAAATTCTGCTTTAAATTGATAAACCAGATTTTGTTTCGCTTCTCTACAACACAAAAAGTCATTTAATTAGTGGTTGATGCCGATAATATAAAACCTCGAAAATAAACCATGAATTTCGAAAAGATATTTCAAACAGTTTTACTTCTCAACATATTTACATTATGAATTTTAAAGGATTAACCAATGTATATAATAAGATTTTTTTTAACCTCCTACATACAAAAGTAAGCAGGTTTGGCAAGAGCCATGGTTGTTTTTGAAAATGCCAAAAACCCGTTTTTTTTTGGGGGGGGGGAGTTTAAACTAGGCATTTTTGGTTTAAACCAGGTTTTTTTGGGTTTAGATATTTTGCTTTATGTATTTATATTACATATTGACAGAAATAAGTTTGTTTCGCCTTGGTGTTATTATGCAACAACGGGGTTATGCTGGAAGAGGTCACATAAGCTTAAAGAAGTCCGGTCAGTAAATTTTTTAAATTGAGAAACTCCCGCCCTAGCCATCGGGAAAATCCCGTCATTACTCTAAATGTAAAACAATAACGGAAAAAATCCTGTTATTGCTTTGCATGTAAAATTTAAAGGTCAACGTATCATAATCAGTACGCTAAAACTGAGGTATTAAATTACAAATTTAGAGCGTACATATCATTGAAAGTACAATCCAAGCTAATGTTGGAAGCTACGTAGGCAATCGATAAATTTTGTCAATTTATATCAGTATATTTAAGCAACCTTGGCTTCTTTATAAAACAACAGGCATTCAGGCATGCAGAAATATACAATTTAGTTTCGTTTCGTATGTTCAGGCTTAACATCCTTACGTAATATCGAGGTTATCAAGGAGAAGACTTTCGCTTAAAGTGACATCCGAACCGCTACTTTGTTTACGCATGAAAGAAAGGTTGTGGTTCGACCGAGAATTGAACATGGGACACCTTGATTAAAAGGTGAAAAGGAAATAAAACTAATGCAGATGGTTTGATGTATGGAAACGTCACCATGTAGTTCACACGATTCGCATTTTTCGTACCTTTTATTTTTTTTTTTTCGGTTTAAACCAGTTGTTTATTTAAAAAAAAAAAAGAAGAAAAACAGCTGGTGTAAATCAGCCAACCCTAAAAGGAAATATTTCTTTTAAAAAAATACTCAAATAAGTAGCAAAATTCTATGTAGTATTTTTACTTCAAAATATTCCATACCCTCTTTTTGGAACAAAATAAAATTAAAATAAAACATAAGAAAAATACTTAGATTTATATGATACACTTAAAGGCTGCACACCTAGAGCTTTTGGTTTTGTATATTCTTGAAATTCTACAGTTTTATATAAGCACCATCACGGTTTATTCAGTCCTCAAGTTTTCTGTATTTTTAACAAGAGGGATTGAACATGAAGGGTGTGAGATAAGAACATGGTAACCCATAATTTTACTATTTTAAGAAATTAGAAATTTTCTGCTGCACAATCCATTTTGAAAGTCACATAAGTCTATACATGAGGGATTAAACGAAGCGGTATGCGTTGCTGCCTATCTGATGCTGCGTAACTCAGCAATTGAAAATTTGTTAGTTACCATGTTCTTGGCTCACACCCTTCATATCATTATGGAACTCTCCCCCCCCCCCCACCAACACACAAAAAAAAGGACTACGGAATATATTTAAGTTAAGATAAATACAACTGCAAACAAACATGATTGACTGGAGCTTTTGCGCATCTATCGAGAAGTCCGGAATTCAACTCAGCATTCGACCATTCTGACAAAACTTTTCTTCATTCCATCTATGAAGTAGAAATAGTGCGTGTACTGTGAGTTGGCTGACTTCATTTCTTATTGTTTTTAAATCGTTATTATTACTAATTACCAGCAGTGACGGTTTTGCGAGGGTTAGGGGGGGCGGTCTTTCGGACTGAAGCCTGTTCCCCAAAATTACGGAATGTCTAAAACAAACGAAATATCTATTAGTTATGCCTTTACTCATAAACTTTAAGCTGCCGTCAAATAAAAATTACGAATGTTTAGAAAAACTAAACATTAGTAAGAAAAAAACCCTCCCAAAATACTTTTCTAATCCGCCACTGCTTCTCAGTATAAAATGATCTTCAAGGTTGTATCCGGAAGATTATCGCTAAATATATAAACGAAACGAAATACAGTATTAGTTATGCCTGTACTCATAAACTTCAAGCTCCTTCCAAATAAAATTAGGAGATTTTAGAAAATGAAACAATCAGAGAAACCAGGCCCAAAGTACGTTTCTAAATCCGCTACTGATTATTTGTATAAATTAGTATTCAAGATTGTATCCGGAAAATTATTGCTAAATCGTTGCACAGCTACAGTATAACAGAAATGTGGAAGTACGGTTAGACGGATATATTGAAAAACGTACGCTTTGACGGATATATAGAAAAACGTTAAGTTTAACTTCTGCGTTAGAAGCTAGAGTACTACGCTCTTAGAAATGAAACAGACGACAAACAGAAATGATATCGAGAAGAAAATATATCGATAACTCAAAAGTTAAAATAAAGTTAAATAGCCTCTAAAATTGCCCCCAAATACTACATTCTTCATGTTAGCTTTAATTCGTAAAACATGTGCTCCATCCATCTTGATGGTGAATTTTAGAGCGAAATATGGCATTTAGGTCATGGAATTCTTATCTAAGTATAGAATATACTATAAGAAAGCTATTTAGATTGAAAAATCATGAAAATGAAAAAAGCCAAAATTTCCAAAATTCTCGTTTTTTTTTTCCCAAAAAAAGCCGGCTTTTATGTAAAAAAAAAAAAAAACCATCAATTCAAAAAAGCCGGATTTTTTGCATCTCTACCCATACTTATTCTTTTTGCTGAAAAAAAAATTTCCTTCGATATACAGCCTTCCAAAATGGCCGCCCTCCTCTCGGATTGCTCGAAAAACTTAAAATTATGTCAAATTAAAAGTTTTGTTGTAGAGAAACGAGTGTACTTAGTACCATAATCGCAATAGCAGGAAGAGTATAAAGTTGTATGTTTCGGTGGAGAGCCAAAATTCGTCGATTGGTCCAGTAGAAATCGCGCAATTCACTCGAAATGTTGCCAACTTTGGTGAAATTTCTGCTAACTTCAAACATTTTTTTTCTGTTCTCACGAACAATATCAACCATCTGCTTCTAGCATCGAAATCTACTCCATACGGTCTCTTGAAAATGTAAAGGACTTACGTTTTTGATTATTACATTCCTCGTTATAGCATGATGAAAAGCTGAAAATTTCATTAAGATGCCATGTTTGGACGCCATTTTCTCAAAAACCCCACCTTTTAAAAATCTGATTTTTTTTTTACATGTATTGGAGAAGTATCTAAGTATTTAATATCCGTTAACCGTTCATGCGGCTGCAGCCCCAAACATTCGCAATTAATTATTGAAATTTTGATTTTTGTACTGGAAATGTAAATATTTCCTACGGGCATTTAGATCCTATACACAAGGCGAATTGAAAGGGAGTATGAAAATTTTGAGGGATGAATCCTGACATCAAATACAATAGAAAAGTTCCTATAAAGATGAGTCGAATTCCGCTTCGTATTCGAGTTACAGGGTTTCCAACTCGAGATCCAAAATCGGCTCGCGACAATGGAAAATAAAATATAAATTTCGCGTTAAATCAGAACTATGTGTTTAAGTTATGATGAAGTTCAGAAAGTTGATTTGTATCAATATGATAATTTTTACGTGCGTTGCAATTCGGTTGACAGTGTTGCCAACTTGGCAAAACTTTTGTTTCCAAATGACACTACGTGGTTTTTATTTGATATTTGGTATTCATTAATGATTGTAAACATCACATGAAGCACAATTTTCCCCACATCACCACAGTTTTCGAAAAACACATTTCATTAAAAGGTTTATCTCGTGCGTTACTGATAGTTTGCATTATTAAGTGTGAATTTCACTTGATGTTTGCCATCATTAGTAAAACCAAAATATCGAATAAAAACTACGTCTTTGTAGTTCTGCTGCAACCACGAAACAGTTTATTACGTGATTCAGTCGTGAACATCGTCCTAGTGTTCTCTAGAATTATGAAAATTGTTTTCACTGGTAACACAATATTGTAGTGCACTAGTTACAGTGTTTGTGTGAATAACAATGGAGAAGTCCTATCATAGTAAGGACCGTATTAAATGTGTTGATTATTTTAAAAGGCATAAGATAACTGTGTACAGAAAGAATTCTTGACAAAAATTTTATCTTGCGGTAAAATATATATATTGCGTACAGCGCGTCTGACAAAACATAGTATTAGGAGAGGATGATTATTTGTGTAAAGGGTGCTTTGAATATTTACCGTGAACAACATGAATGTGTGTGAGATATTGGTGACCACGAAAGAAGGTGTAAATATGAAATTATGCACCAGCAATGTAAAGAATTTGTTCCTCTGAATGTAGATTTGGAAACCATTAACCAGACAGTTAACATGCTAAACATGAATGTGTCGCCATTAAAATCAACCGTTATCGGTGAAACCTAGACTACGGTGAAGGATTCACCTCTCAAAATTTTTCATACTGTCGTTCAAATCGCCTTGTGTACAGGACACAAATAATCATCCTCCCCTAATAGTACGTTTGGGCAGACACGCTGTACGCAATACATCAAGATGGCGGACGTTTTTTTTTTAACGATCAAGATGGCGGACGTTAAGTAGTTGCGTGCGTGAAGCTCCCAGTTAATATCAGTTTATGAAGCGCTCTTAGGAAAAACTGACTGATTTTTTTTTTAACAAATAATAATCTTAAAGTAGTGAAGTGCTGTGTACTAAGTTTTTTTTTTTCTTTCTTTTTGTTGTTACTAATAGGGCCTACCTATTTACAAAATGCCACCTAAAGGCTCAACAACTCCACGCGATACAAAGGCGTCAAGTCCATCAAAAGAAGACTTTATGAAACAAATTTGTAGTGAAGTGAAGGCAGCAGTACAAACACCGGAAGTAACAAATGTGATTATAGAAGCTATTATTGAGACAGTAACGAAAGTTGTGGTGCAGAAACTAAAAGAAACTATCGATTTTAATACAGAAGTAGTAGAAGAAATGAAGGCTTCAGTGTCAGAGCTGAAATCCAAGTTGAAGGAAAAAGAAAATAGAATCGCTTCTCTGGAAGAAAGTGTAGTTGAACTTGAACAATACCAAAGGAGAAACAGTATAAGAATTTTCGGAGTGCCTGAAAAAGAACAAGAAAATACAGATAACGTTTCCTTGTCAGTCTTCGAGACTAAACTAGGAATTAAACTTGAGCCTACGGATATCTGCAGATCTCACAGAATTGGTCCTAAAGTTCGTGGCAAAACAAGGCCTATTATTGTTAAGTTTACGAGCTACAGAAGCAGAGCTTTGGTCTTCAGAAACAAAAGGAAACTAAAATCCAGCGGAATCACCATAAGAGAAGATCTGTGCCAGTCAAGATTACAACTCCTTAAGATGGCGACAACGAAATTCGGTACAAGGGACGTATATACACAGGATGGGAAAATCGTCATCATAAAAGACAAGGTAAAGCATTTCATAACCACAGCTAAGGAACTTCAGTCGGTGTAATTACACAGAAGAACAAAACTGGGAAGTGCTTTTATGTTTCTTTCTATTATTATTATATTTTTATTTCACTAATATTTTTTTAACCAATGGTTAGTGCCGTCCTTCTTATAAAGTGCAAGGCAGAAGTACTACCTCTGTGTGTAAAAACTGACTCCCCCTTTGTACATTATCTCGTTTTGACTGCTTATATTACCAGCAACTTTCTGTACAAAATAACTTACTCTTTAATATTCATTATGTGCAGACAATCATGCTTAAAACATTATTACGAAAATGTTTGCTCGAAAATGGACAATAAACTGGAGCGTGTTTCATATATAATGAATATCTTATACGTTGTGTGCTTATATTCTTTATTTAGTGAGTGTGTTGCATTGTATCTAAAATGTTATAGTGTTGTTGCTTGTGGTTTCCATGATCTGTGCCCCTTTTCTCAATCTAAGCCACCGATGGAAGCCCTTGTTCATTTGCAGCCTGACTGCAACTGTACTGTAGATACTCACAAAATGTCTCATTACTGCTTTTTACGTTCTTACTATGTAATATCGTTTAAATTGTTTTATTGTGTCTTAAGCTTACTAAGTATGAATTCTCGGGAAAATGTAAGAAGTTCAAAATATCCTACAAACTTCTGTCTCATATCTGAGGTAAGTGCCAGGAGGATAATCACTGGGTTAGATATTATAATATACATAATACGTACCGTATGTCATAAATGTAACTATGAGTACGACTATGGGTAACTCTACTGGACATTCTCATATTCTTGACCTCTCTGTTATTAACAGAAACCGTGCTGTGGTATGCACAATACCTGCAGATGTCAAAAGAAAATTTACCGTTATGCATGCTAATGTTCGCTCACTTCTTCCGAAAATTGATGAAGTAAGATCTCTTATCGCTACGAATGAATGTGCTATATTTATTGTAACTGAATCATGGTTAGATAAATCTGTTAATACTGAACAAATTGATGTACAAGGGTATTCCGTTTTACGACAAGACACGGGCAGGGGTGGGGGGATAGTAGTATATTATCTTAAAAACCTAGAACTTATAACTTTTGCATCCAGCTCTGGTGACGGATTAGAGAGACCAAGCATAGAATTTCTTAATTTTACTGTAAAAATAAACTCTTATTCAATAGGTTTTGCTGCATTATACAGATCACCCAATATATCGTATACTTCACTATCAATTATTGAAGATATTGTCATCGAGCTCTATCCACAGGTCGATTCTCTGTATTTAATTGGCGACCTGAACTGTGACCAAACTTGCATAAACAAACCTGAAACGGTATATTTAAACTCAATATTAAATAGGTTAAATCTTATTCAAATAATTAATGAGCCTACCAGGATAACTGAAACAAGTGAATCTTTGTTAGATGTTATTGTTACTGATAACAGAGACAGACTGGCGTTGCATGGTGTTAGTCCCCCTATTGGAAATTCTGATCACTGTGTTATATACATGGTTCTTGATATTAATAAACCGCCTAGCCCGAAACCTGAAATTCTTAGCTGTCGAGATTATGGTAGTTTTGATGAAAATCTTTTCTTTAGCGATGCTCAATACATACACTGGGAAAACATTGAGTCATTTGAAACAATAGACGGTAAGGTTTCCTTTGTACAGGACGTATTAACACATATATTCGATGTACATGCTCCTATTAAAAAGATCAAGCTTTCTAAAACTAAACTCCCTTATCTCTCAAGTAATACCAAGCTATTAATGAAATTGCGTGATCGAGCACATCTCAAGTTCAAGCGTACCAAAACCCAACAAGATTGGGAAGAGTTTAAAAGGCTTAGGAACTTTACAACGTCAGTGGTTCGACAAGAAAAAATTGCTTACTTCTCTTATCGTATTAAAAACTGCACTGCAGTTAAAGACAAATGGAAAGTAATACAAGAGCTGGGTCTTTGTAACAGGAACAATGATGTAGCACTTTCCA
The DNA here is from genome assembly GCF_964235325.1 of Thermobia domestica. Taxonomy (NCBI): domain Eukaryota; kingdom Metazoa; phylum Arthropoda; class Insecta; order Zygentoma; family Lepismatidae; genus Thermobia; species Thermobia domestica. The sequence goes on from NC_137461.1 coordinate 93,684,387, forward strand.
GTGAAATCAATGATCCAAATGTTATTAATGATCATTTCGTCAGTCTTCCTGGTTTGCCTCCTATTAATTCTGAGAGAGTTGACAATCAAACTAAGAAATTTCTGTCTAAAAAACATCCACAGCTACAGACAACATTTCTATTTAACCCAATAAATGAATCCGATGTGAGAAAGGCGGTACACAGCATAAAATCTAACTCAGCTGGCCTTGATGCAATAAGCACTAAAATGATCAAATTAGCGTTGCCATTCATACTATCACCTCTAACGAAAATAATTAATTATTCACTAGTTAACGGCTGCTTTCCTACTGCCTGGAAAACAGCAAAAGTGGTACCGCTACCAAAGAAACCCCGCGTAACTTCCTTAAACGAGTTACGTCCAATTAGTATCTTACCAATAATGTCAAAGATCGTAGAAAAATTAGTAAACCAGCAATTATACGACTATGTAAATCATAATAATATTATCCCTATTATTCAATCCGGTTTTCGTAAGCATCATAGTACTGTCAGTGCGATGCTCGAGGTAACAGATGGGATATTAAACGCAGTTGATAACTCTCAAGTTGCAATCATAGTCCTCTTAGACCTAACCAAGGCCTTCGATCTAGTTAATCATAACCTGTTGTTGGCTAAACTAAGGTATTATAAATTTTCTGATACCGTCATAAACTGGATTGAAAGCTACTTAATAGGCAGAAAGCAACAACTATATCTTAGGACAGCTCAAAATCCCTTATCTTCGGCACTCGTTATAAACAAAGGAGTACCTCAAGGATCAATCTTGGGTCCCCTTTTATTTTCTATTTACATTGCTGACCTCATAGATTCCATTAAATACTCTACTGTGCATTGCTACGCGGATGACACACAACTTTGCATCATGTCATCACCACAAAATATTGAACAAACTGTAGAACTTGTTAATCGAGATTTGACCTCTGTATCTGAATGGTGTACTGATAACGGTCTTGCCATCAACCCAAGTAAGTGTACATTTACGATTATAGGAACCTCACAACAGTTGAGTAAAATCAAGGCATCGGATCTAAAAATAAAAATTATGGACACTTATATTTCTTACTCTACCCATGTGAAAAGCTTAGGACTCATATTGGATAAGGAACTAAACTATAATAATCATATATCTACTCAGTGTAATAAAGCTATTACTTTATTACGTCGACTTTACAAAGCCAAAGACTTTCTATCTCAGTCTATGAAATTATATCTCATACAAGTTCTTGTTTTACCGTTATTAGACTACTGTGACGCTGTATATGGACCATCTCTCTCTGTTTACAATTCTAAAACTATACAGAAAATACAGAACTCGTGCATTAGGTTTGCCTTTAACTTAAAGAAATCGGAACATATCCTACCAGTGCTAAATAGAAACGACATTTTAACAATGTCGAGAAGAAGATACCTACGCTATAGTTGTCTGATATATAAAATCCTTAAAACTCAATCCCCACAATATTTATATTGTAAATTTACAAAGCGGTCACAAATTCACTCTCACGTTACGCGTAACAGTGAGAAATTCAATGTACAAAGGCTTAAACTGAAGATAGTGCAAGGATCATTTTCTAGAGCAGGTCCGAGAGTATGGAATGCGATACCAAAAGCTCTCACGGAAATAAAGTCATTTAATTCATTTCGAAATTCATTAAAATCACATTTGATGAAATCCCAGCGACTGGCCTCTGGCACTTACGACATGTACAGTTTTATGTAAGAGCTTAGTTAAATCCAACAATATCGATACTTTTTATTGCATATGTCACTTGTTTATTTTCTGATTTATTCTTTTACTTGTATTTTTTTAAAGTTTTTTTTCTGTTCCTTTTAATGTGTAATGTTTAATATTGTATTCTTTTGACAAGGGTTAGGTGGTAGAGCAGCCATGGCTGAACCTCGCCCGCTTCAATAAAGACATTTTCATTCATTCATTCATTCATTCAATACATGTATTTTACCGTAAGATAAAATTTGTGTCTAGAATTCTAAATGTGCACAATCCTCTTATGGCTTTCGGCATAATCAATACATTTAATACGGTCCTTACTGAAATAGGAATTCTCCATTATTATTCCAACAAAAACTGTGTTGGATCATGAGTTATATTAATGCCCCTTTTCAGTGTTCTAAAACAGACCTATACGTGTAGATTAAAAATTGGGGTACAAAAAATTATTTTACACTTCCCTTAGATTAAATATCATAATATATACTGTACACTGATACCATCTTGAAAGTTCCTTTGCGTATTATTTAGTTTCTCGCCCAAATCTGATTACGGTTCATTATTTGCAACTGTCATGTAGTTATGTGTGTAAATACAGTGTGGACGTATGGTATAAAAATTAGTGCATAAAACACGAACCAACTTGTGTTAGGTGGCCAATAAAAAGCACGAAAGCTGTCTAATCGAGTCATTGCAGGAGTGCAGCAAACGGGGCCCAAGGGGTAGGAAGGACGTGCCTCCGTAGGGAGCAGGCGCGTCAGTGACGCTGAGTATACCCATAAAAAAGGTCTTTTACAATGGCTAACGAAAATTCACAGTAACGGACTCCAAACCCATTGATGAATTCAGGGGAGACACTAAACACCATCCGTTTCTTCAAAACGTCTTCCTCTGTGAATTAACATATTTTACCTGTAAATTTTCCATAAAGTAGCTCGCATATTCTTAATCTGCGCTTAAACAGAATCTACAAGCCACGCGATCTCCGACTTGGTCGAGGCACGAAATTCCTGAGGAATCATAGGCTGAAAGGTTATAGTTAAGGAGCCGTACTTCCCATTTAGGGAAGGACGAGAAACGCCATACTTTCAGGAATTATTCATTGACTATCTAGGATGTTAAAAAGTAGGTAATAGACTGAGTTCTTGCCCTTGTACTTAGGGTGTTTAGGTAGTGCAATAGTAAGATGTATCCTCGTGCACGGGAGATGAGAAGTAGCTGTTCTTAACTATTACCGGCTGAAATATCAGATCTGGAAGTTTAAATCAATGCGCTAGCAAACTTCAAGTCAGTATTAATCACTTACGAATACACAACATCGTAATATAACTTTTCTTTTAAATATAACCCTTGCGTTACTTCACCTCCTTACTGACGAAATATTCCTCCGAATATTTCCATACTAGGTTCCTTTATTTAAAGCCAGCGAAAAAATAGTAATTGTTACAAAGAGAACAATTGTAATGCTACGTTAAGAGGCAATAAACTTACCACGTGTATAGCTTGAAGTTCCTTTATCAGCTTGTCTTTTATGTAATCTTCTGTATATGCCATAATGTCACGGAACACTTTCTTAATTCTTACTTCAAACACAAATTGTCTAATAATAAATATATAACTTATTCAAATCTCATAGTTCATACATTTCTCCTCATTCGGCACTTTTTCTTAAGAAGTACAATTACGAAAATCATAAGGATCATTTCTAAAACCACATGTTACTCGCTCCGTACTTTTCTTTCATTTAAATTAACCATAATGGGCCTCATTTTGTAAGGTCCGCCGGGCAATAGAATTACGAAACCACATACGGTATTTAGTTTACATTTGTTAAATAATAATAATAATAATATTAATATTAATATTAATAATAATAATAATAATAATAATAATAATAATAATAATAATAATAATAATAATAATAATAATAATAATAATAATAAAGACCGTAGTTTTGAGAAAAAGGAATAAGGACTGAGGTGCCCAATCTTTTATACGCGCCTGAGCCATAGGGCAAAAGGGGACACTTCTCCCCCCACTTCCCAGACTGGGGGGGGGAAATAGCATTTTGATCCAATATGAAAGATTGGGCATTTTGAAACAATATCCACAAAGTCTTGTCTTTCACGGAAAACTACATCTCAAATACAAAGCACTGAAATAAATTGCTAAGTCTTTATCGTATTTAATTCTCTCTCTCTCTCTCTCTCTCTCTCTCTCTATATATATATATATATATATATATATATATATATATATATATATATATATATATATATATATGTGTGTGTGTGTGTGTGTGTATGTGTGTGTGTGTGTGTTTCTGTGTGTTTTAATGGTGTCAAGTTTTCATCTATAATGTTCAAGATGGATATGCTTGAGTCAAAATTAGTGAACCATACATAAGCAACAGCTGGAAAAGAAAAATTCAAGATTCTCAGATTTTGGTAAACCATCGATACAAATAACTAGATCTCAGCATTCTTTTAATGCTAGGTCAGTTTTGAAATGCACATGTCCAAAACAATGTGAAGGATTAAAACAACTGCAGATGGAAAAGTGGGTACAATAACCTGTCAATCACATATCCTCAGGGTATCCTGTGCCGCAGTAGAAGAAAGAACATGGTAGAAAGCGAAGTAAGGTCAACTTCTGCCGGTGTCCTGTGATGCGCTATTTGAAGCCAAAGAAAAGTAGAGGAGGAGGGTGGGCACTTCTGCTATCAAGTGACAGTCCATGTTGATCTGTTGATCTTTTAACTTCCGAACAAAGCAAGTATACGGTAAAAGAACCAGTAACATCTTGCTGGCTTGGATTATATTCGTACAATTGCACATTTGGATGGAAAGAAGGCTACGCACACGCATCATTCTCACTTCCCTCCTCCTCTTTTATCTCCCCTTAGGGCAATCACGCGAAAGAAGTACCATGGCTGAACCTCGCCCGCTTCAATAAAGACATTTTCATTTCATTTCATCTTTATAGGCCTAGTTTTCTAAAAATTGAGACAAGAAAGAATGCAAGAGAGTTGTCATAGTTTTGAGAAATTATGTCTATATTTCTGTATCATGCGAGTCCGGCTGATGTTCTTTAATATCGTATTTTGAATTGTGGTGTGTGTGTTTGAGTCGAGACAAAATGTCTCTCTTGAAGTATATTTTTAAAAACTCAGTTGCAGTAGTAGTGGAAAGAAGTGGAGAGAACTCCTCACGTGTGAGTGCTGCGCAGAGTACACTCGAAACTGGTGAATCATCTTGTATCAACAGTGAAGATAGCATTTCCAGTGTAACTATGGAATCGAGACTGAGAAGTTCAAATGTCAATAATGTGTCTGACAAACAACAGCTATTTAACACATCGCACGTAGACAATAATACTATAAGTTATACAGAGAAATATCGTGTTTCCATGACACAATTGCTCTACAGGAAGACATAAATTACCTTACAGGCTGGTGTGAAATGTGGCACTTGAAACTCAACAGTAAGAAATGTGACAGTATTACTATTACTTCGAAGTATCCTGTTCCCTCCACATACCATATCAACGATTCCCCTATCACACATTCTGCTAGTCATAATGATCTTGGTGTCATCTTTGATTCAAAACTCTCATTCTCCGACCACATCTCCTCAATACTAAAGAATTCAATGCGCATGTTGGGACTTCTTTATCGATTCACCGAACTACGCACTGTTTCTTCATTAGCAACTTTTTATAATACTTTAATAGCGCCCAAGATCGAATACTGCTCTCCCACATGGGCCATGGCAGCGCCTACACATCTCTCCAGACTTGATTCTGTTCTCAATTTCTTCTTCGCTATAGTCCGTTTTCGTGTTCCTGCACTTCGAATATTATCTAAGAAGGAACTCTTGCGACATCTTAATATTCAGACCAGGAGCGTCATTTCAGATTTTGCTTGGGGGGCAAAACCCCTTGATATAAGTAAAATTTCGCGTATTTCACTGATTTACTACTATTTTATTGATAAAGTCTATAGAAATCTCAAACTCAGGGGGGGGCAATTGCCCCTCCCTGCCCCCACTAAATGACGCTCCTGATTCAGACTCCTGAAGTACGTAGAATTATCTCTGACCTGAAATATCTACATAAAATAGTCAATGGAAACTTAAGATCGGATATATTACCTCAGGAACTATCCTTACGTGTCCCTTCCCGCATCACCCGGAATACCCACCTATTTCATCTTGCCCGTCCTACGTTGGCTGTTATACAGAGGTCTCTTTTTTTATAGACTACCAAACTGTTATAATCAAGTAACAACTGATGTGGACATTTTTGCGAGCTACCCAGTGTTTGAAAGAGCAATTAAACGAGCTTTGACGGAATAGTTTTACTCTTACACTCTTTTTTCTATGTTGTTGTTATTGTTGTCTTGTTTTTTTCTTTCTTTTGTTAGCATGTCCCTGTGTAAAATGGCAAAGTTATGCTGTATCTGGGAATTTGTTAAATAAATAAATAAATAAAATTGCAAGATATTAGTGCTTCCAATCAACCACACGATATTTCTTTCCCTCAAGTGTATTCCGGTAAAGTACGCCGATGCTTTCAGGCTTGTTGGTTTGATAACTACCCTTGGCTTCATTGGGATCCATTATCAGAGCGGGTGTTTTGTTTCATTTGCATTAAAGCAAAGGAGAAAAATCATGTTTCGTTTTCAAAAAAATATGGACGAAGGTTTAATAAAAATGGTTTGAAGAACTGGAAAGAAGCACTTGAAAAATGTTGTTGTCTCGAAAATTCTCATGTTCACCGAGAAGCAGCGTTAAAATTAGTCATTAGTGAAAAAGTGAACAAATAAATAGCCGAAAATGTGGGGTTTGCTCAAAATGCTCTTCTTAAGGTGATTTCCTCAATTTGGTACCTGGCGAGACAGGGATGTGCTGTACGTGGACATTCTGAGAAAGCATGAAACTTATACCAGCGTCTGCAGTTGAGAGCAGAGGATTCTGAAGATTTAAGTAAGTGGCTTCTTCGTCGAAATAAATGGTTCGGCCATGATATTCAAAATGAAAATTTAGAACTTATTGCGCAATTCGTTCTTCGTGGCATAGCATCTGATATTAAACGGCAAAAGTATTTTTCTCTAATTGTTGACAAAACTTCAGACATTTCGCGTCAGGAGAAGGTGAGCTTGTGTATTCGTTATGTAAATAAACAGGGATCGAATTACTGGGGTGGATGAGGGGGATTTTCAATCACATTTTGTTTCCCCTCAATCACATTTTGTTTCTCCCCAAAGTAATCAACTGAAGTATCCCCACCGGGGATGCTCACCTTCTCCCCCAAACTATGCTTAGTACAACGCAAATTTCACTGATTTTTGTCATTTCTTGTAAGTTTAATCTGCTAGGCGTATTTCGAAATGAGCGATATAAACCATTCAGTTTTGGTTATTTCTAATTTCCCCATTATTTTCGCCGTTGCTAAGTTGAATTATATTATTATGACTACAATTGTTACTTGCAACCGTATCCTCGTATCGTTGAGTTCGTCGTTGTTCGTGAATTTTAATGTACTAATTGCGCACAATAAAATCACATATGGATTATAAATGCTCTTAACGGTTGGCTAAGAAGAACTAAACAAGTAGCTTTATCCACCATACTTTGCGAAGGTCGGATGTGTCATATTCATCCTACACATTTGTATAGATTATAATCTTGTTTTAATTTTTGTTATATTTCATTTTAGTATGCAAGTTTGCATAATATTCATAATATTCAATAAATAGAACAAGCAGACTTAATAGAACTTAAGCGAACTATTATTGCCTGGACATCACTGTCTTTTACAGTTTACAGAAGTGAACTTTGGAAACTGTACTCAAAATCTGAGTTATATATTATCTCTTTGCTAATGTTAACATACATGCTGGGAATGCGTCCGTAGTGAGCAGACACCTTTGTGAAGGTAAGCGCATAATTGGAGATTTGTTTCAGCAATTACTAATACGACTTATTCTCCGTGTCTGTATAAACACTTCAAGTGGAGCGGGCTTTTTAAAGTTAACCCTTCAGTTTTCCATCTTTCTTTTCGCTGTACAGTTTGCTGTCTACGCCAATAATGATATCTGAAGAACTTCAATGTAATGTTTATACTTCGTTTGATAACGTAGCACATAGCGAATCATCTCAGCTGTAACCTAACAGTAAAGTAATTGTAAGTGTTGACTTCCTGAGCTCCGTCAGGGAATCGATATTTGAAAAAAAAAAAATCGTGGAGAGTGCAGCATTAGAGAGGAGTAGAAGTGCAAGCTCGAAATTTGAATTTAGAGTTTTAAAATATTTGGTCTTCGATTTGACTTTGTCAGAAATTGGAACTAGCAACAATCCATTTCTCGTATGATAGGCTAATACGTAGATTTTTTTAAAATACGTCCAGTTTAACTGATAATTTTAGTGGTTTTCATAATACTAAAATACAGGGTGAGGCTTAAGTCGGTTAACACTCCTGTGCACATGAACGGCTTGGCATTCACGCTCGGTTCATAGTATATGTTGTTCGGGTGGGTAATGGACCATATTGACAAGCGGTTGTCATGGCGGCCATCTTGGATCCAACTTTTTGTTTTTAAATGTGAAGGGGTGTGTGGGGTATCATTTCACACGAGCTCAATCTCAGGAAAATAGCGGTGCAGTCCATTTTCGCCTGCCGCTAAGAAATTATTGCGTCACAAAGGGTGAAAGTTTGGTACTACAGCATGTTTTCTGTGTTCCACGTGATGTAAGATGTCGCTAACAATCCCAGAAAGAATCGAGATCGTGGAGAAAAGTGGTGGACGATCTACCAGGGTGATTGCGGCTGAGTATAATGCATCCCACCCAGAGAGAGAGGGAGAACATCTCACACGTTGAATGTTTAAGTTGTTGAAGAAGTTTCACGAGACGGGCTCGGTGCAGGACAGGTTGATCTGGACGCCCACGGACCGTTACTGCCGACGACAAGGCGACATAAGTGTTGGTTACTGTTATGAAAAGTCCAAAACGCAGTTCTCGTCTTGTGGCATCCATAACAGGAATCAGTCAACTATCAGTGGTACAGGTGTTGCATGTGAACAAGTGGCACAAATACAAGCTGCAACTCCAGCAGCGGTTAACGGAGGATGATCCAGACAGGAGAGTGCAGTTTGATGAATGGGCCACAGAAAGGTGTGAGGAGCACCCCACGTTCCCACAACATGTTCATTTCAGTGATAAGGCATTATTTTTCGTCCACGGAGAGGTCAATGAACAAAATCATATATACTGGAGTGAAATAAACCAGGTTGGCGCCAAGTAAGCAAAGGGTGGGTTGAGAAAACGTGATAGTGTGGTGTGGTATCTGGGGGACGCGCATTATTGGACCGTACTTCATCCACGGCACCCTGACTGGTGAGAAATATCGTGATCTGCTCGAGGATGATGTGTTATCTGCTCTTTTGAATGAGGACGGCGATTCCCCATCCATTTTCCAGCAAGACGGGACTCCAACTCATTACGCGTGACGTTCACGTCAATGTCTCGATAGACAATTTCCGGGACATTGGGAAGGGCGATGGGGACCAATGGAGTGGCCACTATAATCCCCAGATCTTCCGCCGCTCGACTTCTTCCTCTGGGGCCATCTGAAGAACCTATTTTATCAAGAACCCATCTGTGATATCCGCCATCTGATGCAACAAATTCTGCAATGTTTTGAAACCGTCGACCCTGGCATGCTGTTGCGAGTCCATGCTGAATGGCAGAGGCGCCGTGCAGTGTGTCTTCTTTGAGGACAGTACATAGCTGCCTGAGATCGAGCTCGTGTCAAATGATGCCCAACATGCCCCCTTCACATTTAAATATCCCAAGTTGGATCCACGATGGTGGCTTCCAAGATGTCCGCCATGGCAACCATGTCGTGCAATATGGTCCATTACCCACCCGAACAACATATACCATGAACCAAGGTGAACATCAAGCCGTTCGTGTGCTACAGGGGTGTTAACCGACTTATGCCTCACTCTATAGGTTTTCTTTCGCAAGGCTGTGTTTAATAACGCAAAGTGGAGATTTCAATATGAGCGGAAAAATTAACATATACTTGTGACTAGGGCTATCAATCTGCCGAATTATTAAGTAAACAAACCTTAGAGAGCTACGAGCATAAAAGTGAGTACACATTCAGAAAGGTTAGATGTGGTGTGTGTATGTCAAAAAATATGCGTATACATAGTTATTGTCGTAGATTTATTTAATTAATAAATCTCTTATTAATTACAGATGTCATCATATTTAATAAGGCAATATTGTCTCATTTTGCATTATTGTACCTTCAGATTCTACGTCCCGTTGGCCTAATTTTATCCCCCCCCCCCCCAATATAAATTATCTAATTCTCACACTGTAAATAAACCATTTAAGTATACGAGGATTTAATCGGTTTCTATAAAGTAGAAGGAATGGATACATCTACATTAACAGCAGAGATTATAGATGTGCTTACGAATGGATCTATCATTACAAAGCTGCAGGGGACAGTGTTATAATGGAGCTAGTAATATGTCCGGTTGTTACTCTGGAGTCCAAGCTAAAATAAAACAAGTGCAACCAAAGGCGCTCTATATTCACCGTACTGCCCACTCTTTACATTTAGCTTTACAGTGGGCAGCATGACAAATTCCTTGTATTAGAGATGTTCTTGAATTCGTGCGTGCGCTTGTAAATTTAATACGTGACTCACCAAAGCGTTTAGGTAATTTTACGAACATTCAGAAGAGCTTGTCGGAAACTAATTACAGTTGTTCTTCAAGTGTCTCGTTGTGACCTTTATGTCCGAACAGATGGACTGTGAAAGCTCTGTCATTCGACAGTGTTCTGGAGAACTACGCGCCGTTATTGGAAACCCTGAAAAATATACATCATGATGATACAAGTACTGGTGGGTCTGTCGCTGGTAGCGTGATGCGTAACATGAAGGATTTTAAAACATTTTTCTCCATTCAGGCCGCTAAGATTGTATTTGAGCTTTGTGAAAAATGTGTAAACTTCTACAACATCCTGCTTTGTCTCTTTCTGAAGCTATTGACACAACGAAACGAACAAGAGATATTCTCACCAATCTTCGAACAGATGAACAATTTGACAGGGTTTGGACTAATGCCACGACGAAAAGAGAGTTGTTAGGCGTGGAAGAACCAACTCTGCCGCGTCAGCGAAAAATTCCGAGACGATTGGACGATGGCTCTCCAAACCACACTTTTAATGATGTGAAACACTTGTATAAAGTAAAACTCTGGTATAGACTATTGGATACAGCTTGTGGTGAGATCGAAAGACGATTTGACCAACAGGACATGAATACAGCGTTACACACAGAGAAACTTATTGTGAAAGGCGCGTGTGATATACAATATGAAGAAAAACTTAGATATGTATTAATACTGATTGTACAGAATTGTGTCACACAGAAGAATAAATAAAACCGTTTATCTTTGATGTAGTTGCGGAAGGGCGCCTTACGTAAAGAGCGCACTGTATTATCACGTGTTCTTTACCAATAACAACTGTAAGAATTTATTATTTAAAAATATCTTTATTTATAATGTGATGTTTCGGAGGGCGCACCGGGACACGTCCCGGTGGGCCAGCACCGGCCTGCTTGGCTCCACATATCTTCAATAGGAATGTTCATTCCTTTTAGCTGTTTAATTATTTCTTCTGTTATTCCTAGACCAGTTTTGTCTGTTACCGGTACGAACCAAGGAAGTGTTCGCAAAATTTTAAGAGGCATTCCCCATTACTGTGTCAAACATGTACAAAACTAACGATTATTATTATTTGATCTGTAGCAGAAATATCTATGCCGCTGCAAAGAAAACATTGAACGAGATACCTATGGCTAGTAATTTGATAACTGATAATGAGGGGAATGCTCTGAATTTCCTGAGTGAGTATTATACTGAATGTGAATGAAGTAGGTTCAAGTACATTCTCAGGTGAACACAATTTTATTTTTCCTTGTAGGCCTATTACGAAGCATTATATTTTGATAATATTCTTTTATTTTTCAAATTTTGCCGCCCATTTAGACTTGCCACCCTGGACGGTAGCCCGGGTCGAGCCCTCCCGCGCTGGCCCTGGTTTTAATTACTTATTGTATTATTTGCGTTACGATTCCACCCGCAAATTTTGTAAAAAAACAATATGCGGAATGAGGCAAATGATATACGCAAAGTTATAATTTTATTAACTGGGGGTTAGAGGGGGTAGTTACTTCCCTGAATTTTCGGAATGGAAGTAAATACATACTACATTTACTTACTCCTCCATCTCAGTATGTAATATATTTACTGTAGTTAATAAAGTTATAAAATGTGCATAATGAATAATTGTTTACCATGAAACACTATATGCAACAAGGTGTGTATATTTGGGACTTCTCTTTTATGTCAGTCTTTTGTCTCCTTGGAAAAATCCTAATATCGCACATGTGTACAGGTATATTTTCTTGAGAGTACAAATATGCATTTTTATTGAAATACTTCTCTCGCAATATATAGAAAAAATACCTTCCTGGCAACATTCGGTCGGTTTTTAATCTAAATTTAACCCGCCTTATGCAGAGTCGTTTTGACGTATAATTCGTGTCATACTAAAGGAATGACTACTGCAGGAAACATCAGGGTGTCCGGTGAGGAAATACAAAGATTTTGGGAGGTGATAGGGGAGGTCATTCTAAGCCAAAATGCCTATATGAACATAGGGTCTAATCCCCTTCCTTTCGGAGATAGGGGTGAAAGTAAGTGTTTGCCGCTTGCACTTCTCAAGTTCCGTGTGAAAGCTTATAGAATACCCTGTGGTTGGTTTTACGTTAAGTATTATACCTCATTTTAAAGCTACTGAAACAGGCTTTCAGACGATATACAGTTTGTCCACGTACTGCATACAAGAGGGAAATAATGGAGGGAACATTTTCGAATTGTGCTATAAAATTCCCTTTTTCAAACAATTTTTCGCCATTCTTGGGTGGAAACACTGGCAATAGAGTAGCAGGATCTAATTGGGGGGAAACGATGCTGCATACCACAAACCCAGGTGAAATGTCAATGTAGTGTCTTCGTTAGAAAGCAGAGAACATTTCTTACTAATCACTCTATTACAAGATTCGTATTTGCTATAGCTTATAGTGGTTACTAATGTTAATAAACGCGTGTTTAAGCAAAAGTGGGAATACAATTCTATTCTCTAATATCGACAGCTCTACTTTTCTATCCAAGAACAACGTTATAATCGTGTGAACAACAGATGGTAGCAGCAAAGTCCACGTAAAGTGAAGTACTCGTACAGTTGTCGAGATCTGAGCATCCAGTGCAGTACAGTTGTCGAAGGCGGTAAATAATTATTTCTAGTGCACGCAAACTTTCTGATCGTCTTACGTACATGCAACAGAGACGTTGCCACGGTTCGGCCCAAATTCCTGGAAATGTTTTGGCATACCTTCTATTATAAGCTGCGTACCGCAACTCACCAGCTTGAGGTGCTCTGCCCCGCAGAAGTTTTACAATAGATTAGAAATTCTTCAACGTCATGCTATCAGACTCGCATTTCGCATAAAACTACCGTACCCCAATGATGACCTTTATAATAAGATTGATTTTTCTCCGCTTGTCCAACGCATAGCTCTCTTACGCCAAAAATATATAGCTAAATGTCTTCATTCATATAAAGATATATTTCTCGACACCATATTCACGGACTTGGAACAAGACTCTCAGTACCGATACTGCTATACACCTCTCAGCATCCTCCATACCATTTATGCTCGACAACTTCCAGATGATCATCATCATGTAAGATTTTTCCGACGACAGCTCATTCATGAAAACATTCCTCATCTCTTACCATTATAGCACTCTCTCCCACAACACTAATAAGGGCTTTCCCCTGTTTCACATCAATCTTGAGTCGCCCCAAGACAGAAGACTAATCAGCATTCGTCTCACTAACTTATTTCATTGTGTTGTGATGTGATGTGCACTGCATTCATTATCATGAGCATAAAAATCTTCCCTTACAATGCGCTTATATTCATTAGCGCTTTTGTATACTCGTATTTTGATTATTCATATATTTTGTTGCTTTCTCTGCACCTCTTATTTATTTTACGCACTTACACTCTTATTCTATTTATGTATTAGTTTAGACATTATTACTGTTCATAACGTTATATTATTATTTTTTAATATTATTATTATTATTTCAATAAACGTATATGTGTTTGCAACATTTTGCTTTTTTCTATATTGTTACTTATAAAAGTTTTCCTTTGACAGCTCACTACCCAACTAAAATGCAATCAAAAATAACTGATGCTCCCACATCCCAGGCCAAGAGAGAGGGCGAAACCCTCTAATGGCAGTTCTTCTTATTCCCACATGTTGAACGACAAAGATTTCTAACAAACCTGTCTCTCTCAACAAAAAAAAATCACCAGCTTGAAAGTTCCTTTGCTATTTTGTGTCGTGGATTCATGTGATAGCTGGAGTGTCGAGACCGTTAGTAAGTGTAGTACAGTGCGTGTTTGTAGTAGTGCTCTCAAACGGGTCGGGTTGACCCGACCCGACCCGTGACCCGACCCGACCCGAGTCGGGTCGGGTCAGCTCGGGTCGGGTTACGGGTCGGGTCGGGTCAGGTCAACTCGGGTCGGGTTATCGGGTCGGGTCAGTCGGGTCAGTTCGGGTCGGGTTGTCGGGTCAGGCTACTCGGGTCGGGTTGTCGGGTCGGGTCAGTCGGGTCAGCTCGGGTCGGGTTGTCGGGTCGGGTTATTCGGGTCGGGTTGTCGGGTCGGGTCAATCGGGTCAGCTCGGGTCGGGTTGTCGGGTCGGGTTATTCGGGTCGGGTTGTCGGGTCGGGTCAATCGGGTCAGCTCGGGTCGGGTTGTCGGGTCGGGTCAATCGGGTCAGGTCGGGTCGGGTTATCGGGTCGGGTTATCGGGTCGGGTTGTCGGGTCGGGTTATCGGGTCGGGTTGTCGGGTCGGGTTATCGGGTCAGGTTGTCGGGTCGGGTTAGTCAGGTCAGTTCACTTTGGTCAACTGAGTTTAGGTTGAGTTTAAACTCGGCTGGAGTCGAAAGCTGCTGTTTTTCACTAGCTGCCTAATTAAAAATAGCAATTTTCAATTGATTTTATAGAAACCATAAATCTATTTTGAACACTTGCAGCTAGTGTTTTTATGATAAATGCTTATTTTTCTACTTGTGTGTACTTTAATTTTTAAATGTGGAAGATTGATTTTACCAATCGACTGTAATATTAATATCTACGCCAATATGGAGTCTGGATTTAGAAGAAAACTAGAAGTTGTTTAAGCAACGCCAAAAGAGATATTGGATATGGACGACCAAGCCCAAGCAGGGCCGCGGTGGCTCAGTGGTAGAGAATTCATCTCTGGTGCATGGTGTCCAGTAGCGTAGCTAGAGTTTTTTTCAGGGGGGGGGGGCAATGAAGGGCCCAAGAGGATTTTGAGGGGGACATCTCCAATATATATATATATATATATATATATATGTGTGTGTGTGTGTGTGTGTGTGTATTTAAGGTGAATGTTTCCATCTTTATTGTTCATGATTTTACTCTTTGAAAAACAGTGAAAATATAAGAATTTAGTACCTCAAACAACTAGGATTCATTAATGCAATTGATTTCTAATATAAGTAAATAGTTATTTAATCATGGCGTTTAAAATATGTGTAGCTGGTTGACTTAAGTGGAAGCAAATACACTTTTACAGGTAAAGAAAATAACTTATAGGTTCATGCCTCTACTTGAAGAGGATCTTTCTATTCGTGTGGGCAGCAGCAAACATATCCACAACTTGTTAAAGATCTAACGATTTAGCAATTTTCTTCTCAAAATAAAGTAACACTAAGTTTTTCAACCTATCATGAGTCATTGAATTGCGTATACAAGTCTTTAATCTTTTCAAAGAAGAGAATGATCTTTCACATGTAGCACTAGAAACTGATATAATCACAGAGATGACACCTAGCTTGTAGGTTTCTAGGAATGCGTTTTTGTAGACACAAAGAAGATCAACGAAATTCGTTAAGGAACCAGCTTTCGTTTTCTTCTCGTCTTCATACAACTTAATTGTTAGAGCAACCCACATTATGCTTTATTTCTTGTTTAATTATGCTTTTTTTTAAATTATGCTTTATTGTTAATTTCAATGATTATTTTACATTAATCGTGTATAATGTATATTTATTATACATTAAATATTCTAAATATCTTGATCTATTTATTGATATTTTTTTGCAACTAGTTTCTCTCATATTTAATGAACTTTCTACTTAATTCATTGTAAAGAGATGTGCTTTGCTCGAATAAATTTTTTCTATCATTTGTGTGCGCCTTACAGGTACATATATACAGAAAGGGAAAGTAAAAGATGCCACCAAAAAATACAGAAAGTGCTTAAGTTCAAAAAGTAAACATAACAATACAGTGACGACGCCAGAAGGGGGCAAGGGGGGCGAGCGCCCCCATAGTAGCTACTTTTGCCCCCCTGACTGCCACTTAGACTGCCCCTCCAGACTCGTACAATCTTTAAACATTCTTCACGTAGTATTTTATATCAGTATCATAACCAATCTCATTGACAAATTGTAGTCCACTTTCCATGAATTTACTATGTGGCAGATTAATCCTCAAGCTTTCTTCTTTGAGCGTCTGGGTATGCACGCATATTTCTGTTTTCTAATTTAGCCCCTTTTGAGGTAAATTTTAGTTATACTTCTTTCTTATGATTTTTAATAATTGTGCCTAGCGAACAATAGTAGATTTGGTCGACTTGTTTTCTTCTCATTGGATCAACTTCGATTGGAAACAAAAGAAAGGTAAAATCAGTTACGTAACTTGTTTGTATTTATCCAGGTTTGAAGTTTTCAGTTTCATATTTTGTTTTATTTAAAACTTCTTTTTTCTGAAACATTATTCTCGGCTTCCAATATTCAGAGGATGTGCTTATAACAGCTTAGTTTGCAACTACCAGGGCTTAATTTTTTGAAGGAGATAAAAAGAGTTGTGTTTTCCCTTCCTGCAAATGATAATAATACAGTTATGGAAGAAATTGATTCCCAATAAAATGTATTGTCAGAGTGCTGATCTTTAGTTAGTAATTGGTTTATACTAGTGCTCCTTTACTTATTTTGTTTCAAAGTACTGACGTGACGTCTACCATATTGACTAGGAACTGCTGAAAAATTCGTAGCCCAACCCGGAAGGAGTGCACGTGGATTGGTGAAGTTTTACTTCTTCTTCTCTTCCCCCGAGAGTCAATATACTACCTTGTACAGTGCTCCAGCTTTTGCAGAAAAGTTTAAAAAAATCTAGATTTCCTCGCAGCACTGTTCGTAGCACTACCCCTATCAGATCTAAAATGGCGTCTTTCAAGTGTTATTTAAGTTTGAGAAATAAGTACACGTAATAGTTAGACGGAGCTAAATCTGCGGAATAAGAATGATGATCTAGACATTGAAATCCTAGATTATGCAATGTCAGTTATGTTCGCAGGGGCTTGATGGACAGGTGTATTCTCCTGAAGGAACAGAATTCCTTTCTTTTCATTTTCCGCAGCGTTGAACTTTGAATTTTTCTTTCAGTTTTGTAAGTAATGTATAGATTCTGGATTAAATATCTGACCATTGAGGAGGTAGTCTACCACTCCATACTTATACCAGAAGAATGTTCCAAACAGTTTCTCAACCTACTTCTGTGTCTTGAACTTTTTGGGGCGATGGAGAATGAGTGCTATTACTCCATTGACTGTTGTTCCGATTCAGGATCATAGTGGTACAACCATATTTCATCTATGGTTACTATTCGTCAGCGAAATTGATCAGCATTACGGTCAAACTGGGAGAAGACTTCTCTTAATGCCGTTACCCTTTTATTCTCCTGACATATATTTTGGGAACCCATTATGCCGAGAACTTGCGCATACCCAAGTCATTCTGAATTATGCTACCGACGAGTTCCAAAGAAATGCCCAGAATCTCTGACACAAGTTTTGCTGAGAAGGTAAAAACTGAGAAAGCGGGGTGCAGACCTCAGACTATAATAAATATATCGTGAGTTTACTATACACTTTAAAAACTATATAAATAATAGCTTAAATTATTTTTGTCACACAAAAACTGGGGTGGCCTAGGCCCTCCGGCCCCGGGCTATATCCACCATTGGCTGAAATGCTGCAATTTTCAAGAATAATGTCACAAATTGCATCCATGATTCCAGGAAGAGTCATTGCTTTTAATCATCCTGGATGTAAAGCATAATTTGATGAGAAATTGCTACGTTTATAATAAGCCACTTACTTCTTCACCACCATATATAACGGAGGAGAGTCCCGTGGTGTTTCACTGATTTCCTAATTAATTTACTTCGGTGACTTTCCTTGGTGGAACAAAAATGTTATAACAGTAAGGATCTGGATGTTCGTGAAATTATCTGTTTGGGCACACATAATCACTTCAGAGGCCTGAGAAACAATAAGAATGTCATTATTAATATGAAACTTTATATTTGTATATACAGAGATATGTTTTTCTAAACTACGATTTCATTTTTCTACCTAGTACCTACACTCCTTCTGGATTGGACTACGACATTTTCAGCAGCTCCTCGTAAATTCTCTCTCTGGCTATATATATATATATATATATATATAGAGAGAGAGAGAGAGAGAGAGAGAGAGACGTAGCATATAGACGAATGTGTTACTTGTAGCATACGCGAAAGTAATTCAATTTATGTTTAGGCTTCAAAATTTTCATTGAAAAATATTTCATGTGCAGACGTTACTTATTTGTTAGTTACAAATTTTATTTGAAATAAGTTTAATTTATAATCATATAGATCTAACATAAAAACAGCAACGAAATACACAATGTAATGTAAAATAAGTCAAACGTAATAAATATGTCATTTTTGGTATGGCAAATAGCCCCCCCCCCGAAAATGTATCTGCCCCTCCTTTGCCCCCCTAAGAACTTAAAGCTGGCGTCGTCACTGTAACAATATAGTATGGAGTTCTTGCATACTATTCATTGTTGGCAGAAAAATTTTTTTTTTACTTTTTTCTTTTCTCCACATCAAAGGATTTCACCGAAAAGTTTACAGAAATGAAAATAAGATTTTCATTGTTGCATTGTTATGTTCTCAATGATTTTGCATTGTAAATATTGGCTTTAAAAATATTAACACAGTATGTTAAACTTTCAGTTAAAGAGAATTTTCCAAGAATTGTGCTATATATTTTAAATTATGCTTTATGCTTTATTTTCTAAAATTATGCTTTTAAAACTAGTTTCCCAATGTGAGTGCATTTTGGCGTTCACCCAGTGTCGTGATCATAGTGCTCTCAAACGGGTCGGGTTGACCCGACCCGACCCGTGACCCGACCCGACTCGGATCGGGTCGGGTCGGGTCAACTCGGGTCGGGTTGTCGGGTCGGGTTGTCGGGTCGGGTCAGTCGGGTCAACTCGGGTCGGGTTGTCGGGTCGGGTCAGTCGGGTCGGGTTGTCGGGTCGGGTCAGTCGGGTCAGCTCGGGTCGGGTTGTCGGGTCGGGTTATTCGGGTCGGGTTGTCGGGTCGGGTCAATCGGGTCAGCTCGGGTCGGGTTGTCGGGTCGGGTTATTCGGGTCGGGTTGTCGGGTCGGGTCAACCGGGTCAGCTCGGGTCGGGTTATCGGGTCAGGTCAATCAGATCGGATCACGGTTCGGGTCAGTCGGGTCGGGTCGGGTCATCGGGTCGGGTCAGTCAATTCGGGTCACGGGTCGGGTCGGGTCGGTCTTCAACCCGACCCGACCCGACCCGTTGAGAGCACTAGTTTGTAGACTGTGAACGAAGTTGGTGTTGTGACTGTGAAGACGGTGTAGTACTAGAATGCCGTTCCAGTACACACACGCGGAATATGCAGATATGATATATGTCTACGGGTTTTGTGATGGTAATGCCAAAGGTGTTGTGGATGAATACCAGCGCAGATTTCCTGGCCTCAGAGTCCCTAATATACGTGTCTTCACAAACGTGTATACTAAACTGCGTGAAACTGGTGAGCTTCCCAGCGTGAACTTAACGTCGGAACGACCTTCAAATACACCCTGAGCAAGAAGACAACGTTATTGAGGTTGCAACGCAACGTCCAACAACCAGCGTTAGGAGACTTGCTACTCAACATCAGTAGTAGAAAATGGATCGATCTGGAACAACCTGGAACAGACCTGGAACAGCATAGAACAACTCAGGAGCCCCTGGGAAATTGAGTACCTTACACCGTGAACCCACGGTCATTTACGACCTCCATTTTAAGGGTGAATTTGTTCCCTTTTATGAGCACTTTTTAGGGGGTGTACTCGTTCTCTTTTATGAGCATATTTTAAGGGGTGAACTCGTTCCCTTTTATGAGCATATTTTCCACCCCTAATTGAACATAGCAGATAACACATAAGATTACGAACACATATAAGAGCAGATAACACACAGCAGAGACTACGTAACATAGCAAGGGTGAACTC
Source organism: Thermobia domestica (assembly GCF_964235325.1). Lineage (NCBI taxonomy): Eukaryota > Metazoa > Arthropoda > Insecta > Zygentoma > Lepismatidae > Thermobia > Thermobia domestica. The sequence continues at coordinate 93,704,701 of NC_137461.1, forward strand.
GTTCCCTTTTATGAGCATATTTTCCACCCCTAATTGAACATAGCAGATAAAACATAAGACTACGAACACATAGAAGAGCAGATAACACATAAGGCTACGTAGCACTCAGCAGAGCAGATAACACATAAGAGTACGTAACATAACAACGGTGTACTCGTTCTCTTTAATGAGCATATTTTTCAACCCCTATTTTAACATAGCAGAAAACACATAAGATTACGAACAAATAGAAGAGCACATAAGACTACGTAACATATCAAGGATGTACTCGTTTCCTTTTACGACCTCCATTTTAAGGGTATACTCGTTTCCCTTTATAAGCATATTTTCCAACCCCTATTTTAACATAGCAGAAACTACGAACACATATGTATTCGTTCTTTTATGATCACTTTTTCAACCCCTATTTAAACATGGCAGAGCTAATACAAGAGTATGGCTTATTTTCCAACCCCTATTTTAACAGCAGAGAATACATAATATTCATTTCCCTACGAACACATATAAGAGCATAAGACTACGAAACATAGCAAAGGTGTATTCATTCCCTTTTATGATCTCTTTTTCAACCCCTATTTGAACATAGCAGATAGTACATAAGACTATTTAACATAGCAGGGCTGTACTCAGTTCAACCCCTATTTTAACATAGCAAAAATTACGAACACATAGCAGAGCAGATAATACATAAGATTCATTCCCTTTTATGAGCATTTTTAGGGGTGTATTTCTTCTCTTTTATGATCACTTTTTAACCCTTATTTTACCATAGCAGATAAAACATAGCAGGGAAGTATTCATTCCCTTTTATGATTATTTTTAGGGATGTATTCGTTCTCTTTTCAACCCCTATTCGAACACAGCAACAAACTAGAGAATAATGGGGATGTTCTCGTTTCCTTTTTTAACCTTTATTTCCCACAAAGGCTACGGACATAGGAGATTACATAGCAAAGAATTCTTTTTATGTGAGTCTTATAGCTTATGTGGGATACGCCCTTCGTATGACACTTAAAACTCAATCACTCATAAACGAAGCAACATATTGAGGTGGTGTTTCCACATCTAGTAATAGTTCATCAGCTACCACAAGTTTCAAAATAATGACCATCGAGGTCAAAGATCAAAATACATAAAACCAAATAACTCAGAAACGGAGCAACATATTGAGGTGGTGTTTCCTCATTTAGTAATTGGTCATCAACTAACAAGTTCCAAAATAATGATCATCGAGGTCAAAGGTCAAAATACTTAAAACCTAATAACTCAGAAACGGAGCAACATATTGAGGTGGTGTTATCTCATTTAGTAATTGGTCATCAACTACTACAAGTTCCAAAATAATGACCATCAAGGTCAAAGGTCAAAATACTTAAAACCTAATAACTCGAAAATGCATCCACACACTGAGGTGGTGTTTCCACATTTAGTAATTGGTCATCAACTACTACAAGTTCCAAAATAATGACCATCGAGGTCAAAGGTCAACATACTTAAAACCCAATAACTCGAAAATGGATCCCCATACTGAGGTGGTGTTTCCACATTTAGTTATTGGTCATCAGGTACTACAAGTTCCAAAATTAGTGACCATCGAGGTCAAAGGTCAAAACTCGAAAATGGATCCACATACTGAGGTGGTGTTTCCACATTTAGTAATTGGTCATCAGGTACTACAAGTTCCAAAATAATGACCATCGAGGTTAAAGATCAAAATACTTAAAACCTAATAACTCGGAAACGGATTCACACATTGAGATGGTGTTTTCATGAACATATTCAAAACAACGTAAATTTCAAAAAATAATCAATCATGGGTGCGGCTATGAGGAACACTTATAAATCACCCTCCTTGAACTTTGACAAGTCCAGAAATACTTTAATTTTCAAAAATCAATATTTCAGCTATTTTTAACCGCAGCGAACTCTGGTTCCTCATTTAGTAACAGATCATCAACTACATGTACGAAAATATTGACTATTGAGGTCAAAAGGTCAAAGAACTCGTAACAGAGCAACGGATAAATTTGTGTGATCTATTCAAATTTGTATCAAGCAGAAAAAGTGAGTGGCTTATTTACTTTTGTGTTAATGAGAAAGAAATCAAAGAAAAATACTTTAACTAGCTCAATTTTTTTTGGTGCTACTCAAATAAACGAAAGAATAAATTTGAATGATCTATTCAATTTTGTACCAATGAGAAATGGCATTTTATCTAGCCCAGAATTTTATATCATTTTGTACTACTCAAGTAAACCAAGAAACCGAAGAAGGTTCATTTTAACTAACTCAGACTTTTATATCATTTTGTACTACTCCAATAAACGAAGGAATACCAGAAAAAAAGAAGTAAAGAATGAATAAAATTTAGGTGGATTATTTTCTTTTGTACCAACTGGAAAAGAGAAGAGCTACTTTAACTAGCTCATTATGTACTGTTTAAACAAACGAAAATTGACCATTATGTAACTTTTGAACTTACTAAAATGTTCTATTTTTGTATCAATCAGAAAAACCCGAAGAAGGATCATTTTAACAAGTTCATAATTCCTGTAACGAAAGAATAATTTCGATGTTCTACTTTTTATACCAACGAGAAAAAATGAACTAGCTGAATATACGAAATAATAAATTTAAGTGACCTATTCAATTTTGTACCAATGAGAAATGGCATTTTAACTGGCTCAGAATTTTACTAGTCAAATAAACAATGGAGTATTTAGTTTTGTACCACCGAGAAAAAAAGAAATTGCACCATTTTGGAGTATTCAAATAAACAAAGGAATAAATTTGAGTGACTTATAATTTGTGTCAACTCTAAAATCAATTAAACGAAGTAATGCATTTGAGTGAGCTATTTAATTTGAAAAACCGAAGTTGAGTATTTTATACCATTTTGTATTATTTCAACAAACAAAGGAATAAGCAAAAAAGGATCATTTTATATCATTTTAAACTAGTCTAATAAACGAAGGCATAAATATGAGTGAGCTATTTAATTTTGTAGCAGCCAAAGGATCATTTTAACTAGCTGAGTATTTTCACGAGAGAACAAAATTGTACTAATCAGAAAAAGCTAAGAAGACTCATTTTAACTAACTGAGAATTTCTGTACCTTTTTGTACTATTTAAACAAACGATGGGATAAATTTGAGTGACCTGTTTTTTGTACTAACCAGAAAAATCGAAGAAGGTCCAATTTAGCTAACTCAGAATTTATATACCTTTATACTAGCCCAATGAACGAAAGAACACATTTGCGTGTTCTACTTTTTTATACCAAACAAAGAACCATTTTAACTTGCTGAGTATTTTATACCATTTTGTACTACTCAAATAAACAAAAGAATAAAATTGTACTAACCAGAAAAAGCGAAAAAAGGCCTTTTTAACTAGCGCAGAATTTCTGTAACGCAAAAATTAATTTGGATGGAGTAACAAGAAAGAAAGCAAAGATATGCCATATTAACTATTTAAATAAACGAAGGGATAAATTTAAGTGATCTAGTCCATTTTGTACCAATTAGAAATGCCATTTTTATCTAGCTTAGAATTTCTAGTGCATGTTGTATTATTTAAACAAAACGAAGGGCTAAATTTGAGAAAGCGAACATGAACCATTTTACTCAAATTTGGATGGAGTATTTAGCTTTGTATGAACCAGAAAAAAGTGAAAAAGGAGCATTTTAACTAACTCAGATCTTTATACCATTTTGTACTACTCCAATAAACGAAATTTTATTTTTGTACTAATCAGAAGAAAATCAAAGAAGGGTCATTTTAACTAGCCAAGCAGAAAAAAGGGAAAGAATTAACACTTTGTACTAATCAAGTAAACGAAGGTATAAATTTGTACTAACCAGAAAAGGAGAAGAAGGATCAGCATTCTATACTTTTTGTGCCATTTATTGGGGTGTCCTATTTCCTTTTGTACCAACGAGAACCATTTTAATTGGCTTAGAATTTTATGCATTTTTGTAAAATTTGTATCAAACCGAAAAAAGCAAGGAAATACCATTTTAAATAGCTCAGCATGTTACAGCTTTTTGTGTTTTTGGTCTACCCAATTTCTTGACCATGTTGTACTATTTAAACAAACAAAGGAATAAATTTGTGTGACCTATTCACTTTTGTAACAATCAGAAAAAGGAAAGTATAAATTTGAGTGGCTTAAGCAAAGAAGGTCAATTTATACCTTTTTGTGCTATTAAATTTGAGCGACCTATTGAAGAATGAATAAATTTTGTTTGCAATTAAAAAAGCGGAGAAGGTCTATTTATGTACATTCTGTACAAACCAGAGAAAAACAAAGAAAGACCATATTCTGCTACTCAAACAAACGAAGGAATAAATTTTTGTGACCTATTCACTTTTATAGCAAGCAGAAAAAGCCCCTTTTAGTTTTATACCAACCACGAAGGTCCATTATAACAAGCTCGGTATTATTGTACCATTTTGTATTACTCTAATAAATTTGGGTGGTCTATTTCATTTTTGTAACAATCAGAAGAAAAGCTCAGAATTTTATACGTTTGTGGTGCTACATTTTATATATTTTTGTGTCATCCAGATCAGTTTATTTCTTTCTTTTAAAGAAAACGTTACATTACTCTCACTGACAATTCAGTTGCCAGAGTCCAATGTTTATAATATTACAATACTACAAATTGATCCATTTATAAACAGTTCAATTCTCTGTAACCCTTTGTAATTTTAGCCCTAATATGTTCTATTCTTACACAGTCGAATGCATATGCTACAGTGTTCTCAGTGTTCATTTACAGAATTAAATAATTGTTTATCTTTCTCTAAAAACATTTCTACTATTTATTTGATATAATAATTACACTCTGTAATGTATTCATACACCAGATTAAATTTTTTCTCCAAAGTATAAGTGTTCTTAATATTGCAACCTTTAAAATGCTTCTTTAAATAAAGTTTATAGATTTTCTCTCTCATTTCATGTTTAATTAAGATCGTCCACACCTTTTGTAATAATTCGTAATCATACTGCAGCAAACAGTTGTGATCTTTTTCATTTTCATTATGTTCAGAACATGCTTAACATAATAATACTGAATTTGGTGTATACTCATTAAATAATTGTATAACACATGTATCACTAATACTTTCACTAGTAACCCGCACTCATTAGCTTCCACTTGAAAACAGTTAATATTTGAAACACTGTCATCATCACTTTCCGGGAGTATTTCATCATTATATCTATTATAGCGTCTAAAATAATACACTTCTTCTATTTCTTGTGTCGGATATATGTTTCTCACTTTATCACGTAATTCATCTGGCAAATCGGGGTCAGAAGGGTGAATTAACAGTATAGGTTTTTCGTTTTCACGCTGAATTTCTTTTTCTCTAGGTGGAACATAAACAATCTCCATGCTAGTCATTTTTCTGCTCTTCAGCAAAAACAAATCAAATAAATAATTTTATATATCTACACTACAAGCATTCTATGCATTCTCCGTCTTAAATAATATGTCTCAAGCAATACAAAGAAACAATTACTTAATATATCATCATGATGTATGTTCTATTATTTTCCAAATATACTCCATAAACTTATATTCCATTATAATAAAATACATAAATGCAAAAATATATATTTGTCTTTTTGACTTAGACGAGGAAGGAAAGTCTAAAAATAATTGAATCGTTGAACAATAGGCAGTACCTTCCAACCCTCACTATACTAGCAATACAAATGCTAGGTAACGCATTCCTAACGTTGTTTAAATATCTGCAGCACTCTTTATAGATGGTTTGGAACATGGAACTTTGAAAACTTTTCTTTTCCTTGATGAGCTGATTATTCTGCTGTGATCAAAAATGGCAATGCATGCTGTTTCTTCTTTTTTCTTTAGTACGCAAATTGCTATGGAGTCTGTTCTACACAATTATGACGCAACTCTGATTTGTTAAATCTCACGTTCAAATATTTTATGAGCCTTACTTAGTGACGGGAGAGGCAATTTAAATTGTTCTCTGGATGACACAAAAATATACAAAATGTAGCACCACAAAAGTATAAAATTCTGAGCTTTTCTTCTGATTGTTACAAAAATGAAATAGACCACCCAAATTTATTACAGTAATAAAAAATGGTATAAAAATACCGAGCTTGTCATAATGGACCTTCGTGGTTGGTATAAAATTAAAAGGGACTTTTCTGCTTGCTATAAAAGTGATTAGATAACACAAATTTATTCCTATGTTTGTTTGAGTAGCAGAATATGGTCTTTCTTTGTTTTTCTCTGGTTTGTACAGAAAGTAGAATTTGAGTAGTACAAAATGTACATAAATAGACCTTCTCCGCTTTTTTAATTGCAAACAAAATTTATTCATTCTTCAATAGGTCACTCAAATTTAATAGCACAAAAAGGTATAAATTGGTCTTCTTTGCTTAAGTCACTCAAATTTATTCTTTCCTTTTTCTGATTGTTACAAAAGTGAATAGGTCACACAAATTTATTCCTTTGTTTGTTTAAATAGTACAACATGGTCAAGAAATTGGGTAGACCAAAAACACAAAAAGCTGTAACATGCTGAGCTATTTAAAATGGTATTTCCTTGCTTTTTTCGGTTTGATACAAATTTTACAAAAATGCATAAAATTCTAAGCCAATTAAAATGGTTCTCGTTGGTACAAAAGGAAATAGGACACCCCAATAAATGGCACAAAAAGTATAGAATGCTGATCCTTCTTCTCCTTTTCTGGTTAGTACAAATTTATACCTTTGTTTAATTGATTAGTACAAAGTGTTAATTCTTTAGTTTTTTTCTGCTTGGCTAGTTAAAATGACCCTTCTTTGATTTTCTTCTGATGGGTACAAAAATAAAATTTCGTTTATTGGAGTAGTACAAAATGGTATAAAGATCTGAGTTAGTTAAAATGGTCCTTCTTCACTTTTTTTCTGGTTCATACAAAGCTAAATACTCCATCCAAATTTGAGTAAAATGGTTCATGTTCGCTTTCTCAAATTTAGCCCTTCGTTTTGTTTAAATAATACAACATGCACTAGAAATTCTAAGCTAGATAAAAATGGCATTTCTAATTGGTACAAAATGGACTAGATCACTTAAATTTATCCCTTCGTTTATTTAAATAGTTAATATGGCATATCTTTGCTTTCTTTCTTGTTACTCCATCCAAATTAATTTTTGCGTTACAGAAATTCTGCGCTAGTTAAAAAGGCCTTTTTTCGCTTTTTCTGGTTAGTACAATTTTATTCTTTTGTTTATTTGAGTAGTACAAAATGGTATAAAATACTCAGCAAGTTAAAATGGTTCTTCTTTGTTTGGTATAAAAAAGTAGAACACGCAAATGTGTTCTTTCGTTCATTGGGCTAGTATAAAGGTATATAAATTCTGAGTTAGCTAAATTGGACCTTCTTCGATTTTTCTGGTTAGTACAAAAAACAGGTCACTCAAATTTATCCCATCGTTTGTTTAAATAGTACAAAAAGGTACAGAAATTCTCAGTTAGTTAAAATGAGTCTTCTTCGCTTTTTCTGATTAGTACAATTTTGTTCTCTCGTGAAAATACTCAGCTAGTTAAAATGATCCTTTGGTTGCTACAAAATTAAATAGCTCACTCATATTTATGCCTTCGTTTATTAGACTAGTTTAAAATGATATAAAATGATCCTTTTTTGCTTATTCCTTTGTTTGTTGAAATAATACAAAATGGTATAAAATACTCAACTTCGGTTTTTCAAATTAAATAGCTCACTCAAATGCATTACTTCGTTTGATTGATTTTAGAGTTGACAAAAATTATAAGTCACTCAAATTTATTCCTTTGTTTATTTGAATACTCCAAAATGGTGCAATTTCTTTTTTTCTCGGTGGTACAAAACTAAATACTCCATTGTTTATTTGACTAGTAAAATTCTGAGCCAGTTAAAATGCCATTTCTCATTGGTACAAAATTGAATAGATCACTTAAATTTATTATTTCGTATATTCAGCTAGTTCATTTTTTCTCGTTGGTATAAAAAGTAGAACATCGAAATTATTCTTTCGTTACAGGAATTATGAACTTGTTAAAATGATCCTTCTTCGGGTTTTTCTGATTGATACAAAAATAGAACATTTTAGTAAGTTCAAAAGTTACATAATGGTCAATTTTCGTTTGTTTAAACAGTACATAATGAGCTAGTTAAAGTAGCTCTTCTCTTTTCCAGTTGGTACAAAAGAAAATAATCCACCTAAATTTTATTCATTCTTTACTTCTTTTTTTCTGGTATTCCTTCGTTTATTGGAGTAGTACAAAATGATATAAAAGTCTGGGCTAGATAAAATGCCATTTCTCATTGGTACAAAATTGAATAGATCATTCAAATTTATTCTTTCGTTTATTTGAGTAGCACAAAAATATTGAGCTAGTTAAAATTATGTTTCTTTGATTTCTTTCCCATTAATACAAAAGTAAATGAGCCACTCACTTTTTCTGCTTGATACAAATTTGAATAGATCACACAAATTTATCCGTTGCTCTGTTACGAGTTCTTTGACCTTTTGACCTCAATAGTCAATATTTTCGTACATGTAGTTGATGATCTGTTACTAAATGAGGAACCAGAGTTCGCTGCGGTTAAAAATAGCTGAAATATTGATTTTTGAAAATTAAAGTATTTCTGGACATTGTCAAAATTCAAGGAGGGTGATTTATAAGTGTTCCTCATAGCCGCACCCATGATTGATTATTTTTTTGAAATATACGTTGTTTTGAATATGTTCATGAAAACACCATCTCAATGTGTGAATCCGTTTCCGAGTTATTAGGTTTTAAGTATTTTGATCTTTAACCTCGATGGTCATTATTTTGGAACTTGTAGCACCTGATGACCAATTACTAAATGTGGAAACACCACTCAGTATGTGGATCCATTTTCGAGTTTTGACCTTTGATCTCGATGGTCACTAATTTTGGAACTTGTAGTACCTGATGACCAATTACTAAATGTGGAAACACCACCTCAGTATGGGGATCCATTTTCGAGTTATTAGGTTTTAAGTATGTTGACCTTTGACCTTGATGGTCATTATTTTGGAACTTGTAGTAGTTGATGACCAAATTCTTACTAAATGTGGAAACACCACTCAGTATGTGGATGCATTTTCGAGTTATTAGGTTTTAAATATTTTGACCTTTGACCTCGATGGTCATTATTTTTGGAACTTAGAGTAGTTGATGACCAATTACTAAATGAGGAAACACCACCTCAGTATGGGGATCCATTTTCGAGTTATTAGGTTTTAAGTATTTTGACCTTTGACCTTGATGGTCATTATTTTGGAACTTGTAGTAGTTGATGATCATTTACTAAATGAGGAAACACCACCTCAATATGTTGCTCCGTTTCTGAGTCATTAGGTTTAATGTATTTTGATCTTTGACCTCGATGGTCATTATTTTGGAACTTGTAGTAGTTGATGAACTATTACTAGATGTGGAAACACCACCTCAATATGTTGCTTCGTTTACGAGTGATTGAGTTTTAAGTGTCATACAAAGGGCGTATCCCACATAAACTATAAGACCCAGGTAAAAATAGACATGATATTCGTAATCAGCATGTCCGAAAACCCCCATATGCCGAGTTTCATCCAAATCGGTTAAAATTATCATAGAAAGGGCGTATTCCACATAAACTATAAGACCCAGGTAAAAAGAATTCTTTGCTATGTAATCTCCTATGTCCGTAGCCTCTGTGGGAAATAAAGGTTAAAAAAGGGAACAAGAACATCCCCATTATTCTCTAGTTTGTTGCTGTGTTCGAATAGGGGTTGAAAAGAGAACGAATACACCCCTAAAAATAATCATAAAAGGGAATGAATACATCCCTGCTATGTTTTATCTGCTATGGTAAATTAAGGGTTGAAAAAGTGATCATAAAAGAGAACGAATACACCCTTAAAAGGGAATGAATCATGTATTCTCTGCTCTGCTGTGTGTTTGTAGTCTCAGTGTAATTTCTGCTATGGTAAAATAAGGGGTGGAAAAAGTGATCATAAAAGAGAACGAATACACCCCTAAAAAATGTTCATAAAAGGGAATGAATCTTATGTATTATTTGCTCTGCTATGTTTCGTAATTAAAATAGGGGTTGAAAAATACGCTTATAAAGTGGAACGAGTTCACCCTAAAAATGGACTATGCTCAAATAAGGGTGGAAAAATAGGCCCACTGCTATGTTACATTAAAACGAGTACACCCCTAAAATATGCTCGTAAAAGGTAACGAAGTTCAAATAGGGTGGAATCCAAAACGAATACACCCCTATTCTCTGCTATGTTCATTATGTTCAAATAGGGGTGGAATACACCCCCGTAGTCTTATGTAATTTCTACTATGTTAAAATAGGGGTTGGAAACGAGTACACCCTTGCTCTACTATGTTCCAATAGGGGTTGAATATTATTTATTCTCTGCTATCTTCAATTAAGCCCACCCAACACAAGTACATACTGATCATGTGTAAAGAATGTTCCTCGAGGTACATTGGAATGTACATAATAGGTACGTGAATAGAGCAATCATGTGAAATACACATGTAAGGAATAAGGTTACTTCCGCCCAAAAGTACGTGCATGACACATACCGAGGAATGTATCTATTATGTGTATATCACGTACCGTGTATGTACTTGACACATTTACTTGGCATTGGCATGTGCCAGGAATGTACTAGGCATGTCAGTAATGTTCCTTAGGGCAGTGCTATGCAACTGGGGGTGCGAGTACTTAAATACTAAAACCTTAACGCTTCATTTTTACGTTCGAATTTAGAAGCTTGTACTTTTAAAAAAAGCCAAGCAACTAACTCTGAAAATATATGCCCTCCTCCGGCATCTGTGTGGCAATTTAACTATCTAGTAAAATACTACAGTAACATTTACGAGCGACTTTTTTTTTTTTTTTACGTTTACCCGCTTAAAGCGTTGCGCCCTTTCTTCGGGAAGAGGTCGGATTGTATAGGAGCATCAATTTTAATATGAGAGGGTCTAGGTGGTGTTTAGTCATCTTTATTTAACATTTTATTCAGTTCACTCATAGGGATGGGCATCAATTAAGTGAGGGCAATTTTCATCTGCCATGGATGCTAAGGAAGATCGTCTGGCTGACATATAAGTCTTAGTCGTTCCTTAACTTCGGCGCCTGAAATGAAGAGAACATAACAAAACACAGTTGCGGTGATTCAGGTTCATCTGGAGCTATAAAACATACGGTGCAATCACATAAATAGACGGTAGGCAAGACAGGAAGGGTGGTAGATGTCATGAGGGTGAAGTGCTATGACGTCACAACACATGGGTATTGTTAGTAAGACGAATGCTGTTAGCTTCTGTTCCTGGGGCGACTCAGGAACTAATGAAGACAAAGGCAGCCCTGTTAGTGGTTGATTTACTGTGCATGAGATGGATAGATGAGCGGTGAAACTGCGCCAGGATGATAAATATCGAAAACTTCCGGATCGACGTTCTCGCGGCCGATGTTCAAATGATACAGGGTCATCAGATGTTGTAAAGGTGTCGGATAATAAACAGCAGGGGTGTCATAGTCTCTATCATAGCGGAGAATGTTCAGGAATACTGGATGTGCAGTTGTAATGCGTTTCGTAATGTATTTTAAGCGGAGAGCCTCAAGATGGGATAAGAGCGGGGGAAAATGAATACGGTCGTAGAGTAGACGGGTTGGGTGGGGGAGCTGGATACGGAAGGCTAAACGAAATGCATGGCGTTCGAGTATTGCTAGCTTTCGATAGTACTTAGGAGGAGCTGGCAACCAAGCTGTGTGACCATAGGTTAAGACCGGACGCATGAAAACTTTGTAAGTGTTTAGGAGGAGATTTGAATGTAGACCCCACGTGGTACCAACTAGTCGTTTCAGTAAGTTAAGTCTGTTTTTGGCTTTCTCGATGACAGTGAGAAGGTGCGGTGTCCAAGTAAGCTTGGAATCGAACACAATGCCCAGATACTTAAGAGTGTTATGGATGGTGACTGGTGAGTTCTCAACATGAAGTCGTAACAAATGAGGATTTCGGTGTACTCTAGATCGACGACCAGATGGTAAGAAAACGATAGCTTGTGTTTTAGTAGCATTGATAGCCAAGCGCCAAACGTTGCACCAGTCAACAAATGTGTCAATTGACTGTTGAAGGTGTTGTTGGATACCAGTAATTGTCCGTCCGACAGCGAGAAATGCAGTATCGTCAGCGAATTGGAAAAGTTGTGTACCAGGAGTGGTTGGTAAGTCGGAGACATATAGCAAATACAGCAGAGGAGAGGAGAAGATCCCTGAGGAACGCCAGAATTAAGGAATATTGGAAATGACAGAGCATCATTGATCGATATGTAAGCAAGTCGGGCTGTGAGAAAGGAGTGTATAGTTCGTATGTAAGAGAGAGGAAGTTGGAAAGAGTATAACTTGTATATAAGACCCTGGTGCCAAACTTTATCGAATGCTTTTTCTAGATCGAATGTAACCAGACATGATGGATGACCCTGGTTGAATTGATTGTATATAGAGGTGCTGAGACGGAACAGGGGGTCCAGAATGCTGAAATTGGGGCGAAATCCAGCTTGATGCAATGGTAGAAGAGCGTTAGTCTCTAAGTGATCGTGGAGACGACGCACTAATATACGTTCAAATATTTTGCTGAACGTAGACGTCAATTGTATAGGTCGATAAGAGGTAACGTCAGAGGGTGGTTTATTAGGTTTAGGAAAGAGTAATACTTTTGAGTACTTCCAAGTGATGGGGAAAAAACCAGTACGGAGTATAAATGTATAAATAAAACTGAGGATGGTGAAGACAACAGGAGGTGCGTTTTTAATGAGAGTATAGGTAAGCCCATCAAAGCCTGGTGCAGTATTGCGTTTTTTAAGGAGAGTAGACTGGATGTCTGGCGGTTGGATGGGTACTGTGAGTGCATTATTTGGTTCCAGAGCGTGACGATGATGTGGTTGCAAATGTGTTAAGTTAGGATCAGATAATCGATCGATTTCTGCAAGTAAACGCTGTGGAGTATGCCAGCCAGGTAAGGGAGTAAAGATATTTTGGAAGTGGGCGGCAAAGGTATTGGCCTTGTCCTGATCAGAAGAGAGTGCTTGCTGGTTTATAACTAGTGGGTATGGTGTCCTTTGAAATTTGCCAACGAGTTGATTGAATTGTCGCCAATATTTAGTAGGATGCGATGTTTCGTTGAGTTTATTACAAGTTCTGGTCCAGTGAAGGCGTTTGTATGCGATTATGTAGTTATGAGTGATGCGAAGATATTGTCTATGGAGGCGAAGTGCTTCTAAATTACGGCTGCGGGTGTATTCTCTGTAGGCACGTCGAGCTGCAGTTATGAGAGAAAGGTATCGTGGAGGAAGTTTCGGTTTGTGCGGAGAAATATATGCGGTTGGAATGTGTTGATCAGCAGCTGTATGTAAGGTCTGAGTGAGATGCTGAACGGCAGTGTCTAGGTCATGTTGTGATGTTAGCTCTAGAGTATCAGAAAGTGCTGCGGTGATGGTCGCTTGGTACGCTGGCCAGTTGGCCTGATGATACACATATACTTTTCTCTTCGGTATGGAATTGTGTGAAGAAGTGTTGGTAGCAAGAGACAGCTTGATAGGTATGTGATCGCTCCCCAAAGAATCTAAAACGTCAATATTGATATGAGAGTTGAGTGTTGTAGAGGATATAACGACATCAGGTGTGGTATTGCTAGATGGTCGAGTTGGCCGAGGAAGTACATGGAAGTGGCCGGTCGTATTAAGCGTGAGGAAATTCAAAAATCGTTGTTTTTCGTGTTGAGGCCGGCTGTGAAAATTGATGTCTCCCATGATAATGAATTTACGATAGGTGTCAGACAGGTATTGAAAAAACTGATATGGTATATCCTGTCTCGGCCTGACATAGATAGTTGCAAAAGCTATAGTATGATTCTTGAGATATAAGAGAACAACATTGTATTCGGGCAACTGAAGAGCAGGAGGTAGAATAATAGATCGATGGGGAATGCGTGATTGCAAGCCAAGAGCTGTACCTCCATGGAGCCGAGCGCCGTTCGGTCCATCATGTCTGTGGAGAACGTATTTAGGAATATAGCAGGGTATATAGGGAGCCAGGAACGTTTCGTTGAGAGCAAAAGCGGTGATGTTTTCCTCCAGAAGAAGTTGTTGAAACAGTACTTGATGCGTAAGAAGAGATCTTATGTTCAAAAATAAGAAATGGTAAGCCATAATGGTGTGGACCAGAAGAATGGAGATAGCACTGATACTACGGAACATGTTCAAACAGCCGTTTCAATAGGTTGAATTTGGAAATGAACGTTGGATCCACTGTATGTGGCGTGTAATGTGAGATTGTAAAGAAGTTTAGCGGAGTGAATGATTTGGTTGAGGACGTGCTGGCGCTGAAATGGCAGGATGTTCTGTAAAGTAAGAGTTATGAATCTTAAGAGGTCTTCTACTGTGACAGGATGTGTCAGCGAGTTTGCAGGTGGGGTGCTGTCATCAGAAGTTTTGATGGGTGCTACTAATTCTGGTTTATCAGGTGCAGGTGTGGGCTTGGCACGACAACGGTAGCTGTATGTAGGGTGTTTTTCAGGGCAAGTGGTGCATTGAGGAGGTGCGCTTGAATTGGGACAATTTCGGGTCAGATGATTGCCACTACAGTACCCGCATTTGACGGTGTTTGTACAATTATGGGTGTAATGATCGTTATATGTTTTGCATTTCTCGCATCGTATTGGAAGAGGTGGGGGCGTTCGAGAAGGCTCTACCTTGTAGCGGCGTCGATAGATATAAGCACCGTTAGCTAGAAGATGATCAATTATTTGCTGCTGGTCAGTCAAAACACGCACAAGGTAGGTAGGGCCAGTGTTGTTACGAATTCTAATACATTTTTTGATTTCCAGGCCCTCGTATCGCAGCTCATCAAAGATCTCGTCATCAGTAAGTTCGGGTTCAATGCCTCGGATAACTACTGATAGAAGTGGTGGACGACGAGGTGGCGGAGGTGTTTTCCGTTGGCTCGGATTGAGAGGTGTCAACACAGCCTGCGGCCCAAAAATTTCATAGGTAGCTTTGTTCCTAACATGAATATGAAAGTTAGGGTTTGGAGATTTCAATATGATTCCATCCCTAGTAGGAATGATTTGGTGGACATCAGCGCGCGGAACATATTTATTGATTTGCATGAAGATGGCACGTGCAGTCCGGTACTTGGTATCGAAGTTCTTTAGGATGAAATTATACATGGTTTCTCTGTTAGCTGGCGAAGTAGGAGAGGATGGCGCATTAGCCCAGTCCATCTCGGTGTTTCTCGCAGTCGCTGAGGCATTGGAACATTCTCCATCAGAGCTATAGTGCCTTGGTTTCTTAGCGTCTGATTCCTTGGAAGGCCTAATTGGAGATCGTGACCGAGATCGAGATCCAGTCTGCTTAGAGGTATCTGCTTTAGTGGTCTTCGTACCAGCAGAGTGACCTGGTTTCGTGGCTGTACCCTTCGCTCCCGTCGGGGAGGGGGGCATGATGATGATTTAACCTAGCACAGGGTGCAATTCAGATGAAAGTGTTTCGAAGCAATAGTATGAATGAGGAGTTTGAGGAAGCAATACGTCCTCGCGGAGATGTCGGTCAGTGCAAGCACTGGCCCTCCACAGTAATAAATGAAGAAACGATTAGAGGATGATGATGATGGCCACGGGCTCCCACTTGAGTCAGCAATACGGACTGCAAGGGGATGTCGATTGTCTGGAACAGAACAATCCTCCCTATATGAACAAAAAGACAGTTAGATGCTCGCAGAGCGTTAGTAATCGGTCTCAAGTCTATAGATCAATGATCGATCCTGAATTCTGAGAGAGATGTGTTACGAGCGACCGAGCTCTAACCTATAATCTTAGAATTCAAACCTTTGATTTACGGTTATTTGTGATTTCACGTTTATAACAAAGACAAATATTTTTAAAAGAGTGTAGTTTAAATAAATTACTGAAATAAATATTTGTCACAAAGTTTATCCTTTTAAATTATTGTTCAAAGGCCTTTGCCTTTAGTAAGCCTTCTCCGAAATACATGCAAATGAATTGTGCTGCCATCTTTGGAGCTCTTTTAAAATACACATATATGTTTCTCGACAATGAGATCTCAGAAACTACAGGCTCTAGAAAGATGACGTTTTCACTGATCGATTGCAAATTTCATGTAGATTGTCCAGTTCTAATTGAATATTTAAAAAACATGGGCACTATTTCTTTAGTACATTTTTACGGGTACATTGGAAGTGTTGAACTTTCAAAAAAATAAAATAAAACATCACATCCTAATCATTACACATTCCAACACCACACTGTTGTATATAGCGGTTGTATATGTCTCCGGCATTTGTTTCATAGCCAAATAATAATGGAAAAGGAAGGATAACCATTTCCTGAAGGATGTCTATATTATCAGACTGAATTTCTTTAAGGAGTTAGTTTATACTTACACTTACGTCTTCCCGAAAAGTTTATTTAACGTCTAGTTTTAACGTACAGGTTTTGAACTAATTCTCTGCTGTGTAACGTCACAATATAACCATCAATGCTAATTTTATGAGGACAATTCTGCCAGTGGGGTTTAGAATGTTACAACCTAGAGAACGCATCAAACGTCAGAAAATTGCAAAATGACACACACAATATATTACAATGTGGCTAAACTCAGAAAGTGGCTATAGAAGTGAGAAGCATATGGCTAAAAAGCCACTATTGGCTCTTTGGAAATTATGTGACTAACGACGTTCTCAAAATGGCCAGATCTCGTCACAAAGTGGCTAAATTGGCAACCCTAGTCGCAATACGAAACTTACGCACAACGATGCCATGGTACATGGGGTATGTGCCATTCACATTCCTCACATTCCAGTGAAGCATGTAAAAGTACCTTTCAAGTGTCAGAAATTCCTCGAAAGGCACGTACCTAGCGACACGTGCTATGCATATGAAATGTACATTTTTCAAGTACCAGGTACGTAAACGGTACATATGGAACTTAAATGGCACGTTCCTAGAATGTACCTGGTTGGGTGGGAGGTTGGAAAATAAGTCATACTATTTTACTATTTCTGCTATGTTAAAATAGGGGTTGGAAAATATGCTCATAAAAGACAACGACTATACCCTTGTTCGTAGGCGTTGGAAAATATGTTCATAAAAGCGAATGAATACACCCCTTCTATGTTTCATATTCTTATCTGTTATCTGATCTTCTGTTATGATGTTCTGCTATATGTTCGTAGGGGTTGAAAAATATGCTCATAAAAGGGAACGAGTTCACCCCTAAAAATATGCTCATAAAAGGGAACGAGTACACCCCCTAAAAAGTTCTCATAAAAGGGAACAAATTCACCCCTAAAATGGAGGTCGTAAAAGACCCTGGGTTCACGGTGTAAGGTGCTCAATTTCCCAGGGGCTCCTGAGTTGTTCTCTGCTGTTCCAGGTCTGTTCCAGGTTGTTCCAGATCGATCCATTTTCTACTACTAACATCAACTTCCACGTACGTATGTACATGATGTGCTTCGAGGAGAGGGGCTGTATCCGTTCCACATTCAAAGAGTGCAACATCTTCATCCAGGAGACAGGGAACTACGTGTTGCTTTTTCTCAATGGGTACAGGAGCATCCGAATGTTTTGCCATTCATTTTGTTCACTGATGAGGCCACTTTCACAAGGAATAGGATAAACAACACCCGCAACTGGCATCATTTGGAGTTACGAAAATCCGAGAGGAATCACTGTTAGACAATATCAGGAACGATTTTCTGTCAACGTTTGGGTGAGGATTCTTTGTGATAAGATAATCGGTCCCTTTGTGTTGCCCCAGCGTTTGACTGGTGACTATTATTTTCATTTCCTGCGCCACGAATTGCCGGTACTGCTGGAAGATGTGAATTTGGAAACTCGGGTGTCTATGTACTTCCAGCACGACGGGGCTCCGTCCCATGCCCCACGACATGTATGTCACTATCTTGACTCCAAGTTTCCTAATCGTGGATAGGTCGCGGAGGACGCAGGTCGCTGATTCACTGCCAACCCCGCTCCCCGGATCTTACACCTTTGGATTTTTGCTTGTAGGGGTGGTTGAAGGAAATTGTGTACAGACGGAGGGCAAACTCACGAGAAGAATTACTCCAGAGTATTCAACAGGCATTCACTGTCAAAGAGCGACGAGCAGACATCCATCGGGCAACAATGCATGTCCTGAGGCGCACTGCAAAGTGCATTCAGGAGGAAGGTGATATCTTTGAAAATATGTTGCACGATCCAAATAATAATGTTGAAGATGAACGCTAGTAGTGTTACGTCTGGGTCTGCCCTCGTGCCTGCCATTGTATTCAACTACATTCCTATTGTGCTCTAATTGATGTACTTTTCGACGATTATTAAACTTATAAGTATTACAATGGTATTAAACCACGTGATTGTAGATTGACTCTTGTAAGGTCCCACAATTCTTCGAATAGTACAGTAATACCAATAACATTCCAATAAGGGACATAATTACTGTATAAGTGTTCAATCAATACAATTGTTTGGTTCCAGTAGAAATATTTCTTTTACGATTAAATTCTTTCGTAAGCATTTTTCTCTGCTTCCTAATGAAGACACTAAATTGACATTTCACCTGGGTTTGTGGTATACAGCGTCGTTTCTCCCCAATTAGATCCTGCTACTCTATTGCCAGTGTTTCCACCCAAGAATGGCGAAAAATTGTTTGAAAAAGGGAATTTTATAGCACAATTCGAAAATGTTCCCTCCATTATTTCCCTCTTGTATGCAGTACGTGGACAAACTGTATACCGTCTGAATGCCTGTTTCAGTAACTTTAAAACGAGGTAAAATACTTAACGTAAACCCAACCACGGGGTATTCTATAAGCTTTCACACGGAACTTGAGAAGTGCAAGCGGCAAAAACTTACTTTCACCCCTATCTCCGAAAGGAAGGGGATTAGACCCTATGTTCATATAGGCATTTTGGCTTAGAATGACCTCCCCTATCACCTCCCAAAATCTTTGCATTTCCTCACCGGACACCCTGGTCGAACACTAGTGTGACTACTCACTCATCAGTACGACTCTGAATAAATCCCAACATTATTTAGGTTAGTTTGGGCTACATTCCGTAATGGTTAATGTTAGCTCAACGGGAAGTCTTGTTTCTAGTTTGCGATAATAAGCATAGCGTTTATAATTGAAATCTTTTGCATTATTTGTGTGGATTTGTGTCCGGTAATTTGACGTATACCGTTACATAATAAGCCCCTATAATGCCTGTTCTTTCTAGTAAATTTGGCGATTCGCTTTCAGATAATTGTGAATTTAGATTATGGCAATACTGAATTTTACGGCGAAACAAAAGCAGATCTCTTCCGGTTGTCGCCACGCAAGGTATGTTGAATGTAGAAGAACAGGATTACAAAATCCTTTTATCTTAGAGTAATCAAACTATAGTAAAGGGTAATTATCATATGAGGTTTTGCAAATATATATAAGGAAAAGGGTGAAGGGTATCTCTAAGTACCAAGTAACAAACAAAAATTTTGACTATTAAGTGTGATAGTATATGTGTATGGAAACATGCGTGTAGTGTGATACTCTTGATAACAACTCGAAACAATTCAAGAGTATATTACGTAGAACATAAATTGATCAAGGATTCCGAAATGTAAATCAGGTGTATAAGTGTATGTTATGTGATAAGTGACAATTTTCGAAGGTGAAGTTCTTTATTAAAAACAAAAACACACTACTAAGATATAGGGCGTATATTGGAGTTCGCTCTCGTATTTAATACTAAAAGAGGTAACTTTATATTTGAGTTACTGAAGGATATTAGCGCATAAATTGGGGATGCGCTTGACGGAAGCAGAAGTTATTACTATATCATTTATGACAACAGGAATAAATTCTAATTACGGGAGGTCGGAATTTTTTCCTAATAATTTCATAACGTTTTTGGTAATTAGTTGTGGTTAGGTAAGGTTACATTTTTCTACTTCCCTTCATCGTTTGTATCGATCAGCAGTTACTTTCAAACAGGTGTGAACTATATTGTCTTTTTCCGGCAACACTTCTTTGTTTTCCATTGTACACACTGCATTTCTATTCCATTTACTTCATATATTACACATTTACGCTTCACTACCAAGAACTAATTTCTTCTGTAAACTTTATCTACTTTTTCACCTCTCCCCCGCACAGTTAGGATTAACCCCAAAATTTTGTCATTAATAATTGCTGGTAATTTTGGGGTTGCGAAGGCAGTGAGGGAAGAGGATCAAACGCGAGGTAAATAGTGAACCTTGTGCAGGCCTAGTTGACTCCTGAAGCTAGTTTGCCAGCTAGAGGTTCGCGATAATGCGAAACACGGACCCGAATTATGTTAGGTTTTTCTAAATTATTTCAGTTTTCGAAACTTGGCACACACATTTTAACCTACTCTCCGTCCCCACTTACCGTGACCATTTCAATGGCTTTAACTGTACTGAAAACTTAGTATAATGCTGTCATGAACGATAATGAAATAAATTGGTGAATAGCGCAATAATATATACAAAGGAGGAGGCAATTAGTTGCCTCTATTGATAGATCGTAGTTCCGTGTGACATTTCGATTTTTAGTTTTATAACGTATGTTAGTAAGGAACAGGAATTACTACATTTTGTGGAGTAACACGGATTATTGGAATGAGTACGAAGTGTGGTAGGCTAAATGTGGGAAGTCGTTGAAAGTAAAGAAATGAAATGTTACATATTCAAACGTGAACATCGTGTTGATAATGTGAACAGAAAAGGGAGCACGTAAGAGACTCGCCTATTCCCTATGGATTAATTCCCTCGCTGCCACTCGGCCTCTGTTGCTTCTCTGCTCTGACTTGGTTAGATAGCATTTGTGGTTTTTACATTAGTTTTTATGGCACATTACCTGACACAGTATTCACTCACAAAACGGTATAGTCGAAAAGTAAATTTAGGGTCACGTTTTGGTGCTTGTTTACTTTTGGCGCACCACATTTTGGAAGATTTATAGGTAAAATTCAATACTTTGCATGAAAAGACATAAAGAACAAATTTATGCAAGCGATAGAATTAAATACAAAATAATACAACGACTTCCCACCAGTATTTTAGGTTTACAAGTGTTTTACGACCGATAAAATGAATCAGTGCATATGAAAGATGACTGTATTAGATACTAGTTTCTACCAGCGATGTATTTCTGCGCAATATATAGATGCTATATTTTATGGTTGCAAGTAGAGGACTACTAGTATGAAACCATGACAAGTGCCACTAAAACTCGTGTAATCTAGAAGACTATCTAGATATATATATTTATTACGTACACTAAAAACTGTTCGTGAAAAAATACTTTTGTCAGCTTATTATGCTTTCTTTCATTCTCTTTTGCTCTACGGTATATTATTATGGAGTAATTCAACTGGTGCTCAAACAGTCTTGAAATCGCAACAAAAAAAAAAAAAAAAAAAAAAAAAAAAAAAAAAAAGTGTTAAAGGGACTACGTGATAATGCTCTTGGAGACCTTTCTTTAAAGGGATGCAAATCATGACAGTGCCCTCAATGTATATCTATAGCTGTCTCATGTATATTAAACTTCGAAAATATCAGTACCCGAAATAAAGTTAATTGCTATAACACAAGATACGGAGACGACCTCGATACACCATATTTCAGGTTAAGTAAAACACAAAAGTTATAAACACACTGCGATGAAGATGTATAAACTTCTACCTACAGAAATGCGTGGTATGTGTAATAGAAACTTTGAGAAACGCTGTAAAACTTGGCTCATTGAAACAATTGTGTATAGCGTTTTAGAATTTGAGAAAGAATTAAAAAAATAAAAAGTGGCTAGTTATGTACCTATATATTCAATGTATATATTTTGTATACTCTCTTGACATTGTGTATTGCAACAAATGTTGTTTAACGACATTAAAAATATTCTATTCGATATCATCCCCTCTCCTAATACCCACCGTCGCTAAAGTGCCTGGTCCGTTCGAACGCATCCCTCTCTCCGCTTAGGCCCCCCTAATTCGCCCTGCTCTGATGTGATTAGATAGCATTCGAGCTTTGCAGTGGCCACCTACCACAGATTGGTTTCTTTTTCACGCATAGTTTTTGTGCTATGCATCCGGATGCCATATTCAAACGCAAATCGTAAAAAAAATTGTAATTTTTCAACAACTACTTCCTATGGCACCCTTATTTCCCTATGCCAAGTGAAATATGTCGCCCAGCGTAATCAGTAAGGAGACAATAAGAAGAAAATTAATGAAAGAATTGTAATTTTTCAAGTATTATTTCAAGTGGTGCGCCACAAGTAAACTGCACGCACGTTTCAGTTGGATTTATTTCTGTAAATTAAACAACACAAAACAGTGGTAATATGGGCTGGTTTCATTACCCAAATCATAGCTATCATCCGACGATGCTTGAACCACCAAAATGTTCGTTCTTTTCCTACTCTCCAGAGGAAGGAGTTATAGTGGATTTGGCCAAGATGATAAATATGGCTAACCTGAACTGAAGCGCTGCTTGAAAAGGCAGAACCTAATACGTCGATAAAAGTATGTACAATATGAAAAAGATCCAGGGATCTGGATTAAGGTGCAGACTACATATACGGGGTTTACTCTTTTCTTTGGGGAACGGTTTATCCTGTCCCTCTCTCGCATAATAGTGTGCCTAGCAAAAAACAATGGATTGAAGCCTCTGTGATTATTCAGACTCACGTTTATGGTAGGCCCCGTTCTTCAAGGCTGAGAAACTCAGTGCTGCCTACCAATTCCGTATAGGATTATATAAGACTATAAACTGATATGCCATAAAAACGAGTACTTCTTAGTCTGCTTGTGCGTGAAGGAAGAAGTGAGTGAAAACTTATCAGGATATGTTTCCACTACAAGCTAGTTTTGCTTAGTAACGAACCACAAAATGAGATTGTGCTTAACGTCGCATGATTGTGCTCTTTAGGCTAAATGAGACGGAAGTAATGAACTACACTTCTTAACCTTAGTTAAAATATTCACAGATAACGGCAAGATTTTACTTTGACTCGGGACAGTGACTTCAATCGGTTCTTATAGGTTCAGTCACATGTTGGAACTGTTTGTGCTTTTGGTGCTATCAGTGGTACTTTAGTGATATATGTACAGTGCTTGAAAAGGCCACTTTCCTGCTCGCCAGTGGCGAGAACTTTATATAAAACATTTGGCGAGTAAAGTTTGTATAAACACTGAGAGTGCAAAATGGACTGGCTAGTACTTGCAAGCAAGATTTTTCAAGCCACGTATATATATTATATAAAGGTTTACATACGTTAAGTAAAAACTTGCCCGGATTAATTCCCGTATCCATTTGGCGCCTACATTAAAAGATAAAAATGTATTGAATTACCTGTATTTTTTCTACACAAGTGATTTTTAGTCTGCATCAAAATATGGTCGCGTTGTATGGGGTACAATTGACTTGGTGGTAATCTTTGTTCTCAGGTAGCTTGTTTTACTTATGTAAATTTTTGTCTTTTCAGATGGCTGATAAAAAAGAATCGCCCGTTAAGGGGACTCCCGCGGCACCTGCAGCTCCTGCAGATGCTAAGAAACCCAAGAAAGTTGGAAAGCCTAGAAATTATGATCTTGGTAATGGTATCTTAAGGTTCAGCAGGTCAAAGATGTACCATAAGAAGGCCCTACACAGATTCATAGGAAAGAAAACTGAGAAGACTGTAAGTATTCATAAATTCACTTTTACACATGTTATCCTTATTTTGAAAGAGGAAGGTCTTACATAATGTGTAACTCTAGTTACTAACGATTAACAGTCGCCGCTCCGTTACCTGCATGCCGACATTTGAAAATACTTATGTTGAACATAAACGTGCTTTGCTCTTATTATTAAAGCAAGGACCGTATTAAGTGTAAATAAGGTTGTAATTGTTATATTAAAGAGTGAAGGATGGTTTGCTCTTAAGACAACTGTAAAATTCAAGATGGCAGGCGTCATTGTGATGTGTCCTTATTTTTCTTTATCCCTATTCCTTCGTGCATTGGTACTTTGGTTATATTTTGCAGGGTTTACCACGTATTAGGGCGCTTCTACACTTTTGTACTACTCTGTATAACAGATTTCTTCCATTTATATCAGTCTTTCTTCCCCAACGGGTGTTCAGTGTAGTTAAATATAAAGATGCTCCCACCTCCTCTCCTTTACTGCCTTCGTGCCTACTGAAGGAAACATTCATGAGTGATGAAATCGTTAGATGCACTGAAATAAAAGTAAAAAGTAAGCGAAAATTCTTAAGAAATTGAAAAGTTTTGCGCCGATTAAGTAACATTTCAGCAATAAACATGGTAATACATGTAAACTCATAACAGTACTCACCTTGCTTTGTTGTATCCTGATAATATTAAAAGATAAAGTCAAGCGTCGATAAATGTTATCATTGTCAAGACGTAGGTAAGAAGAAAGGTTCTAGTGAGGATAAGGTATATAGGAGCTAGTTACATTAGAAAAAATAGAATATTTACAGTGGTGAAGAAGAAATTTTTCATACGTTAAAATTTTCATTTTTGCACAAGTGTCAAAAGTTAGAGCGCTCACCTCTGGTGCTTGGGGTCCCGGGTTCGATTCCAGCCCCCGCCAAGTGAACTTTGTGGCGGACAAACACCGTGCTCGTGGGTTTTCTCGGGGTTCTCCCGTTTCCTCTCACTTTCTTCATTCCACCATTTCACTCATCTCTCATCACCGTCTCCTTTAGCCTAACCGGCATAACCGTGGGACGTAAAACTTACAGATTTCATTTCATTTCATTTCGGAGGAAAATAGCTTTTTTTGAAGATCAAATGGAACATGAATTTATATATTAGTATATTTGATCCTTCGTATAGAGATAACACTTCATACTCAGTTATAAAAAAATGTAAGTACAGGCACTTAGGATGAAATGATCGGATATTCTAATCACTTAGCTCTTAAGAGTTTGCAGGCAAGTTATTTCCATATGAACATATGAAAGAAAAGAACAAATAAACCAACATGTAAATTCATCCTCGTTTTAATCTTAAAAAGCATCCCGACTATCCACGTAGAAGTGAGTGAAATATCAGAAATCAAGAATGAACAAAGACACAAGGTACGTAAAAAGAACCCTGTTGCTAGAATAAGTATATACGTATAAATATTTATTTGCAATAATACTAACTCGTTGAGGTTGCATGTTTTATGTAATTCCCGCACAATAAATAAGGAGTAACCTACTTCTGCATCAGGTGACGAATTTCCTTATTCTAACAAAACATCCGTCTGCTCTGAAAACACTCTCCAACATCAATACTGTTCTAGGAGTCGTTTTTTTTTTCTTTTATATGAACATTGTTGAAAGTTGTGTGTTGAATGCTTCAGGGTAGACCTATATTGTGCACAAATACTTAGAAAATTAGTCCGTAAAAGCAAAGGTAGGTTATTCTTCATTCATTTGGTATGTATTCTGTAGTACCCATCAGTAAATAATTCTCATACAATTACTTATCGAGCGTATGAAAGACATTGTAATACCCCAAATTACTCACGTAGCAATGCTCCTAATCAATTTCTTCATTATTTACATTATTTCGATCCTTAAGCCCCTAGGAATATGGAAAGGTATTTAAACCAATATAAAAGTTATTTTGTAGAGGAAAATACTTTAAGCGTCATTTAGGAAATTTCTTTGAGCGTGTGGTGCTACCTATGAAAGTATGATAAAAACATATATTAGCACTACGCTAAAAGAACACATAAAGGAGTCCCAAGAGGAAAAAGAACCTATGTCAGGTTTACGAAAGCATCTACAAATTACTAAACACTCAGTACAGAATTTGAACGTTTGCACTGTGCTTCTTCAAACACCGAAAGAAGTGTATTTGAAGCGTATTGTTACAAGAATCGGAAAAAAAAAAAAAAAGATTGGAACTTCGTTATCATATATCAACAAAAATAAAACCAAAGAATTACTTAAAATCTTTATTACAAACATATTTATTGATGAGATACACATAATACGCTCTGAATTACAAAAATCAAAAATTTGAGAATTACTTATAACCATAGTAAGAGAATAATAGCTTAACGGGGCTCAGTGGTGGAGCGTTCACCTCTGGTGCATGGGGTTCCGGGTTCAAACTCTGCTCCCACCAAGTGAACTTTGTGGCGGACAAACACCGTGTGCGTGACTTTCCTCGGGGTTCTCCCACTTTCTTCATTCCACCATTTCATTCATTTCTTATCACAGTCTCCTTTAGTCTAGCTGGTATAAACGTGGGACATAAATCTCAGATTTCATTTCATTTCATTTCAATAACAGCTTGACCTGAGTACAGGCTCACAAGTGATTTAAGTGAAATGTGTATTTGGTGATTAAGATGATACGCTGAGTAAAATGAATCTCAAAGGTTGTTGGCTATAAGAATAGTAATAATAATAATAATAAAACGCATTATTTGTAATTACCAATGGAAACAATGTGAAGATCGTGTTGTGAAGGGGACTTAAGCCATTGTATGCCCCTGAGGAAGAGTGACCAAGTGTTTCACTCGAAATGTTAGCGGAAAGATTAATTAGGAACGTTGTTAGGTAATTTGAGCTACATGCGATGTTAGAATAAAAGCGAAATCTATTTCCACACTCAGTAGAAGTAAATTATTGTCCTCTCAATAATATAAGTGGGCGGTCACACTGATCCTCAGAATTTACTTCGCAATAAGTTGACGAAAGGAAGATGATTATGATGGTCTTAGTACATATTTCTTTTTAAGCGTCTTACTCCGTAAAGAACCAAAATAAATTATGCACGTGTAGAATATGCTATACTTTTCCAAAAAGTATTTTTCTTTTGTAACTGAATACACATTCTTCATATTCCTTTCATCAAAACTTTTTCACAATCAATATCTTTTGGTTTAAAATTGTAAAATTATTTCAAGGTAATTTCTGTACTAGCATGAATTGTATATGAATACGTACTGCACTCAGTATGATATAATATGTAAGATTTTTTAATAGTAAGACGTTTCTAATCCATAATGGCTTTTCATTTTTTTTTTTTTTTTTTTCATTTTTCTTTCTATTCACAATATTAACAGCTAGCTGAAATAGTTGTTTTTAGCATGAGAAGGTTAGGTCTGTGGCAAATATGTGAAAGATTCTTTTCCAACCCCATAGGATACGTATTTGAATCGAAATGAAAAGATAGAAACCCAACTTGACCCAAGTACTATTTTCACAAGTTTCGAATCCTTTCAAACTTCCGCCGTTATTGTTTGCGAAAAGTATTCTTTTCCTCTTAGGATCCAAGTCTAGAGTTAATGATAAATGCCGAGGTCAATCCAAGTTATGTTCAGTAGTTCATTTTAAACTGTTTGACCTTGTCCTCGTTTTCTCCTTTAGAGGAAAAATTTTCGAAAACTCTGACACGTCTCAGCTTAAAGGATTTTATACAACCAAGTTCCATCTGCCTAACTTTGAAAAGCTCGTGGGATAACATATTTTCGTCATAAATTTTGAACTCACTCAGACCATAAGATGTGCATTTATGAGATAAAAACCCGGCCCGAGTCATGTGCTAGCTCCGGTGATGAAACAGATAGCATCTATTGGAATATGGAGGTTAATTATTCCTGCCCCCTTAGAAGCGGAAGTTTTGAAAACACGAACACATGTCCAATTATTTTTAGATAGACGTTTAATATACCAAGTTTCTCCGAACTTGAGATACTCCTGACACACAAACTGTTGGTTCTTTAAATTTTGACTCCCACCATTAAGGATACGCATTTTAATCTTGACACGATAAAAACTCAGTTAAAGGTAGCTACTGTGTTCAAAACTTATGTTTAAACTGTTCAGGCCTTTATATACGTAAACATTCCAGTTACAGCAAAAAGACCATGACCACGTGTGTATAGTACCCAACTAAAAATTCGATTTAAATCAGTTCACTAAGGCTAATTCCCATACGTCCTATTCTCCCCCCCTCTCATATATATATATATATATATATATATATATATATATATATATATATATATATATATATGAATAACTTCATAACAAACAAGAAACCTGAAAAGAAACACGAATCACAACTATTCCCTGTTCAGCGTAAGCTCTAAACTCCGATAAACAAAATATTTATATCCTTCCGCTCGTCACAAATACGATTGACTAGTGATGTATCATTCCCACTCCCCAGGGGGGGAGCAAATTATACACGTGCATTGTGACAATATTGTCTCGTGTTGTCCAGATACTTACGGCAGTAGCAGAAAAGAAAGAAAAATACTTGAAAGACTTTTTCAAAAAAAAAAAATTAAATTTAGCTGGTAAGCAATTGTTGCTTAGTGAGGGAAGGTTTCTCTTGTTGGTGTTTCACCACAACACTCGCGGAACCGGGATTCGTGTGAGACATTTTTCAGACGTAAAAGCAGAACACGCCTCCACAGTTGAATTGGCGCCATAATTACTGCGCATGCTTAGTGTTTATTTTATTTCTATTGTTTCATTAAACACACTCGATTGCAGCATTATTAGATCCGTATTATATTTCTGTCATTTATAATAATGAAATAGTTTTATATGGAGCTTCATACTGAAAGTAATAATCAAATCATATGAACTATTTTGCGGAGGAGTACAAGCGTCTGTAGACCAACAGCAAATCAGCGAGATGTAGTTTCACGTGGCTTTGTTTATCACAGTTTAGAGCTTAGGCCGAATGGAGAATAGACCCATGGAGAAGGGCGTGTTGGGACAAAATCTGTGAAGGAAGAAAGAAAGAAAATAAACAGAACCAGAAAGAGGTTAGGAAAGTAATTTCCACCCAAATCAGTTCCCATGATCTTCCGCCCACTTGATACATCACAAGATATTCTCCTACTACTTGAAAATATTATTCAATACCAAACTCAATAGCTATGTAAGTATATAAAACAAAAACAGAAGGTGTTAGGCTATGATAATAATCTAATATAGTTCACTGTAATAAGTGAACTAATTATGAACTTTATAAAAATTTGCTACTTTTCACCCGATGCCTCCTCACTGTTTTATGCAAATATAATTTGACATTTCTCAAAATGTTCGACTGAAAAGCTACACGAAATTAATACTTCGATTTTCAGTTTTATATTTATGTATAGGTGATTTCATATTTTTAAAATATTCGTATACATTAAGCATGAAAATTTTTTTGTATCGTGCATTAATTGTATATGAGCAATTCGTAACCGGCACTCTACTTTTTTATTTTAGCCCAAACCGAAGAAGCCTGTGTTTGTCGTGAAACCAATTGGCGGAGAGAAAAATGGTGGTACCAGGAAAGTTTTGTTGAAGAAGAGACGAAACTACTACCCAACGGCAGACAGGTTAGAATAATTCATTTTCCATTCATGTATATAAGGTATATTTAAAACATATCACACCTTCTGTCGATAAAATAATTTATTCAGATAACAGTGAGTAATCTTCTTCAAAGTAGTTCCCGGCAGGAGCTCATGTGGTTCGGATTTCACATTAAGCTGTAGGCGCACGTCTCATATAGCGTCGCTGCCGAAAAGAACGCTAAAGTAAAAATCAAATTCTTCAGAATAGTCCCCTTGGGATTGCACTTCTTTATTCCAGCGGTCGTACTGATGTTGAGTTGGTAGGTCGTATTATTCCACAGTGTCTTCTCTGGAATCAAGTCAAATTCTTTTCGGCATTTTCAACTATGAAGAGACAACAGTCACATGATTTTAGGTCGAGGGTCTAGGGAATCCGATGAATCACGGGACTATACTATGTTTAGCCAAAGAAGTTTGAATCACTGAATCAGATGCCAAGTATGAGCGGGACATTGTATTGATGGACCTGCCAAATTTCCGCTACCCTACAGGTTCAGTCGGTTGCGTCGTACACTAGGATGAGGGCTCGGTTGTGTCGTACACCAGGATGAGGGCAACGAAGGACCTTCTAGTGGTACTCCTTGGTAACAGTTGTGCCTTGTGGTGTGTACTTGTAATGCATCACCTTTACATTCTTACGGACCTGCTGTCCTTTTTTAGCATCAGGGGTGATGAATGTCTCCGTTGTGAAGAATTTATCTATGTTTCTAGGTCAAACTCAGGAAACCACGTCTCATGACCAGTGATCTCGGTGTTAAGGAAGGTGAGATCTTTGTCCAACACATACGCTTCTCCAAAACAATTGAGCGTGTAAATTAATCTAGGTCCCTTAATATTGTCAGTTTTACAACAACGCATTCAAAGTAATAGGGGGAAAGAATAACGAGACTTTCCAACACAGCTCACAGTTTCCTATTTGAAATATTCTGCTCCTTTTCTGTTACTTAATGTAATGATACACTTAAAACAAAATAGTACCTTCTCAAATACAGAAAACTTTGTGCAAGAAATTACGCTTTTCTACAAGAAAAAGAAGTATGGTTAAAAATACAGCTGGAGGTGAACTTGGCACTGTAAGATAATTTTTACTGTGATATTGAGGGTATTTTTTTAACACTGTCGTTGGGGCTTTTGTTTATTGTAATTAAATACTGGTATCTAGTAATCCGCGGAAGTTTAGAATCACATACTGTGATCAGCTTGTCGTGTTAAGATATACCCAAGCTCGTTAAATCATCCTAATGAGGAGTACTCAAGGATCTTGTATTGATCTTCATTTGAAGAATTTTGGTGGCTGCGAGAATACTTTCGGGTTAGTAATCTGGATAGTAATTTAAAATGTGTTCCATTAGTAATTTGTCGTATCCATTTAGTGAAGAAACTATGCCGGACAGTTTTTTCTACTTAGTTTAAGCATGATGACAATGACTTACCATTCAGAATAGTTCATAAAAGACCATTGCGGATCTCGAGACCACTAAATTGCAATTCATTTTGCAACATTGAATTTTTTCTTAAACCTGCGTTTAGAATAGATTAAGATTTAAAGTTTTGGAGCTTAATAGTTCGTATGTCATAAAAATATCAGTGGTCGAAAGAAACAGCTTGAAAACAGTTGCTAAGAGTTAAGTGCTTGATAAGAAAAATAGTGTTGGGTGCAGTATCTAATTTAAACTCCAAGAGTCAAAAAGTATGAGAATGGGCCGGAATCAAAACTAGACCGAAGATTCGTATTAGATCTTTGGATCATTCACAAATTTTATTTATTAATTTTATGTATAGTAAAAATCAGGGTGGGTTGATTTATATCAGTCTTATTTAAATCAAATTCCGAAATAATTTAAAGTGGAAATAAGAAACTCCCGTTTCTGTTATTATTTCTATTATGGAAGATTATAATCATAATAATGAGACTCTAATGTATGTACAGCACAGTATGAAAACGAGTGTCATGCAGAGGATGGGGAAAATTCCGTTTTGAACGGATAACGGGGCAATCCTGCTTTCTTCTCTTCGTAACATAGGGCTTTTAAATCGTTAACTGTTCCAAGGGGGAAATCGCCATGGACCTTTAAGACGAAAATTTCTTTTGTGTGCACGTCTGTTTGTTCCCAGATAATAGGGGCATATTTAGAAGAGTCCGATTTCCTTTCCGAAAATTAAAAATTTTGTAGATTTTATAACGTCAGGTGAAATTGATGTATTTTATATGTATTTCGTGCCGCAAGCTAGTTCCGATTTTTTAAAGATATGCCCATGCCAAATATCGGTAACTTTCGTGAAAAAAGTGTCATGTTGATCAACGTTGCTGTACTTTTTCCTTAATGCGTAAGAAACATGGTTTGGGAGTGAAATAGGTTAAGGATTGGGGATTAATTCAAAATTCAACCCCTACACTTTCACTTAAATGGCATAATTAACATTTAGTACTAATTTATGTTTTTCTTTAGTTTGCGACTTGTACGAGAAAGATTTGATTTAAATCAAAAAATCATTTTTTTTTAAATCGTGATTATTATTTTTTTTCCACCCTGGTAAAAATTACCTCTCGGGAAATTTCAGTTATTGCTTGATAACTGTAGAGCAGTGTTGGAAAAACAGAAATACCCACTATTTGTCCTTGCCTTTCCATAACCAGAGTTTTCAGTCGTCCTTACAACATGTAATATATAAATATTATAGTGTATTATAATACTTTTATGTTACAGGATTAAGAAACATCCAAGCAAGAAGCTCTTCTCACAGCATACTCGATATATTCGGAAGAATTTAACACCAGGTAGAGTTCTAATCGTTCTGGTTGGACCACACAGAGGGAAGAGAGTGATATTATTAAAACACCTGAAATCTGGAATGCTTCTTGTTACTGGTACGTAATATATGATTTCTTAGATCATTAGTTAACTCGGATGTTTGGGGAAATTAAAAAAAAAAAAGTTTATAAATATGCATAAAATTAGAGGAACCCGCTGAAGGGACGAATTCATTTTATGTGGAATGAGTCTTAACAGTTCACTTGCTAGTGTTCCTATTTGGGAACAGTATATAATATAGGTTTTCAAAGTTCATGCAGTGAATGACAATGCAGTTCATCTTTCGTTTATGCTTTATAAAGGTCTAAAGTCAATTTTAAGAGCATTCAGTATACTTGAAAACTGGTATTACGCCTTATATACAATTTAGTACCTAAATACAAGCTCTAAACAATATTGCATTATACATTACCTAAATAGGATGAGAAACTGCATAACTTACGTGAACTATTCTATAAGACTGTAACTAATAACATCTAACCGCTTGAAAGTGTGTTATATTGGTTTTAGATCAGAATAGCAATAGAAAGTACGAATTTTCCAAATGGGAAGATTGGCGTTTTATATGAACAATAGAAACAAGTTCTGTAAACTAACTAACATAAAGAAAATCGTCAGTCATTGCGTATAGTCAGTGATTTCCACAGCGTCTCAAGGGAAGATACGTGCTAATCGACTGCAGAAAATATAAATGCCTCAACTTCAATACTCATACAGAAATTGCAGTATATTTCTCCGTTATAGATAGTGGCGAGTTGAAGCAAAGAGAAAACTTGTATAACCTGACTAATCCTCTGCAAGTTGAAATACAAGTTTTGTAATGTCTGCAAGTTTAGTAATGTTTACCTTGTACCCATTGCTGAGAAACCAAAGCAACTGATACCGTACTGGAATTAAATGAAAAAGGAAATACGAGAGTATGGTTTCCAGTGTGATGGTGATATTTACATGTGTAGATGGGATGAGAACTCCGTAGTTATTGTGGTATTGAACTACAGGGTGCCCGGAATGGGATTCACGGTTTTAAAAAGTATATAGTTTTAATATGGTCAAATACAGAATTCAAAAAGTTTATTTGGTCTTTCTTACGAGTCATTCTAACTCAGTGTAACTCCACGTATTCTGTAACATCTGAGGTGTTACTGAAGCAATCCCATTCCTAATACGGTTCTTCAGTTCATCAAGGTTACGCACCTTTTCACCAGAATGCACAAGGTCTTTCACATACCCCCACAGGAAGAAGTCCATGGGGGTAACATCAGGAGAGCGTGGAGGCCACCTGATTGGCCTATCCAACGGCCAGGAAATTCAGTATCAAGGTACTCCCTCACTTGTAGGCTCCAATGTGGCGGGGCACCATCCAATGGGAATATCATTTGAGGTTGCGAATGTTGTATCTGGGGAACAGCAAGGTATTGAAGCATGTCTAAGAACGTATTTGCTGTTATGGTTTGCTCATAACTGCATTGTGGGTTAGAGCACACCAAATGTTCAATTTGGAACTGTCTCTAGAATGTTCTATGTACGCATGCGGATTCCCAGATCCCCATATCCTAACATTGTGTCTGTTAACACAGTCAGACAAGTGAAAAGTTGCCTCATCAGAGAAAACAACGTTCAATAAGAAATTATGGTTATAATTGATCCTGTCCAGAATTTCAGTAGCAAATGCTGCTCTCTGTGGCTTATCGTTCGGCTTAATTTCTTGCAACAATTGCACCTTATACCCGCGCGAACGTAATCGTTTGTGTACCACATCGTGCACTGTTGACTTTGGAATTGCCAATTGCCTGCTCGCTGCGGGAATTGATTTCCTCAGGCTATGTGAGAAACACGCTGTTATTGCTTACACATTTTCTTCTGACACGCGATTTACCACCGCTGTATTGCGTGATGGAGGATCCTTGTGGTAAACACGTCGAAAGTTTCATTGAACTTGAACAACACTTTTTGTCTTTGCATTGCGTCTTTTCGACTGCCGACGCCGTTTCTGTTTATCGGCGATAGCGCCGTAACCGGCAGTTGTTCAAGTATGAAAATTTGCTGAACAAGACTTTTTGAGTTGTTCTTTCAATATATATATATATATATATATATATATATATATATATATATATATATATATATATATATATATATATATATATATATATTATATTCTGTATCTCTGACCATATTAAAACTATACTTTTTTAAAAACCGTCAATCCCATTCCAAACACCCTGTACTAGACCCCGTTACCAACGCCGAGAACAAGATAAAAGAGCAAATCTACTGTACTTGTTCACTAAAATTCACAAACGTACTCAAGTCCAGTTGTCATCGCAAGTTTCATGCTACTATTCAGTGTTTCTTTCAAGGGGAAGACTTGGCGATTCTCCCTCTCCTATTCCAGGAAATTGTTAAATTTTTGATTGGTGTAGTAAATAAAGGCCGTGTAGAAGAAAAATGTTTCGAAATACTTCTTTCAAACCAGTACAGAGACGCAGCACATTTAGTTGCATTGTGTTCCTTGTAAGTGAAGAATTTTTAATTCAATGTCTTGAGCGGTATGCATCCAAGAGAGAAGGAAGGATCCCTTTGCTTTAAATAAGGATTGCCTTTGCAAGAATTTTTACGTGATTTAATAATGTATTATAAATGAAATAAGTATTTATTACTTATAATTCGTATATAAATCGCCTGATGTTAAATTTAGTAAATTAGACATTTACAGTAAAATGCAGGTAACTGTACAAGTTCTATATGTGATGAGTTTCAGATGGTTTTGTGACTGATCACATTAATTTGAATTACTGTAAGGAAGCATTAATTAATAAAGTTTCACGTATTAGGTCCAGTTCAACTAAAATTTCTTTGCCTCCTATTTAAAGAAACACCGAGTAAATTAAAATAGTTTAGTTTTAAAATCACGGTAAATATATGCTTAGTTTAAGTGTTTTTGCATCATAAAATTTATTATTTGCTACATACAAATTTATTTAGAAATCAGTTGAATATGTGCATATTCTTAGGCCGAGCCTCCATTGCATCCGAATGCGAACTGCGAATTCATGTGCCTCTACTACATCCGAATTTTTGTGAATGCGAATCAAGTTGTAATATCTCTTTCAAACCTTCAATGTGAAATATTTTTGCTTGAAAATTCATATCTTAAAGTTTTCAGAGCAATAATAATAATAATAATACTGTATTAATTTCCTTTGTGTGCAAAATAGAGTGAATGTCGCAAATGTCGCTCCTGTTATTATTATGCTTCTGTGGTAACCGCTATGTTCACTTTAAAATAAATAAACTAAATAAAATTTGAGATTGCAAAATCAACCAACTTTCTAAGAAAATTTTCTCCATGAGTAAAAATCCCGTCTTTGCTATTTCAAACATATTAGTCAATAATTATATGTATTCGTAAAATCATTATTTGAGGAACAAAGAGGAAATATAAATTGAATAAAAAGTTGCGGTTCGTGTATTAATTAGATCTTCATATTTTAAAGAGAAAACAAATAAAATTATAAATATCTTCCACTCCAAGTTCTTTACTTACATCTGCCCATAATTTGTTCACGACGTGTCGTTTGTGGTAATCTGGATGACCTTGGATCCACAATGGAACTTTATAAAAAACACAATTTATTAAAACATCAACATATATTTCCATTATTATTTTCATTTTTATCTCCGCACCTCGCACCGTCGACTACTTTGACGCAAAAAGAACTTTCTTTTCTCACGTAGCGCTCAATTTCTCTGCAGACGACGCTCCATTCGCATCAATTCGGACGAACAATCCCAGCATGTTGGGATCGTTCGCATTCGCAGGTCGGAACTAGTCGAGGCACTCCAATTCATTTACACGTGTTGGGAAATTCGCATTCGGATGCAATGGAGGTGCGGCCTTAGTTTTTTTATAAGGACAAGCAGAACAGTAAAAATGTAACTATTTTTACTTTTATTATTTTTTTTAAGATAGTATACGCAGAATAAAACTGTTAACTTACTATTTTACTTGCGAGGGGTCTCGAATTCAATTCACGGTGGGAACACTCGATCGAAAAGATGTAACAGCTTTTTCAAACAGGCATCCTGAGTGAGGTTCTCCCTGAGTTTTTCTCATTCACAGGCAAATAGCTGAATGATACCTAACATACAGGTCTGAGGCCGATTCCTTACTTCCCTTTCCCGGATGGTGTTTTTCCCGAGGGATGTTATACGTGACGGGCTTAAGGCCATGTAGGCCGGTAATGCCAGAAATATGTATAAATTAAATTGTTTCGGAGATGTTGAATAAATCTAAAAATAGCAAATATATCGAATGATAAAAAGAAAGTATCTTATTTGGGGAAGGGGGGATGGGAGAATTTCAAACTTTATAGGCCTTTGTAGAAAAGTCTTTGACTAACTCTTATTATTCCCCTCCCGCATCTGAACTCTCCTCCGAGAAAGATTTTTGTGAAAGAATCCCTGCTATTATTAATCCAAATCCTATGGAACAGAGTAATATCAACCCCCTGAAAACGACCAATGTTTTCAATTGGAAACATAGTAATTCACATACATAGAAAAAAAAAATAGCAATTTTGTATAAATATCCTAATTGTATAGCTAAATTACTAATTTGATTTAAAAAATTGAGTTACCATTGACTTGTAGTCAGGGTGCTTGAAAAAACTATATAATTGATGCAATGTGTACATCTCGTGAATGTGTTAGTACAGTACTAATTATAAGGATAGAATTTGTGTATTTGTTTGGCGTGGATGTTACAGGATTTAAAATTCACAAGTTCGATAAATTGCAAAAGTACAATCTGCTTCTCATAAAAGGAAGTATGGAATCCAGGTCCATGGATACTTAAGGTCCATTTTGGTTTGTAGTTTTCTTGTGTATCATACAAGTTTTCCCCTAGCATTTTAAAAATCTTAGCCGAGTGGATTTTGTTGCGTAAAATTGGGTTCTAATATATTTTGAACGTGCATTTGAAATCGTATTCCTATTTAAAATACCATTGAGGCATACATATTCTATTGTACAAATGAAACTGTTGAATTCACTTGTCGCACAGAGGGAATCCGTGATTCGTATCAGCATTTCATGGGACACATTTTGTACCCTTGGCACTTGCTTATATTTCGATTTCGAGAAAGAAATAGACAATTTCGTAGAGTAACAGAGGTCAGTAATTCTGCATAATATAGAGTAGGACCCCTGTTACACTCAGGATTCAAAACCCTAGGCCAGCCGCTCTGACTGAAGATACCTGTAGTTTCCCTTAAGAGATAACAGGCAAATAACCCTACTGAGATAGTACATCAAAGTAGGAGCCAGATATAAAAATAAAAACAAACATGGCTTTATTAAATGGAGATTTTTGGAAGGAACGAAATGTTCAAAACTTTTTTTAATTTCTAATTTGACAGTTTGCTTTCTTACAATATATTTTACGATTAAAAGACCTTTGTAACATTGTGATAATCGTATTTTATGTCACACATTCCACTGGATACGTAAGAACAACAGGTCTATGAAAAGTGTTTGAACCTTTCTTCCCCTTAGGATACACATTTCAATGAAAACGTAATGATAAAAATCCGTAATGTCAACCTTATCCCACCACCACCACTCATGCTGATAAGGCTAAACTTGGACTTAAACAGCTCCAGAAGTGTCACTA
Source organism: Thermobia domestica (assembly GCF_964235325.1). Lineage (NCBI taxonomy): Eukaryota > Metazoa > Arthropoda > Insecta > Zygentoma > Lepismatidae > Thermobia > Thermobia domestica. The sequence goes on from NC_137461.1 coordinate 93,742,695, forward strand.
TTCATTCAGTGACATCTGAAAACTGAGTTGTACTGTCCGTTATTTTTTCTTCTCAACCCTTTCCCTTTGCTCACCTCCCAATTCCGATGGGGTATGAATGTGGAGTTAAATTGTATTGAGAGCGTCGCTGTTCTCAATGACTGTAACCTACTCTTATTTCAGTTCGGCTATATATTGCCTCAGTGCGTTAATTAGATTTTGTAGCTACGGATAGTTAAGATGTTACACACAGTTCACATCTAAATAAAGGCAAACTCAATATACTTGCCTTAGAATTCAATATATTATGAATATCTTCTATGTACAGAATAGCTAGATTACATAAGTCTTTATCTTACGTTGATCCAATTAGTTATATCTTCAATATCTAGAGTAAAAGTACTTATAGTAACATTTCCATAGTGAGTGAAAACAATATTCATCCATTTTCATAACAAGTAAATAACAGCAATCAACATAAAAACTTGAAATAATCAATAGAAGAATCAATATTAATAAGAATATTTTAGCTACTTTTCTTCATTTTTTTTTCTTTCTTTCTGGCTTATGCAGTATTTAAAAGCACTTTCCGACCTAAAGATAAAAATACACAAACGCTATCGTTGTACGACCTCAAAAACTTGTCATTTTCGATTATTTAAATGCGTCGCCCTTTCCCATCCCCCATCTCTATAATGTGATATGTTAGGCCATGATCAACTCAAGTACTAAAATTACTCCAGTGGTCTAGGAGAAATTAGCCGTCAAACGTTTTTACATTTCATTTATATTTATCCAAGTGTAACTTTGAGAAAATAGAGGTATATCTTTAATAGTTTTCCTTTTTTAAGTGAAGCATTTTTGATATGTAATTAACTCACTCATAGAGAAAGTCATTTATTTTTATACTGATGCGCAAGTATCTACTACATAAGCAAAAAAAATGTAGTTTTGTTTTTTGTTCCAGAGGAAATTTGATCGAGTGCGAACAAAATTAGTTATGAATGATTTCCAACTTTTTTTTTAAGTTATCCTTTTCGGGGATATTCTCTTGATAAGTATATATTTTAAAACAATTCTGAAACAACTGGACTGGACAAAGTGGTAGTCACTTTAAGGTTATTTTAATTCAAATGTTGAAGTATTGGGCTGGAGAAAGTTTAGCAACCGTGAATACAGAAGACATGTTTTTTAAATCTGCATCTAACTTTATTATATCCTGATTTCGCCGCTGAATTCCGTAATTACAGGTGGTAACAACTTGTCCCGTGAATAATTTTTTATATCAAAATACCAGAGTAAACTACATATTGGTATTAATGAAATTGGTTTTGTGAATTTCATAAGTTATTTTTCTCTTAAAGGTCCATATTTTATCAACCATTGCCCTCTGAGGAGAATCAATCAAATCTACGTAATAGCAACTAGCACCCAACTAGACATTAGTGGTGTTAATATTCCCGAACACATTAACGACGAGTACTTCAAGAGAAGTCGGCAGAAGAAAGCCAAGAAGGAGGAAGGTGATATATTTGCTACAAAGAAAGAGGTCAGTGTGAAATTTTTCTTATTTGTGTAGTGTATTGTCTGCAACGCATTTTTCGTATTTTAGGAGAAAGTTGAGAAAAAATTCACTGAGTTTTTCAGAATAATTTCCTTTGTTAATGTACTTGTGACATATCAAAAGTTCCCTGCTCTCCGATGCGTGCTTTATCTCAAAATGGCAGACAAAGATGGCGGCCATGAAATTTCAACTTCACGATTTTGGGCTACAATAACTTTCTTCTTTATGACATTTTGGATACGTATCAAGTATATATATGCATACAGGAAAGACGGAAATTAAATTTTCATGATATTTATCTTGTCAAACTTCAATTTTTATAGGTTTAAATTTGTTGTACGTATACAAAAAAAGTCAAATAATATATATATATATATATATATATATATATATATATATATTTGGAGGCAATTATATCGGGATTCAAATTAGAAATGAGAAAAATTGTTTGAATAAAAGCTGAAGATAATTTTGTGAGCTTTAAAATGAGATATTTACTTTGCCTTTACGTAACTTGATGTAGATTCTATATAAGATTTATTATATATTTTATTATGTACCTTATGTATACATTATTAAGAAACTAAGAAAAGTTTTCAACATTTTCAATTTCGTTCTCCGATTCATAAACAATTTTTGTATTTTCACATTTAATCCCGAGACAGATTTAATACATTTGAGGCATACTTAGTTGAACAGTTGTTGTTTGTAGTAATCTTACAAGTACGTCTGATCGAAATAAGAAGTTCAGGTGGTGCAGCTTTTAGATTAGTTGGGATGGGACGTAATTGTCCTCGTTTTAAAGCCCATCCCCAGTCGAGTGGAACAAATCTATTCTCTAGTCACTTGTTGTACTTGGTGGTAGACCCTCAGCGAGTGTTGACAAGCAGCAGCCACGGTTGGAGGTGGCGTTGCCAGCTGGAAATTCGCTGAAATTGATTGCCGAGACACTAGTTCTGAAGAGAGAATATGACGAAGTTTGTTTAGGACGTCACAAGAGTTTCCTCCGTATAAGCTTACAAGAAGCTTTTTCCCAACTTTGATTTCAGGTTGTGCGTTGGGCTCATTCAACGCTTTTACCGATCCCAAAAGTTCAGAGTTTTTCTGAGGTAGTTGAAAGGGACTTTTCTTTCCTTTCTTGCATCACAACCTCAGAATGCCGTCCTTCAGTGTCCAAGTTTATTCTGAATCGCTGAAATGTCAAAACATTTATTTGGTGTGAAGCGGGAGTTTGGCATAGAGGAAAACGAGTGGTCAGCAGGATAACAAATAAATCTACGTCTGTGCCTACAACAGTGACAACTTTCTGGTACTTACGGGAAATCTCATACGCAGCTGACACTATTAAGGGATCGGCATCACCTTCTGCTTGTTTTACTTCTATTCCTGTCTTGATCATATAATATGTCAACCTAACAAGTCTGTTCTTGGTTTTGGAGTTTCTTAGAAATTCATGTTTCACGGTTACTTTCAATTCCGGCAGATAAGCGATGGAAGCCGATGTCTTTTTCAATGACCGACGTTCTCTTTCTAGTGTTTTAGGGCTTGTGGAATCATATCCATCAAAAAGAATAATTGTTGCTAATAAAGTTAAGTGCTTTTGTACATATTCGTCGTATATCTCTCAAAGGTTGCTGTACGTAATAGCAGCTAACGTTATTGAAGGCCTAACTACACGATGCAGTAAAAATCCACCATCAATGACAAACTGCGAGTTAGTAGTCTATACAGGGCACAGTATCTTCAATTACGTCGAACAACTTCGACTTTCGTGTTTTTGTCATTGAGAATTCATCTAAGATTGCTGGCGGAAAAAGTGCTAATTCATACGACAAATACCTTGAAAGATCAGCGTGAGATTTCAAAACGCAGACTACGCAACTGAACAACTGAAGAGGGTTGATCTTGAGCATCTGCAATAATATTTCTTGATGCCGAAGTTGGAGTGACATGATCTTTTCGCAGCAGCTTTAAACCACAAAATTCTTACGACATATCTTATTCATTTCTTCCTTTGCTCGGTCACAGTTTGATGCTTCATTTGGTTCAAGACCAGGGCTACACATATGAGGTCTTCAGGGTCATCTTGTGTTGCAAATAGTGAATGAGCGTCAATCCATTGTTGAAAGGTGTTAATGTCCTGTCTATCACGACTTTGTCGAGACTCACGAAGTTCATCATATTGTTCTGTCGAAGAGGAGTATATGTCACAAATTTTTTTTTTATTTTTTTTAAACTTACATCCTGACAAACTGTTGTTTGTATCCACTGTACTAGGGTACTGTCTGTAATACCTCTGTCCTGTGTTAATCCTCCTGATATCTTCATTAGACGCATAAGATATTGTTGAATCAGTTCACACTCCACTCCAATAAGTCACTTGTGCAAATTGTAAAGAAACCACATCAATTTCTCGTATTTAATTGGATCCAATCTTGTTTCTAATACCTCCATTTGCTGGACATATAATGTGCACACTTGGTATAATTTATTCGACCCCAGATCCCTTGTATGCAGGTGAGGCAGCATGAGCTTTATGGCAAGTAAATGCAATTGCCAGTCTCCAGTCCTCTCAGATCTAATAAACAGTAACATAATTTTCACTTGCTCAATATACTGCAACCACAATCTACTGTACGTCCAATTTCTTCAGCCTTCGTATATGAAGCAGCTATTATTTCTTGGAACGATGTCTGTTCACTGCTGCTAAGCAAACTTTCCTCTGTTCTTGCGGGTTCATTCATTGAAGGGAGGTTTAGTTCTTATGTTGTCGACAGTACTTTCATCTATTTGGCTGAAAGCTTTCCACGTATGTTTCATCAGAGTAATAAACGTTAGAATGTGAGCTCTCACTGCTCGTAAAATTGAAAACACTTAAAAATTCAGTTTTATATAAGCTTGTAAAATTATCTAAACTTTTATCTCCAACTTTTATTTCTACACCTCTGACTTGTATTCCAACATAAATGTCCCCAAACATAAAAAGCGTGATATTTGCTTTAATTCTTTTGTACATATAACAAATTTTAACCTGCCGAAAATGAAATTTGACAAGATAATTATAAAAATTTAATTTTAGCCTTTCCTGTATACATATATACTTGGTACGTATCCAGAATGTCATGAAGATGAGTTATTGTCACCTAAAGTCGTCGAGTTGAAACTTCATAGTCGCCATCTTTGTCCACCATTTTGAAAGAAAGCACGCACCGGAGAGTAGGGGACTTCTGATATGTCAAAGTACATTAACAAAGGAAATTATTCTGAAAAATTAAGCTTTATGGGAATTTGTTCCAACTTCAAGGTATTTTAGGTACAAAATGCCCGATCTCTCTCTCTCTCTCTCTCTCTCTCTCTCTCTCTCTCTCTCTCTCTCTCTCTCTCTCTCTATATATATATATATATATATATATATATATATATATATATATATATATAATATAATACACTGTGATCAAAAGTATCCGGACACCTCCAAAAACATACGTTTTTCATATTAGGTGCATTGTGATGCCACCTACTGCCAGGTACTCATTATCAGCGACCTCAGCAGTCATTAGACATCGTGAGAAAGCAGAATGGGGCGCTCCGCGGAACTCACGGACTTCGAACATGGTCAGGTGATTGAGTGTCACTTGTGTCAGAAGTCTCTACGCGAGATTTCCACACTCCTAAACATTCTTAGGTCCACTGTGCCTGATGTGATAGTGAAGTGGAAACGTGAAGGGACACGTACAGCACAAAAGCATACAGGTCGATCTCGTCCGTTGACTGACAGAGACCGCCGACAGTTGAAGAGGGTCGTAAAGTGTAATAGGCAGACTTCTATCCAGACCATCATACAGGAATTCCAAACTGCATCAGGATCCACTCCAAGTACTATGACAGTTAGGCGTGAGGTGAGAAAACTTGGATTTCATGGTCGAGCAGCTGCTCATAAGCCACACATCACGCAGGTAAATGCCAAACGACGCCTCGCTTGGTATAAGGAGCGTAAACATTGTACGAGGGTCATTCGGAAAGTAAAGAACGTTTTTGTATAAACACTTTAATAACTGATATACAAAGGCGAAATTTGTGTTACATACTATGTGATACTTAAGTTACTTTTCGACACAGTCGCCGTGTAAATTTAAACACTTGTCATACCGTGGTACAAGTTTTTCTATGCCTTTGGCATACACAGTTGCCGCCAAACTGTTGAACCAATCACTAACAGCTTCCTTAAGTTCATCATCACTGCCGTGGTGGTTTCCACCCAAAAAGTCTTTCAACTTTGGGAATTCGTGCAGCCCATCAATAGTGAATCGCCTATCCTCTTGAATTTTCCGCTCAATTCTTCCTTTGAGTTCCTCAGTCACAACAGAAGGCCGGCCCGAGCGTTCCTCATCGTGCACATTCGTCCGTCCGTCATTAAATATAATGCACCACTTACGAACTGATGCTTCATTCATTACATTTCCATACACGTCTGTGATTTGTCTATAAATTTCTATCAGACGCACTTTTCTTGCATTCAAAAATCTTATCACACTACGAACCTCACACTTGGCGGGATCAGTAATTGTATCGCACACTTTACAGTCGCACAGCGAAACAATAACGGATCGAAGCGGATCGCAGCTGGTGCCAGACTGAGGCTAAAGCATGCCCAGGTCAATAACCCAGCGGCAGCGGGGGTGGGGGGAAAAGCGCAGGCGCTAGCGCAAAACGTTCTTTACTTCCCGAATGACCCTCGTACGATTGAACAGTGGAAAAACGTTGTGTGGAGTGACGAATCACGGCACACAATGTGGCGATCCGATGGCAGGGTGTGGGTATGGTGAATGCCCGGTGAACGTCAGCTGTCAGCGTGTGTAGTGCCAACAGTAAAATTCGGAGGTGGTGGTGTTATGGTGTGGTCGTGTTTTTCTTGGAAGGGGCTGGCACCCCTTGTTTTGCGTGGCACTCTCACAGCGCAGGCTTACATTGATGTTTTAAGCACCTTCTTACTTCCCACTGTTGAAGAACAATTCTGGGATTGCGATTGCATTTTTCAACACGATCGAGCACCTGTTCATACTGCATGGCCTGTGGCGGAGTGGTTGCACGACCATAACATCACTGTAATGGACTGGCCTGCTCAGATTCCGACTTGAATCCTATAGAACGCCTTTGGGGGATGTTTTCGAACATCGACTTCTTGCCAGGCCTCACCGACCTACAACTATCTCTCTCCTCAGTTCAGCTCTCCGTGAAGAATGGGCTGCCATTCCCCAAGAAACCTTCCAGCACCTGATTGAAAGTATGCCTGCGAGAGTGGAAGTTGTCATCAAAGCTAAGGGTGGGCCCACACCATATATAATTCCAGCAGTACCGATGGAGAGCGCCACGAACTTGTAAGTCATTTTCAGCCAGATGTCCGGATACTTTTGATCACATAGTGTATATATATATATATATATATATATATATATATATATATATATATATAATATAGGTAAACGTAAATACCAGCAGTATGGTGAAAATTAATATGCATAGAGGATGTAGACTGTATGTGGTCTGTCGTACTTCACAAATCGTATTTCAAAATCCCCATCATTAATATGTACACAGACTGGTGAACCAGTCATCTATTGCAGCACACACAATGTCCAGAGGAAATGTCGCCACTGTAGCAAGTAAAGAGCGCTTCAAACTCCCACCTGTGAGTAGCAGTTCATGTAGGCAACACACTAAAGCACTGCCCAAAGTTTGTAATCCAGGGAATTAGGGCTGGTAGAGGACCAGCTGTCAATGACGATGACGCCAGACTTTGGCAACTACTAGAAAGTTCACTGGGACGTTGTGAACAGGGTAGTAATCAAGTCCTTCACTATAGGCTCTAGTACAATATTTTAGTACACGCGAACACCGGTTTTCAAGCCTTTGTCTTAAAAATTAAAATGTGGGTTCCACCATAGTTCACTTCCCATCACACCACGATTGACGCGGGATGATGGCTTTTCTGGATTTTCGGATCCTTGTCGATGGCTTCCTTAGATACGCTTTTATTATTTTAGGGATTGAAACTCTTTTTGATAGTAAACAGTTTCCCATCGGTGAAAATCTGTCTGTTCCCTGGGGCCGCGGTGGCTCAGTGGTAGAGCGTTCACCTCTGGTGCTTGGGGTCCCGGGTTCGATTCCAGCCCCCGCCAAGTGAACTTTGTGGTGGACAAACACCGCGTGCGTGGGTTTTCTTGGGGTTGTCCCGTTTCCTCCCACTTTCTTCATTCCGCCATTTCATTCATTACTCATCATCACCGTCTCCCTTAGCCTAACCGGCATAACCGTGGGACGTAAAACTCAAAGATTTCATTTCATTTCATTTCTGTCTGTTCCCATTGTTCGCGTACTGCTGAAGCAGGGTTCTTATTTACCTTTAGACACGAAGTCAGAAAGTGTCCCATTAACCATCAGTAAGCTCGAAGACCAAGATCGTCCCTGATATCCCGGATATCTTGACTTAGAAGTGTTCATACCATGAGCCATCACTACCGGTTTCCGTATGGGATCTATCGCTTTGAAAGTCACTGTTTTAATAGCTTCTGGAGTCCTACACTTCGTGGACGACCTCTTGAATGATCGTAAACGGACCCAGTATCAGGGAACCATTGAAGTATGCAGTAAACAAACACGCATCAGATTTTCAGTTTATGAAGGTTGTTGAAAATTTCCCTCGCTAGTTTTCCAACTCTGGTAGCGCTATCACTGTGAACCGGTTTTCGTAATCACTCCATTCTATTCTGCCTGTACGGATTACGTGTTTTTACAGCAGCACTCACAGTGGATAGTGTTACAGTCTTGGAATTTTGTAACAGAATTTATGGCCAGACTGCGTGTATACTTGCTTAGTTATGGTTGTATTGGATAGGAATGATAGTTGTAGGTTACTGGGAAATATTTAGTAGCTAAATTTTCATAGAAATGATACTTCTGTTGTGAAAACTCTAATTAACAATTATCAATTAGTTTCCAGTAAATTTGTGTAGAAATGACTGTTAAATACAGAGACACGAGGTTTAAATCATCAAATAGAATTACAATTAACTTGTCCTAATTTTTCAACTACGTTAACAAGAAAATGTTGAACCATCGGGTGTCTATCGCGAACTGAAACGAAATTTCTAGTTTTACGTGTCTCGCTTATGGCCTTTATGTTAAAGGAGACTGATGATTAATGAAGTAGAGTAAATATGAAATACTTGGCTGATATCCCGAGAAATCCCGCGAATATATTGTCTACCACAAACTTGTGTGACCGAGGATTGAACGAGGGATTCCTCGCACAAGTGGTGGTGTTCTGCTATTGATCCGTGCCCCCATTTGTCTGTTTTGGTTTCGCCCTACAAACTCGTTGTTATCACAGGACTTAAAGCAGTTAAAGAAGCGGATATACAACGTAATCCATTCTATTATAATGCTATGCTCTTGTGGGTATGGCAAGCACTTTATTGTTTAGACGTCTACCGCGTCAAAAAAATGGACCCACATCGAACACCTGTAACTGTCTAATAAAGTGTATGTGTCCGTTAAAAAAATAATAAAAAAATAACTTCATGTTACATTAGTATTTTCATAATTTATTACAGCAGTCACAGGTAGCTTTTCTTTTTGTATCATATTGTTTTGGTTTTTGTTTGCAAAATTAGAAATGAAAAATTGCTTTCAAAACCAGGATATGGTCAACGTGTACCAAGTGGAAAGTTACAATCAGTGGTTGTATTATATCCCCTCCCCCTCTTTCCCACTGGTCAAGTGACTTTGAACGTTATTCTGCATTTAGTTCCCAGTGTGAGTGCATTGAAATTTGAACTCATTACGGCGCTTCATATTCCATTTTAAACTTTCATATCCATGCCCACGTCTCATATGTCTTCATTGCTGAAAAGGGAGCAAAATTTCGATAAACAAGCAAATTATTTCTCTAGTACCAAGCGTTTCATAGCAATTGATAATTGTATGTTATACGTCATAACTTTAATTTGTATGTGCCTTCAATCATCCTGATTTTGACATGCTTTCTGCTTCTAGGCGTACAAACCATCTGACCAGAGAAAGAAGGACCAAGTGGAGGTAGACAAGCAATTGCGTGCAGTAATCCGGAAACACCCACAGAGAGTGTTGTTGTCCCAGTATCTTAGTGCTATGTTCGGGTTGCGGTCAGGACACTATCCGCATAGAATGAGATTCTAAGTAAAGATGTGTATTTAAAAGAAATGTAATAAATGGACCGGATTGGAAGTATATTGTAGCATTTACTTAAAATCCATTTATTTACAATATTGGGTATTCGTTAGTGCAAGAAGATAGAGCGGAAAAACTGTAGGTTAGCTGTCTTCAACTTAAATTCAGTGTTCTTAAGATTTTTCTATGATTTCTTTGTTTCCTCTGAGAATGTTTGATAATGGGTAATGAAACAATCTCTCACGACTTACTACAATAGAAAAGAAGTCGATCTGTAGAGTTCAAGTTTAAATAAAGAAAAGAAGTACTACATTTGCAGCAGTCTGTCACATGATGATAGGCTATTGAATCTTATTTTGGGGAGGTACTTTTCTATAAAGTTCGAAATAAATAAATAAAGTCCTCATGGATTTACTCAGACTGCCGTCCAAAGGCCAAAGACCGTATCTGCATCTTTGGTTGAAATTGAATCAACTGCTGTCAAATCATATGACTATGGGGCAGTAATGACAAAAGCAGAAAACCTTATCTATGATATTAGGGAGATTGCTAAGCAAAAATTATAATTCTCTCAAAATTAGATACGGTCTTTTGCTGTGGACGACAGATGATTTCCAAAATTGTAAGAGAGCGATGAGCATCGGTAAAGTAAATAGTTTGATGTATTGCTATCAGTAAAATATAGCTCAAATCAAGTTATTTTTATTCTGGCTCAGGGTTTTCCTGAACATTACCATTCGACTTTACAGTGAAGAAAACAAATTTGCTTCTTTGAAAATAATCCGTCTACAATGAAATCCCTACCAAAGGTTTATAATTTTTTCAATCCTGTCCCATGAATTAGTTGAGATCAGTTTGTAGTGTTAATGTATTAGCGCTAAGTCAGAAAGTATAAAGGTGTGGGGCTACTTCGTTTGACTCAGCTTCTATTTTTTACATTTTTTTTGCTATTTCTGTTATTGTCTTTTAAGTTTGTGGATTCTTTCCGAAGACGACTGCTGGTTACAGCTGTCAGTGTAATTTCGTCAGAGGTGTGCACAGTATATGTGAAATACCATGACTGTTTAACACAACCCCCTTGTGTGCGTCAGCTTTTGTTCTGGGATTTTTTTTTTCTCTTCACCCAACATCCAGGTGTTGACCACGTCTCAGCGGTCAGTTTTTGTTGTCTGGCGAGGCAAAATTTTGTTTTTGAAGGTATTCGTACCAACTTTGTAGATAAAGAAACAATTAAGTACAATAGTTTAAAAATTTTACCTCAGAAGAAATAAATCACTCGTCAAGATTAATATTTACAGGGAAATTCAAATTTATAAAATAAGAAAATATAATTTAACCCACTAAGCACGATTATATAATGAAACTAAATTTGTCATAAAACAATCGAAAGTTTTTAATCAACATAAAAATAGACGTTTATTGGAAGTCTTAGGAGAATTTCTACTAATAGTGTTATACACAAGTATGTAGCTGTGTAACCACAAAACATGAAATATATACACAGTCTGGTTAAAAGTTTTGGCCCAACACAAGTGCAGATATCTTCCGACAACCATCTTTTGTCCATTAGGACACCAGGTGTCATTAACGCAGCGGAGGCAAGAAGAATCGCTCGAAATCCAGCCCATAAACAGAAACTCGTGGCCCTGCAAATGAGTATGTCGTGATCATCAACGAAAAGGGTAATCAGTGAAGACCTAGGACTGCATGCCTATCACAGAAGGATAGACCAGCGGTTTAATAAACGCTTGATGAGAATGCGATGTGATAGATTAAGCTTGTTCCTGCATCGGTACGCGGATACCAAACATCAACAAATTTTGTTGACAGATGAGAAAATTTTCACAGTCGAAGAACTCCCTAACAGACAGAATGATAGGGTGTATGCTACAACCAGTGCCGCAGCATGTGAACAAGTTCCCCGAGTCCAGCAAGGCCATCACCATGCAATCTGAAATTATATGAGAAATCTCAGCCTAGTAGTGAGCGATTTCGTTCAGTCAATCAGGAAAACTAATGATACAAAGATGATAAAATGGCTGATCTCAAGCAAATAGGATTTAGAAACAGATTAAGATAACTCATGTTCCTATTTTCTCACAAAAATAATGAAAAATAACAAAATGCACACTTCAATAATATCATAACCAAATATTTATGGCGAGATGCACAAAATGAGATATTAACAATACATTCACACGTAAATAATATGGGACACTAATAAAATATACCTTCGAAGAGTTATCCACAAAATAATCATTTACACAATATATTCAATCATTTTAAATAAATTACCGTATTAAGCCAAATTCTGTACAGGGTACCCCAAAATTTGGAAATCACGATACATTAGTCAAATGTGTAATGTATTACGACAAAGGCTACGATGATAAAGCCATATTAGCCTTAAACACACAGTTCGGGTTCCTCTTAGGAAAAAACACAAACTGGTGCATTTTCTGAGATATTACTTCATCTTACGCAACAATTTTTTTTTTTTTTTTTTAATGAACTAACTTACAAAAAACGTTCTAGAGGCGTTCAGGACTCATTTCTCGTATTTATTAAAGAAAAAATGTTTTAAAGGAAAAAATAAAACTAATAACGTAAAATATGCAAGAAAAACTTAAAACTTATGAGAAAATCATAAGATGTGCTAACCTTACTATAATTTACGGAAACTCATTTAGTTTCGGTGACATACTTTGTAATTCTGAAATTTACTTTTGGGGGCAGTCCCGCACAGTTATCGTTACGCCACTGCTCAAAGCCTCTGGATTTCCGCTGCAGCGATTATTTCCCATTTATACTGGGGTTCATTGATACTATGTCCCAATTTTGAATCGAGATATATAAATAATGATTTCAAAACTATTGAGTATTAAGGTTCAATAAATTTTACACAACAATGGATTGAAGTATCTAGGAAACATCTTTAAAATAAACTGTAAATTTAAATATTAAATCGTCAGTGGCGCACACAATCAAGGTTCGCCGAGGGAAACTTGTCGTAAGTAAGTTTAAATACTGTAGAATAGATAATGTAATATATAAATGGTACGAAATTTAAAATGTCGAAATTATTCAGTATTTTCAACTGAATAATTGTAGTGTTTTTCCATATATATATATATATATATATATATATATATATATATATATATATATATGAAAACCTTAAGTAAATTTCGATCTAAGTGCCATTTTCTAAAATTGTGAGTTAAAACCGGAATGATGGTGTATGGGCCAAGTCAGTTTAAGTATATTCGAATATAAGCGCCAAACTTGTGCGTAGTAGCATAGATCATTGCCAATAGAATGGGTGACGTGTATGGGCACTTGTATGTCAGGCATTGGTAAACAGCATAACGGGATTAATTTATGAATTTCATACATAATTTACACGAGAAAGTAGCACTTATCTTCTGTTATCAATTTCATTAAATTTGGATGTCTAGGTCCAAAAGCTGACAGGGGCTGTCATTTATTGGAGCCACAAAATATTGTTTTGTACCAAGACCTTACATGAAAAAAATTTCATTGGATTTGAGCAACGCAATGATGCAAATATCGTTATTTTACAGAAAAAATATTTTGTGGTTATTCTAAACAGCTTTAAGACAAAATGAAAATTCATGATCTTTTTTAAAACTTTTCATTGATTAGAATAGATAGATAGTGGCACTTCCTCCACTTGTTGGAAACCGGATGAGCCGAGATGTGTGAACTTGTTCTAACAGCCGAGAGTGCAGTATTTTATCCAGACACCTTAAGATTAATCCATAATTCTTAACGCAGACGATACTGCATTTTTTTTTTTTTGTGTGTGTGTGTGTGTGTGTGTGTGTGTGTCCAAAAGGAAATAAAATGAGTTCGTAAGGAAGAAAAAAACTGTATATACATATGCAAGCAATGATGAAAAAGAATATATGACAACGCTGGTTACAGCTAGTGCTTCGGGTATTTTGACTCCCCGATGGTTGTACACTGGGAAAAATCCGTTCTCTAGACATCGGTATATTGCACAAATATACGGAATCCTCTTGCTTACTATAGAAATCAGTACGGAGCATACGTTATCCGTATGCTACATAGGCACTGTCCTTAGATATTACATCATGCCATTGCAGGACGTCTGATATCTAACAGTCTTCCTTATATTACATACATATACGTATGTTACCTTCATCAGCGATGTTATATACGTCTGTTTGTATGTGAGAACGTAACCACCTATATTGTTTCATACGGAAAGTACGTACAGATGGAACACTTATACAGAAAGTATTATAAAACATGCGTTTTCAGTTATACGTTTGCTGTATGTAAAGCCCAAAAACTACAGGATTTACAAATGTAACATACAATTTTACGTACGCCACATACATTTTTTTCTGTGTAGACAGTTCAGTGGCGGCCCGTGTTTTGAATTTTAGGTGGTGCACAAATGATGACTTCTCCTTTATCATTATTATTATTATTATTATTATAAATAATAATAGTTTAATAATAATAATAATATCAGTGGCGTATTTATGATTTTGTTTCGGAGGGCTTTGCTAACTCTCGGGGGGACTTTGCCTTAAAATGTGAAAATTCTGCAAGATATTTCATATACTTTACTATAGTAAGTAAGATTTCGGGGGGACTTAAGCCCGGAAGCCCCCTAAATACGCTACTGATAGTATAAATAATAATAGCGATTTCTTCATGGCATACTTTAAGCATACAATGGAGAAGCTCATTTTGTATGATTTTTGACGTACTCTTGAAAATTATTGCGCTTTCTAAATGACTCTTGAGAGCGCTGTCAAGTTCTACACTGAAATTAATTAATCTATGAAAAACGCTTCGATTTGAAGAAGGGTCTGTTTTTCATCATGTCCTCTTAAAGCCAATTCGAAGCTGCCACGAAACCAACTGCAATTGATGATTATATCGAGCACGTACCTGTTTTACGTCACTTTTGGATTGGGGGGGTGGCTTAGTGGTAGAGCGTTCACCTCCGGTGCTCGGGGTCCGTGGTTCGATCCCAGCTCGCGCCATGTGGACTTTGTAGTGGACAAGCACCGTGCTCGTGGGTTTTCTCGGGGTTCTCCCGTTTCCTCCCACTTTCTTCATTCCACTCATCATCACCGTCTCCTTTAGCTTAAGCGGCATAACCGTGGGACGTAAAACTTAAAGATTTCATTTTCACTTTTCGGTTGTGATTCTCAATGGACCGCCTATAATCACCATTTAGTTCAGCAGCAATATTCACGTTTCTCAACACAGTGAGATCAGAAACGTGTCTTATATGACGTGACTTTTTTTTTTTTTTTTTTTTTTTTTGTCGTGCAGATGCTGGATATCCGCACCTTTTTTTTACTCCATGCATCTTCCTCCGCCCCGAACAACAAACAGGGAAAACAAAACAAAAACATAGCAAACCACTCATGCTGTTCATACAAGTTGAGATTAAACTTCCTTGTAAATGTTCGTTTCTGACTTCTAATTACTTGCGTTATATTGAGAGTCGGAATTAGTCTTCCAATGTCTTTCACAAGTAGGTTTGCTTCTGAAGTTCTTTTCGAAAACGGGTAATTCAACAGAGATGTTACAAAATTCATTGCTACTGCATAGCTAGTTCACTTATATCAGGGACAGACACGTAATTATGCAATTCCAGCAACAATATTCCAATGAAAAACAAAGACCGGCACACACAAACACAACACCACAAAGTCCGCTACCCGCTTTAAAATCTCACCCCTTCCCCAATTAACGCCCTTTCTCTAAAAACTGTTCTCCAATTTTCTCATTCACACATGAAAAGGAAAACGTATCTATGCTGCCAAATTTCGACTTATTCAGATACGAGTGTATTAAATATTGACATCCTCAATTTGTCTTCACTCTTCACGGGGTCGCCTTTACTGTCTTCATAGCTGCCTTGACCTTACTTGGTTGACAGAACCAATAGCTATTACCACTTGGCAATCTCGCATTTAGGCAAGGCGCAAGTTTTTTTTTCTCCCCTCTGTAGCGACGCAACATTGTCACAAAGGAACAGACTATTCCCCTTCAGGCGAGAACCCTGTCAACCAATACTGTAGGGGGAGGGACGGTGGTGAAATTTCAGTTCCAAAGCGTTATGTTTTGGAAAGGCTGTTTTTGTTTGGTAGATGTGTTTGCAAAAGATGTGCAAGCATATTGAGCCTTATGAGGCAGTGCATGGCGTGATAACCCCCCTCTTACTGCGCAACCCCCACAATGACCCAGAAGCTATTAAAGCTGGGGAGTTTGGCAAACTATCAAGCACAAAGCAACTAGCCAGCCCCGTTTCAAACGCACTTGTTTAAGAAAAGATGATGTTGACAATAGAATGAAAAGTGATTTAGCACAAATAAAAAATGAAAATATTGGAAGGAGGTTTGTACAAACATGCAAACATTAAGAGAAGCCGCCACTGATACAGTTACAAACGAATACCAACTTCTGTAGCTAATTCAGTGCTTAAGAATTAAGGTATTGGTAGACCTGAATCAGTTGGAGGGACATTTTATGAATATATGCCTGTGTTTCAACAATCGCTTGAAAAGTCAAATATCAAAACTGCTGTGTTGGTTTACCTTTATGGTCATGCATCTCATCTCACTGAGCCTCTAAGCCCTTTTAGTAACAATGGCATTATGCTTGTAGCTTTGTATCCGAATTCCACTCATGTTCTTCAACCGATGGGTGTTTGTTTTCCTTCCACTCAAAAGCACTTGGAAACGTGGTGTGCATCAGTGGAGCATCGAACATAACGGTAGAATGCTGAAAATGACTTTGCACCTCTTTTGGAGAAAGCAATGAAAATGTCAATGCCTAAGAATTAAGGTATTGGTAGACCTGAATCAGTTGGAGGGACATTTTATGAATATACAGGGTTTGTATGATAAGTAATGAGACCAGGTCTGGAAACATTGTTTTATTGATCTGATCTGTACAGGGACTTAAAAGCTTTCGAAGTACTCTCCTCTTGCGTCGATGCACTTCTGCAATCGATGTTTCCACGCTGCAAACGCCCCCTGGAAGTCAGCAGCCGGCATGTCCTTTAGAAATGTGGTCACGGCTGCTTGGATGGCTGTGACGTCTGCAAAACGGGTTCCTTTCAAGCGTGGCTTCAGCTTCGGGAAGAGGAAGAAGTCGGCCGGGCTCACATCTGGGCTGTAGGGTGGTTGTGGAAGGACTTCCACCCCAATCCGGGTCAAAAAGGAGGTCACTAAGAAGGCGGTGTGGGCAGGGGCATTGTCGTGATGCAACTTCCACCGGCTAGCGATCGCCGGTCTTTTCCGCTTGACGCCCTGTGCAGTCTCTCAAGGACTTGTTTGTAGAAGGCGGCGTTGACGGCTTGTCCTTGGGGTACAAACTCCTTGTGGACCACCCCCACATTGTCAAAAAAAAAACAATCAACATTGTTTTCACCTTTGACTTCGACATTCTGGCCTTCTTGGGGCGCGGGGACGCAGGAGTGTGCCACTCCGCGCTTTGACGTTTCGTTTCAGGGTCGTACTGGAACACCCACGACTCGTCACCTGTTATGACGTCATCTTCAAAGTTAGGGTCACTGTTCATGAGGTTCAACAGTTCCTGACAACAATCAACACGTCGTTGCTTTTGTTCGTCAGTCAACACTCGCGGCACCAGTTTCGCACAGATTTTTCTCATTCCCAATTGTTCCGTCACAATCTTGTGCACTGTTGTGTGGTTCATATCGAGTTCATCAGCAATCAATCTCAACGATAATCGACGGTCTGAGTTCAGGAGATCCCTCACTTTTGCCACAGTTTCGTCCGTAGTCACTGTTGTCGGGCGTCCAGCCCTCTCCAGATCCTCAACGCTTTCCCGGCCGTTCCGGAACGCACTGTGCCAACGAAACACCTGGGCTTTGGATAGGGCTTCCTCTTTGTAGGCCTCCGTGATGAGAGAAAGCGTCTGAGTAGCCGTTTTCCCCAGGCGAACGCAAAATTTGATCGCATAACGCTGTTCGATGGAACCCTCCATGTTTGTTGATTTTCCGCCGTGACAAGAATGTTCACAAGGGCTTTGTCCAAGGCTTGTCCGCGCTCCACTAAGGCTCGGAGCCAACTGACGCGCGGTGCGTTGCTTTGCTCGGACCCCCCCCCCCCTACATCCTCCATCACCGACAAACCCGTTCCAGCGACACGCGCGCCGCGGCGCGGCGAGTCTCATTACTTATCATACAGACCTTGTATGCCTGTGTTTCAACAATCGCTTGAAAAGTCAAATATCAAAACTGCTGTGTTGGTTTACCTTTATGGTCATGCATCTCATCTCACTGAGCCTCGAAGCCCTTTTAGTAACAATGGCATTATGCTTGTAGCTTTGTATCCGAATTCCACTCATGTTCTTCAACCGATGGGTGTTTGTTTTCCTTCCACTCAAAAGCACTTGGAAACGTGGTGTGCATCAGTGGAGCATCGAACATAACGGTAGAATGCTGAAAATGACTTTGCACCTCTTTTGGAGAAAGCAATGAAAATGTCAATAGCTCCAACTACAATACAAAATGGGTTCAGAGCATGTGGTCTGTACCCATTCAAAAGTTCATGAAAGGAGGAGCAACTTTAGAAATACCTTCCGGAAATCTCTCCAAGGAAACTAATCAAAGACAATAAATGAATTTTTGTGTTTCCTAGAACAAAGAACTGGTACTGAGAAAGTTAAAAAATTCTCCGATTGTGATGGTTCTGTGGAAATCTATAAAGCTGGATGCAGAGAAGTACAGTGAAACCTGTCAACTTGGCCACCTCTCTAAGTTGGCCACCTGCTTATCTTGGCCTGGTTAGTCTTGAACCTGCATTTTCCCATAAGACATTTGTTACTTACTACTCTATAAGTTGGCCACCTGTCTATCTTGGAAGTTGGCCACACTGAATCAATGTTTACCCTATGATGTTAATGATAAATTTACCTGCGTATCTTGGCCACGTAAAATACAGTTTTGTTATTTTTCTTAACTCTTTCGAATTCCCATATGAGAGGCAGATGTTCTGTATTTGTGACTGGACATAAAGAAGCATAGATTCGCACGATTTGTTCTTGGAGGTCAATGGCCAGAACACTACCCTCATAAAAGGGTGGTGAAGGAAGATGTGAATAAGAAAAAGCACGTACAGGAATTCAGGAAATGGTTGTACGTATTTGTTTATCCTGTCTGTTTTGGTAAAACCATTAGCTATATCGGCTCCTTTCATCAGTGGGAAGCTTTAGTAATTCCGGAAAATTCTGAAGGTTAAAGATCAATTGTCATTTATTGGCACCTGACTGCATTTCAAAAGGTAGCGGAGGTTTTGAGATATGAATTCCCTCAAGATTTTCTGAAAACATCTTTTGCTCCGAGGGAAACACTTCTAGCTCATTAACAGGATGTAGTTAACTACAATATTTAGAATGTGCATATCTGCCAAAAAGAATAAAACAAATACGTCTAGAATGAACCACCATTTAGTAACAACTGAAAAGAAGTCATGTAAATTGCATATGAATATCTCAATTTTTAACTTAGCTTTTTGTTTTCAATCTGAATATCTCAGTGTGCTATAATATCAATTTCAATAAACTGCGTACATACACTTCTGTTTCATGGTTGTTTGTGTTATTGTGTTTTCAATCCGAATAATCCAATGTACCAGACTAGTTTTCAGGAAGAGAAAGGTATGCATATATATTAAACATACTATCAAGAGCGCCGATCCGGGGGGGGGGAACGAGGGGGCCCGGGACCCCAAAGCTCATGTGGCCCCTATTTTATTTATGAGTATACAATATTTGGTATAATTTGAGTGCAATTTGTCTTAAAATCTTCATATATATACCTTTTGCATCTGAATGGCCCCCACAAATTTACAGAGAAATCGGCGCTCATGCATACTATAGTAATATTTTCTAGTACTGTATATTTTTATGATTACTCTATATACATTATTTATAAGTAGCTGTCGTGCCACTGCTTATTAAAATTTTACAATCGAGTAATACTAGAAATCCTATTCTAAAAATACACAAATCACACTTATTTTCTGTAAGTTGGCCACCTGTCTAAGTTGGCCACTTTTCGATGGAACCGATGGTGGCCAACATAGACAGGTTTCACTGTATAACAGATGTGATCATCCACCCAGAATAGACAACGAACAAGTTGCGGAAGAAATATCTACTCGTCAAAATACAGGTGAAACTACTAATATGTCAATTCCAAGCACTTCGGAAGCTACAGAAACTGATGTTCCTATGCAAGAACAAGTTACAGAAGTAACTAAAATTTCTACTCATCATAATAGAAGTGAAACTATGTTTTCAATTCCAAGGACTTCGAAAACTGATACTCTAATTCCCTCACCATTTTTGCTGCATCATACAAGCACGCCTACCTTAAAGAGGAGGAGAGAGAAAATACCTTCAGTCACAACATCGGCAAAGTGGAAGAAATACCATGAAAATAAGCCAAAGCTAAAGGAACGTACGAAGGGGAAAAAAGGAAGAAAGGAGTAGGCAAAGAGAATTAGCGAAGAAGGTCAAGGAAGAGAAGAAACTAAAAGTTCGACGAAGGAGAAAATGTGACATTTCCTTCGAATAATCGTCCGACTCTTCCATTGAGCTTCAACTTGAATCTGAGGGAGACAGTGACGATTGGAATCAGGAAAGGCTGTCAACTAGTGAAAGTGAGTGAATATATTTGAATAAGTACCCAAACAAAGAGCAGATTCTACCAATTATAAGTACTGTTACGTATGTTTAACCTATATTTTAAAAGAATGCTTGATGTTATTCTTACTAATAAATAATTTGAAATGAAATTAAATCTTTGAGTTTTACGTCCCACGGTTATGCCGGTTAGGCTAAAGGAGACGGTGATGATGAGTAATGAATGAAATGGTGGAATGAAGAAAGTGGGAGGAAACGGGAGAACCCCGAGAAAACCCACGCACGCGGTGTTTGTCCACCACAAATAAATAATTTCATTGTACATTCTTTAAAGTAAAACTGTCAGCTTTTGGAACATTACCATGTCAGGTATTGGGTCATTGGTATTTTCTGTGTCAGCAACTGGTACAAGTGGGTTATGTTCCATATAAATTTCAGTAGCTCATATATGTTTATCTGAAGGTCTCATATCAATTAAAAACCTTTCCTTAAACTTAAACCTTTCAGTTATTAAAGTCATACTCGTTCTATGTTGTTTTATTTACAAACCAAAGCATTAGATTTAGAAACGCATCCTTAAAGTGTCAGCTATTGGTGCACTTACTTTATACGGAAGACTGTTAGATGTCAGATATTCTGTAGCGGCATGATGTAACATCTAAGCGGGACAAAGCAGTGTGTCTGTGGCATATGGATAACGAATAGTCCGTACAGATTCCCGTAGTAAACTTACGGATTCCGTATGTATGTACAATATACCGCTGTCCGGATAACGGATTATTCTCAGTGCAATAAAATAAGGTAGAAAAATTTCTTGAGTATATTCCTGAATATATTTTTACGTAAACAAACAATTGAAACTTACAGGAGTGATAAAGGTGGTCTCAGGGAAGGCTCAACCTCATCCTGAGTACCCCCTAGCTACGGACCTGGATCTAGGCCATGTTAGTTTGTCTGTGCAATGTCATATCAATATGTTTTCGTCGGAGTTTTTCCGCTCCCATGCTACTATATTTTAATTCATACATTCGTTTATTTCTTTAATCCATCTTCTTCAGGCTACATGACACATCTTGGGAGTCTACATAAAGGAAGTAAAATCTACGTTGTACGAGAGTGATTTCATAAGTAACTTGGTTTGATATTAAAGAAAACAATTTCAGTTTTTCTTAACGTAATTTATTTTTCAACATAGTCCTAGTCAAAGTCTAATACACGTGCCCCAATGTTTCTCCAGCTTCGATTCCTGCATGGACATAAGTTTCTTCGATGCTTTAAAAATATATGTTACTTCCTGTTTAACACCTTCATTTAACTCAAATTTTTGTCCTACCTGGAAAGTTTTGAGTTTCGGGAATAGATGGTAGTCCAAAGGAGCCAGATCTGGTGGATAGGCAAGATGCAGAAGCAGATAATATCACACCTCGGCAAATTTTTGCTGAGTGACACGTCATTTTCTCTATTCTGGAGTGAGTAAACGCAGTATCCATCTTGCGCAAAGTGTTTTCACGTGCAATTCATTATGTAAAATTAAATGAACATGCATAGCTGAAATGCTTGTGACTTGCTAGCAAACACTTTTTTACTCGTTTATCGGCTAGAGTCAAATCATGGACTCCATTGATGATTTCGGGGGCTCCAAGGCGGTGCATCTTCAATGCTTGTTTTTCCACACTTAAATTCATTTGCCGAAAGTCGTTTAACTTCATTGGAAGGGCATTAGTCACCAAATGTAGGTAAAACCTTTGCATGAGTTTCCTTCGCTGTTTTCCCTTCCAGAAAAAGAATTGAATCACACTTCGAATTCCAGTTCTATCCATTTTTCACTGTTAGTTGAAACACTTTCGTTTAAGCAACTGGGAAACAACAAATTACTGCCAGAATGACTTGAGATCACAGATTATTTAATTAAAGAAAGGAAAATTTATGGTTACGTATAGAGGATGACGATAACGCCATCTATCAGTATGCGAAAGAACTTACTTATCAAACTGTTGTAGAGAGAATGGATGAACCATTTGAAATGAATTTTTGAAAATAGCACGTGAGTCGTATTTGTCATTGAAAATTGATTTATTGTTTTTCGAAATATTCTCCTTTATGATCAATACACTTTTGGATTCGTTCGAACCATTTGTGAAAGCATTTTTTCCAATCTTCTTGAGACACCTCCATAATATTGTTTTTGAACGCATCAACGGCTTTCGCCGACGAAAATCGTTGTCCACGCAATTCATTCTTGACAATAGGGAACAAGAAGAAGTCATTGTGTGCTAAATCAGGACTACACGGCGGATGACCCATCAATTCGATTTTTTGAGTGTTCAAATAGTCGGTTAGACGAGATGTGTGAGAACTCGCATTGAATGATCCGACGGCACTTGTTTGTTTTCCGTATTTGACTGAAGACCTCCGGCAAACAAATTGTTGTGTACGATTCAGAGTTGACCGTTCTACGTTCCTCTAAAGATACAGTTGCCACATGAACAGTTTTCCCGAAAAAACAGGCGACCATTTGTTTCAATGTGCTTCGAGCGCGATCAAGAACGGAGTTGTAGTAAATGGTCCTATAGGAAAAATTGCATAGTGAGTCCATTTAGTAGGGCGAAAGGAGTGCTTAGAAGCTGTTCTAGACTCTTGCTGATAGTTAGTTACTGACATATTTAAGAATAAAATGAAAGAACGGTTGTTGGATTTGGTTCATCTTGAAACACCCATACAGTCGACTGCTGTTTACGTTCCGGCTCATATGCATACATCCATGATTCATCACCTGTTACAGTATTATATACGTCTTATGAAGCACCGCTATTGTATTTATTGAGCATTTGTGTGCACCAATCGACGCGAGCTTCTTTTGAGTTTTTGTCAAATTACACTGGTCGGCGAAATGAAACTTTTATCGCTCCCACGAACGAAAATAGGTGATTCCTACAGGTTTCAAGCTCCTGAATTCGAATCCGTAACGCGTTTTTCCTCCAGGACGTACCAGTTTCCAGGGAGGAGGGGGTGTTTCAATATCCGCCCCAAGATGCTATTGTCCACCCATAATAATTTGCACGTTATAATTTAAATTTCAATATAAATTATGTAGATAAAATTGCATAAAAAGTTAAACACTTGGTTTTCCTACTCCTCTTGTAATTACTACAGGGTGTCTCGCGTGTCACATTCCAACAGAAGTCTGCCAACATATTCACACTCCATTTACACTGTAGCGCCTCTCCATGATAGCTATTTGCTGGTGAAACCTTTCCCCGTGTTCGTCAGAGACCTCCCCCAAGCTGAACATTTCAGGGAAGAAGTCCAGGTGGCAATGCAGGAAGTGTTACTTTAGAGACATATTACATCCCATGTTACGAAATGAAGTAATTAACCTACCCACAATGTCTTTGTAATCAGGTGACGTATGATTTCCTAGAAAGTTACTGTACACTTCTCGAAAGGCCTCCCAAGCCTCACTTTCCACTTTATTAAGCTTAGAAGAATATGTAGTATCCTTAAAGACGTCTCTGATTTGAGATCCCATAGAAACACCTTGTTTCACCTTGGCCTCGCTGAGTCTTGGGAATAGTTTTCTGAGATGATTAAATGCTTTACCATCCCGGTTCAGGGCCTTGACGAAGACCTTCATGAGCCCTAATTTGATATGAAGGGGTGGTAAGAATATTTTCTCCAGATCCACAAGACGTTCATTAGCCACGTTCATCTCTCCTGGGAGCAGTTGCTTCCTTGGCGGCCATTTTGTGATGGTGTACTGATCTTTGGCTCGACTATCCCAATGACACAAGAAGTAGCAGTACTTTGTGTTACCTCCTTGTAAACCGGTGAGGATGGCAATAACCTTAAGGTCAGCGCATACAGACCACTGGAACTGTTCGTACTTTATTTTCTGCAATAGGTTTCGCATGTTCTCGTATGTTTCTTTCATATGTACAGCATGAGCAATAGGGATGGCTAGCTTTTCATTGTCATTGTGTAGTAACACTGCCTTGAGACTTATCCTAGAGGGATCTACGAATAGCCTCCAATCTTCAGTGTTGTAGTTCAACTTTAGTTGTCCCATAAGCGATGGAATGTCACTGCAATACATCAAATCACTATCCTTTGTAAAATTAGGAACTAGGCTCACCTCTCTTTTCCTATACATCGATATATTCACATCTTGGTTTAGTAGATTCCATTGCTGAATTCGTGATGCAAGCAACAGGGACTTAGACTTGGGAAGGTTTAAGTCTCTAATCAGATCATTCAGCTCTTCCTGACTTATCACATGTGGTTCATTAGTGTCAGGCACTGGAGCGTAATTGGGATCTGACTGTGTACTCGAAGATTGTGCAACATCCTCACAAGCAGCAGGTTCTTCATCGGATGAAACACTGCATTAAGTGTATGAGTCTGGTGGTACGGGTACAGGCAGACAAACATCATGTTTCACAGGTCTCCTCGCGGAATCCAAGTTAGGATACTGTATTTTATGTTTCAAGTTTTTTGAGAAACCTTTTATATTAGTCAGGCAGAAGTAACAGTCTGAAACATGATCACGGGGCTCGCGCCAAACCATAGGTACAGCGAACGGCATCGATTTATGTGTACTTTTCAACCATCCTGTGAGAGTACGCGCACATGAGTTACAACTTTGTTTCGGAGCCCAAACGCGATACTGGTCGCCGATTTTACACCCGAAGTACAGATGGTAGGCTGTCTTCTGGAACGGTGACAATGGCCTACTTTGTCCCTTGAAAATCACTTCCCCACATATGTAGCAGAATGAATCTGTCGAATTGTTGCAAGTTCTCGGCATGTTCGTTTAACACAAACGTCAATATTTCACGCAGAAATATTTTTCACCTACGGTATATATTTGTTTCACGCGACAACGTGGTGTATGTCTTGGCGCGTTTTTTTCAACAATCTGTCTGTCGTCTAGACAAAAGGGAGCCGACGAATGATCGCAAGTTGATTACGAAACCTTTCTTCGTCAATAACGCCTAGGTTTTAGTGTATGCAGTGTGGAACGACAATAAACCTTTGCAACCCAAGGGGAGGGGGTACGTTTCCGGGGGGTCGTGAGCTAGAGAAAAGAATGTTCCTGGGATATAGCCTAGTAACAGTTCTTGGATTAAGATAAAAATTCAGAATTATGCACCCCAAACACGGAAAACACATATTAAATACGAAAAATACGATTTTTCTGTCAATTACGGAAACAGCACCCCGCCAAAAAAAAAAAAAAAAAGAAAAAACTTACGTGCTGGAACTTTCTCGATGAGGTATTCATATCAGCGTCTCGAACAGTGGCGGCTGGTGGAGTGTGGTTTCGGGTGTTGCAGCACGAACGATCGGAGACAGAAGATATAAAGTGGACTCATTGACTAATCAGCATAACTTTAGATGCAAATGCTATGTGACATGTTAAATAAAATTCTGTTTTTAAAAAATAAAAATGCAGAACATTTAATCCGATTAATCACCTTATTTAATTAGTAAGTTCAGTCTTCTCTCTTTGATTGGAACAAATCTGCCTAATACATGCTGGTTGAACTCTAGTATTCTTATTGTCAGGTCTTTTTCGATGGAAAGCATAACCAATGGTGATAACCTTTCTTGGGACAATCAATTCCGTGAAAGTGTCAATTCTTTTTGATGAAAAAAAAAAACTTCTTTTGCTAACGCTATAGGTACAGTTAATATTAATTTCAGAAGCTTTGTAGATTCACTAAATATTTTTTCTAGATTATTGCGAACAATTCATTCTAGCAAACTCAGTCCCTGACAGTGATCCGAATTCCTCTTCAGTGTAGGCTCAAGAGAGTTCGCAGCAGAGATTAGTGTTATAAAAAATGTACATTGAACAATTTGTCACAATTTGTCTAGAAAAATTTAAAATAAATTGTGGAAATGTATCTAGTGCATACAACATTACTGCCATAAGATCTCCTGTAAATTTAAACTTTTTTCTTTTTTTTTCTTTCTTTTTTTTTTTTTTTTTAACGAACACTCTCTTGCATTGCACTTTGCTTGTTTTGTCTAAGCCTTAATTGCAAGTTTTTCCTCAGTTGAAAGTTGGGCAATTTTTTTGTAAGTTATCTACAGAAGTCATGGTATACAATTCATTCAGAATTTGTAGGTTATTTACAGAATTAAAGCACACACAATAAAATTATATCTGATAACTAATAACCAAAACAGCTGATACAAAAGAGGTACTGTTATATGAATTGCGAATGTCACATATTCATACATAAAGCTGCTAACGGGCCGGCGGGAAAAATTGCTGTTATTTTGATTAAAGCCGGTGACGGGTACGAACTTCTCACCAGCCCCTTTATGACCGGTTTTTTCAAATTTGTATCTAATTCGAAGCAATTTTATCTAGTTCGAAGTATAGATATTGAATCCCCTGTCATTCTTTAAACTCAAAACTCTTACCTTTCACCATCTATCAACGATTAATATAATTTGTTCACCTGTTTAAATAATTTTAGAGATATGACAGGGACTGTATCAGGAAAAATTTGAAATTTAGTTTCAAGGAATTTTATACATTTATTAAGATAGGAAAAGGACTTCTTAAAGCAATTTCCTGTAGTTGAAGTAGAGACCATCCGTCTTATGCAGAGTCGTTTTGACGTGTGATTAGCGCCATATTAAAGGCCTGACTACTGCAGGAAACATGTTAATCGAACTCTTTAGTATGATACTAATCACGCGTCAGAACGATTCTGCATAAGGTCCTATATGTTTAAAGAGGAAATACTGGTAAATACAATAAATTGATCAATGCCAATTAATCAATTTCAGTTTCTCATTTATAGCACAATGTATCTATTACGCTTATTAGTGAATGTTCTAAGGATATACAGAATATATGTGCTAATGCGCTTTTGTTCACGATAGTACATTTCCCTGTCATGTATAGGTCCGAACAGAGATACTTCACGCTTAGACCTATATTATAGGGAATTTTGAGGTGTTTTTTTTTTTTTTTTTTTTTTAATTTTACCGAGTTGTCAACCCTATTTATACATCAACACACACACATGTGCGTAAAAGAAAAAACTACATTCCAAATCATCCGTCTTGGTTGTTACGCAATGCACGATGAACACAATATACTTCCACATGAGACGAAACAATGCTTATCAATGTCATACGTTCTGGAAAGCAAGCTTGAAATCCGCCAGATGTAGGAACAGCATGTTAGCTGGGAGGGGTCCAAGTATTTGAGGGAGGTCCAATACGTCTACGTAATATCGAACCTGTCTTATACTGCCGAACCTGCACCCGAAAAGACGATAAGTAATTCTTAATTACTGTCACCTATATTTTTAGAAAAAATGATAAATTATTATTTTTATAAGAAAAGAAAGAGTACATGATGAGGCGTAAAATAAAATATTTAGCCTACATCAATCACTTCTCTGTTAAATAAGTATAATTCGTTAGGAAAGTCTACCAATGTTAGTCAAGTTTCGAAATTTTTGGGAGATCCGGACCCGGTGGATCCCCCTCGTGTCTACGCCCCTGAGCATTGCTAACTATTCCCAAATTCAACGTGGCGTTCCCCATCATACAGTTTTATGTGGAAATTATCAAGAGTATAAAATATACTTATTTTATAAAAGAAATATGTATATACTAAAATACTATCCACAGAGGGGGACGGGGGATTCTACATATGGACTTATTAATATTTGGTTCACAAATTACTGTATAAGAAGCCTTCATTATCTATATAAGCTAAGAATTAACTTGTAAATGCGGGTCTACTTTCGTATGTTTTCTGCTCTACTACATATTTTCTTTCTTATTGTGTAATTCTGCTATCACTTTTTTTAGTTGTCATTATATTGATTTGCTTCGGTATAGTCCCGTAATTTAAAAATATGAATGCATAAAAACAAATTCCATTTGCTAGTGAAATAAAATTCAGAAATCTTATTTAGCGCGAAAAAGCTTCTCATTCACTGGAAACCGTGCTGTGTTGCAGAAGCACTGCAATGACCAGAGCCTTTAGTACTAGGCTAGTCTAGAAAGCGTTATTCCCCACAGCGAACGCGGCCTAGGTGGCTATACGGTAATTTTAGTTTCACCAGAGTTGTAAATCATACTATGAGCCAGTCAGGGTTTCCAGGTCTTTTCTTTTCATTTCCCGCGCCAGAAGTGTAGAATGAGAATGACCTGCTTCAGTTGGTTTCTTGTGAGAAGATATGAAGGTTATCGAAGAAGTATTGGTGTTAGCTGCAGTTTCTTCTTATGTAAAGAAAAAAAGACGCAGATGAAACTAAGTACAGACAAAGTAAACGACCAAAACAGCTTACTTTATCTTAATCAAACTTGGAAAACAATTCAGTTGGTGTTAGATTGTTGCTTCTTCAATTTATTCCTACATCCATATTAATCTGTGTATCTGTATAAAAAGGATGTGTATGTATGTTAGGAATGATATAGAGACGAGAGGAAACTCAATACACTCTCGGTCTCGTCTCGAGTCGAAAAACATCGTGTTAGTCTCGGTCTCGTTTCCATCAATATATGGAGCTCCTTCGTGACTAAGCGGTAAGCATACGTGTCTTTGGCGTGGTAGACCTGGATTCAATTCTAGGCAGGAGGTTATGTGGTTAGGGTCCCACGTTGAGCTGTAGTTCACGTCTGATGTAGCCTCGCTGATATAGTCGAAAGAGACGGAGCAATAGGCATTTTTTTAAAAGATATCCTCTGTATCGAAAACAAATATTAGACCCCAATCAATAAATTCCAACATTTACACTACTTTATACTTTACTAGCTATGCACGTGCCTTTGGAGAATGGGGTTCCGGATTCGAATCCTGTGGGAGATCATTGAAAAGTTCCAGTGCATAAAGGTTGTTTAGATTCCACCTTAAACTGTAGGTTCACATCTTGTATAGCTTCGGTGCTGAAAGGACCGCTAAATTCCAAGCTACCAAGTATAAAATTTACATCATGATATTTTTAACCAATTCTCTGGTTTAATCTTTTATTTTTTTTCTTCTCATGATTTTGGCTAATTCTGAAATTCCTACTCTCTACCAATTTTAGCACCTTATTTTCAGTTTCAGAACAAAGTTGATAAAACACGAGCAGTTGCAGTTAAAATAAATAAATAAAATTAACATATCTTTCCCAGGAATATTTCTAAGCTGCATGGAAAGAAATGTCTGGAAACTGAAACATTATGTGTTTGTTTTACAAAACTAAGTTTCGAAATAATTTGGCAACGTAGTTTTTCGGTCATTTCAAAGACTGGAAAGAGAATAAGATGTATTGAATCCCAATTTAAAATTATGGTCTTTGCTGTTTAAAACATTTTCGATATACCTAAGTACCAAACTATTAGAGGTGGCATTTTCCGCCTTTCTCTTGTGCACACATCTATGGCTTAGACCATCTAAGGGCAATTGTTCCATCATCTAACATATCCACCCCATAAAATGCCGCATAGCCAGCCCTGGCGCTTTCGGGCTGTTGCTCCTTAAGGTTTGGTATATATTAGGTATATTGGAAGTTGGCACAACTGTAACAAAGTATTTATTATTATTATTATTATTATTATTATTATTATTATTATTATTATTATTATTATTATTATTATTATTATTATTATTATTATTATTATTATTATTATTATTATTATTCATAGTGAACTGGCTCGATGTACAATTTGGCTCGATGTAGTTCTACTTAACAGTATTAAATGAAATCATAAAATAAGAATATTCTTACCTTCTTCATTCTGAGAATTCCGTTCCATTCCCTCCCAGTCTGGAACAAATATCGCAGCCACTTCTCTCCACATTTTTATTTTTAAGTCACGATTCATGTAGTTCGGATCTCTTAAATCATATAGACATGGCCTATTTTGTATTTCGATTATAAACGCCTCTGTGTTAAACACACTAACCATGATTGGAGACGTAGGTATACACAGGACACGTTTTCAAACACAACTGAAAATTTCTCTTTGTGATTACACTTGTGGTTATCTGTTTGGGGGTGGAGTTCGAGCTTCGGAGATAGGGGCTCAAATTCAAGTTTAGTTCATCTTTTGCCTAAAGCCAAATATTTTGCTTATAGATTACCATGGCACCAGCTAACTGTCAATCAAGTGTATCACGAGAAATCACCGTGTTACATAGATTTTTCTGTGATTAGCTAATTTTTCGGAATTCTATTTTTGTGAATTTTCTTTTGTTATACACACATATACTTTATAATAGCAGAGTTCCAATCTCTGCACAAAGCGTCTTCCAAGCAGCTGTTTCTTGCTACAATCCCTTTGCCTGGCAACACGTCTTTCCTTTTTGTCCTTCCTTTTGAAATCTTTTAAACAGCAGGCGGTCTATTGTTCCGACTCGCACCAAATACGCTCGAGCCGACGTTTTCTCAGCGATTTTATTGCTTTCGCGTTTATGTTTAGCCACCCAGATTTAAATACATGGTCAGCGTATTCCAAGCATACGCATGAGCAATAAATACGCTTTGCGATCGCTTCAAATAGCCGCCTACTTAACTTCTGAGATAGGGGAAAGGAGACTTAACATTCGCTCCAATTGCCGCGCTGAAGGAATTTGGTCGTTGTATGCTCGCTGCAACGCAATATAAATTAGGGATTCTCTGATGGATTATTTTTCATTTTTTAAAACAGATTAACGAAACGGACAGTTACAGAAGTAAAAAAAATATGTTATTTAAAGTATATATGGGAGTGTTAGAAAGTATTTTTTCTGTTCTTTACTACTATTGCTAATAATATTTTTTTTAAAAATATTTTGGTCGTTGCGCAAAGCTGCAACACTAACATTAGCCGCAACTGGTCTCGAAATCTATCCGGTACAACCCTTTCATCCTCGTGGGAGGATTTTCATGCCGACCAGTGTTATGTAGGATCCAACGAGAACAAACCTTTCTCACAACTAAATATTCATGTAATATGTTATACAGGGTGGTCGTGCATCAATGACGGAAAATTCGGGAGATGAATCTACAGGTAAAAACAAGCAAAAAAAATGTCATATGAACATTGGGTGAATGCGGCTTCGTTTGGACGCCAGAGGAGTCTGAAATGTCACCTTCCGAGGTGGCAATTTGCAATACCGCAAGAACGGAGAGAAATACGAATGTCGGGTCAAAATATATCAAAGGAAACCCCATCCGAAGAATCCAATTATGCATAAGTGATGGCGAAACAGTGGCGGCGCTAGAGGGAACACAAAGAAAGTGAATGAAACATAGAGAAAAGTGAACAATTTACACTGACAAACTGTAGGAGGGGATGTTACATGGAACATGCAACAACAAATGTTAATGAACAAAGGCAACAATGACTACGCTGTAGGGACACTATGGAGGCGGAATGTAGGAATACAGTATCTGTATAACGCAGAGAAATAGGAATGTCGGGTCAAAAGATTTCAAAGCAACACCCATCCGAAGAATCCAATTATGCGTAAGTGATGGCGAAGCAGTGGCGGTCCACGGGGCACAAAGTGAATGAAACGCGGAGAAAAGTTCTAGTACAGATGTTGTTCTCGGATGAGTCATTCATACGGGATGGCATCACAAATGTCCGCAATGACCATCGATGGACACTCAACAACCCGCATGTAATTGTAGAGACGAAGCATCATCAGCGTTTCCAATTACATGTATTGGCTGGTATTATTGATGACGACGTTGTGAAACAACACTTCTTACGACAGCGATTGAACGCAAGCAATATCGTATCTTCAGTTTCTGACCTAGCGCCTACCTATTCTACTTAAAAACGTGCCACTGAGGACATGACAGTGTATGTGGTTTATGCATCATGGCGTCCCTTCCCATTCATGTCCCACTATTCGTGCATATCTGAAGGAAAAAATCCACGCAGGTAGATAGATCGTGGAAGCAAAGGAGTATGGCTCCCACGTTGACCCAATCTGAATACCCTAGACTATTTCCTGTGGGGGACCGTGCATAGCTTTGAAGATCTTCGCTAGCTGTATAAGCTGCATTTGCCAAACTACGGCAAACTCCAGCGTTATTGCCAAAAGTCAGAGAATCCTTACGCCATCGTGTAACTCTCTGTCTCGAAGAACAAGGAGGACATATTGAATACATTCCTTAAAACAGCATTATGTTGATCACGGTAAGTACAATACCTCTTGTTTTTACAGTACACTGGGCTTCATCTTCCGTAGGTGTTTTGTACTATTTGCACTATTATCACTAAGAGTGTTTAACAGTTTCTTTGTAGCTGCCATGCGCCGCCAATGTTCCGCAGTACGTGCGCATAATTGGATTCTTCGG
Organism: Thermobia domestica; assembly: GCF_964235325.1. NCBI lineage: Eukaryota > Metazoa > Arthropoda > Insecta > Zygentoma > Lepismatidae > Thermobia > Thermobia domestica. The sequence continues at coordinate 93,775,452 of NC_137461.1, forward strand.
ATGGGGTTTCCTTTAATATCTTTTGACCCGACATTCCTATTTCTCTCCGTTACAAAGATACTGTCTTCCTACATTTCGCCTCCCATAGTGTCCCTACAGTGTAGCCATTGTTGTCTTTGTTCATTAACATTTGTTGCTGCATGTTCCATGTAACATCCCCTCCTACAATTTTTCAGTGCAAATTGTTCACTTTTCTCCATGTTTCATTCACTTTCTTTGTGTCCAACTCTAGCGCCGCCACTGTCTCGCCATCACTTATGCATAATTTGATTCTTGGGATGGAGTTTCCTTTGATATATTTTGACCCGACATTCGTATTTCTCTCCGTTCTTGCGATATTGCAAATTGCCACCTCGGAAGGTGACATTTCAGACTCCTCTAGCGTCCAAACGAAGCCGCGTTCACCCAATGTTCATATGACATTTTTTTTTTTTTTTTGCTTGTTTTTACCTGTAGATTCATCTCCCGAATTTTCCGTCATTGATGCACGACCACCCTGTATATGCTGGTGGAACTAATGCCTAGGGTTGCCTCAATCTCACAGTATATCACATGATGATCTTGCAGTATTAGGTTTTGCACAGTATCAATGTGTTCTTGAATAACAACTGATTTTGGACGACCTTCGCGAATTTCGTCAGTATGGTGGCCATGAGTAAAATGACAAAGGATGAGACTTCATCGCCAAATGTGGAAGTATGTTGATCGATGCACTTTTGTCTTGATAATCCACGTCGAAAATCGTAATAAATCATCGCATGAAAATTTTCACGAGGTAATTCCATTTTTGTGTTGTCACGCAATTTTAAGTCAACATAAACAACACAAATAAAGCTATTGACAAAACATTTGAAGTACGTTATGGTCAACAATGTCAAACGTTTCTATGCAAATACAAAATAGCGCCTAGCTACAATCAGTGTTGTCAAGGCTCAAAAAATATATAGTGGCCCTTGTATTAGTATGACACTAGTGGACTTTATAAAATTATGATTTTAGTATGTAGCTCCGTTACAATAACCAATAATCTTGAAGTAAAGTGAATTTCTGAATTTTTTTTTTTCCGCAGTGATAACTAAGGTGATTAGGAATAACTCGTCGAAATTGAACTTTCGCTTGATCTTTTTTGGCTATTTTAGCGGAGTTTCACTTTAATAAGCAACCACTATCCAGTAGGTGAGCTAAACCCTGTTCGGCGTAAGCTCTAAGCGATAAAACAAAGCCACGTGAAACTAAATCTCGCCGATTTGCTGTTGGCCTACCGACGCTTGTACTCCTCCGCAAAATAGTTCATATGATTTGATTATTACTTTCACTGTGAAGATCCATATAAAACTAATACATTATTATAAATGACAAAAATATAGGCCTAATACGGATTATATAATAATACTGTAATCGAGTGTGGTTAATGAAACAACAGAAATAAACACTAAGCATGCGCAGTAATTACGGCGCCAATTCAACTGTGGAGGCGTGTTCTGCTTTTAAGTCTGAAAGATGGCTGACGTGAATCCCGGTTCAGCGAGTGTTGTGATGAAACATCAACAAGGTAACCTTTATTCACTAAGCAGAGCTCCTTCGTGGCTAAGCGGTTAGCGTACGCGCCTTTGGCGTGGGAGACCTGGGTTCGATTCCAGGCGGGAGCTCATGTGGTTCGGATTCCTTGTTAATCAGTAGATCCACGTCTCATATAGCCTCGCTGCTGAGCGGGACGCTAAACTAAAATCAACTCAACTTTATTCACTAAGCAACAATTGTTTACCAGCGAAATTCAAAATATATATTTTTTAATCTTTCGAGTTTTCTCTTTCTTTTCTGCTGCTGCTGTATCTGGAAAACACGAAACAGTATTGTGAAAATGCACGTGTATAATTTGCTCCTCCCCGTGGGGAGTGGAAATGATACATCACTAGCCAATCGTATTTGTGATAAGCGGAAGGATACAAATATTTTGTTTATCGGAGTTTAGAGCTTACACTGAACAGGGAATAGTTGGTCATCAAAGCAAAGAAAAATGCTTAATGCGATTATGTAATTTAGCTTAAAGAAGACACTTGCTATCAAACTGACCACTCCATTACAATGGAACCAATTTGTCATTGTTGGGCCTGGTTACTTCGCGTGTGCACTGGTTTTAATTTTCATAGAACCTTTTTTTCACTAATAGTGTAAGACACAAGCATTAAGCAACACGCTCTGCTCGAAGTTTGCTTGTTTTCAGCAACGCAAATATGCTAGTCCTGAGACTCCTAGCCTCTGTAGAGGCACCTTAGGATGAGAACAAATGCCTCAAGATTCCCTGCTTATACTTACTTCATCTTAAGAAAGAAGAGGGCACATTATATAATGAACAAAGTAGCAATACAGCAAGTGTGGTATAAGAAGATTCTACGTTTAAGTAACTGCAGAGGACGAGGACTGAAGTCCAGAGAATCCTAGCTTTAATGGAAGCGAATTAGGAGGAGGACCAAGGTCTGTTTTCTTTTCATTATAGAAGCAATAAGGACGAGGGCAGACGTCCTGAGACTCCTAGCTTTTATAGAGGCACATTAGGATGAGGACAAATGCCTGAAGACTCCCTCCTTATACATACTTCATCTTAAGAAAGAAGAGGGCACATTATATAATGAAGAAAGAAGCAAAACAAGAAGTGTGCTATAAGAAGATTCTACGTTTTAGTAACTGCACAGAACAAGGACTGAAGTACAGAGAATCCTAGCTTCAATGGAAGCGAATTAGGAGGAGGACCAAGGTCTGTTCTCGCCTCATTATAGAAGCAATAAGGACGAGGGCAGACGTCCCGAGACTCCTAGCTTTTACAGAGGCACATTAGGATGAGCACAAATGCCTGAAGACTCCCTCCTTATACATATTTCATCTTAAGAAAGAAGAGGGCACATTATATAATGAAGAAAGAAGCAAAACAAGAAGTGTGGTATAAGAAGATTCTAGGTTTTAGTAACTGCACAGAACAAGGACTGAAGTACAGAGAATCCTAGCTTCAATGGAAGCGAATTAGGAGGAGGACCAAGGTCTGTTCTCGCCTCATTATAGAAGCAATAAGGACGAGGGCAGACGTCCCGAGACTCCTAGCTTTTATAGAGGCACATTAGGATGAGGACAAATGCCTGAAGACTCCCTCCTTATACATACTTCATCTTAAGAAAGAAGAGGACACATTATATAATGAAGAAAGAAGCAAAACAAGAAGTGTCGTATAAGAATATTCTACGTTTTAGTAACTGCAGAGAACAAGGACTGAAGTACAGAGAATCCTAGCTTCAATGGAAGCGAATTAGGAGGAGGACCAAGGTCTGTTCTCGCCTCATTATAGAAGCAATAAGGACGAGGGCAGACGTCCCGAGACTCCTAGCTTTTATAGAGGCACATTAGGATGAGGACAAATGCCTGAAGACTCTTTCCTTATACATACTTCATCTTAAGAAAGAAGAGGGCACATTATATAATGAAGAAAGAAGCAAAACAAGAAGTGTGGTATAAGAAGATTCTACGTTTAAGTAACTACAGAAAACGAGGACTGAAGTCCAGAGAGTTCTAGCTTCAATGGATGCAATTAGGAAAAGGAAAAAGGTCGGTTTTCGCCTCATTATAGAAGCAATAAGGACGAGGGCAGGCGACCTGAGACCCCTAGCTTCTGTAGAGGCACATTAGGATGAGGACAAATCCCAGAAGACTCCTTGCTTATATTTACATCATCTTAAGAAAGAAGAGGGCACATTATATAATGAAGAAAGAAGCAAACAAGAAGTGTGGTATAAAAAGATTCTACGTTTAAGTAACTACAGAGAACGAGGACTGAAATCCTGAGAATCCTAGCTTCAGTGGAAGCGAATTTGTAGGAAGACCAAGGTCTGTTTTAGCATCATTATAGAAGCAATAAGGACGAGGGCAGACGTCCCGAGACTCCTAGCTTTTATAGAGGCACATTAGGATGAGGACAAATCCCAGAAGACTCCTTGCTTATATTTACATCATCTTAAGAAAGAAGAGGGCACATTATATAATGAAGAAAGAAGCAAACAAGAAGTGTGGTATAAAAAGATTCTACGTTTAAGTAACTACAGAGAACGAGGACTGAAGTCCTGAGAATCCTAGCTTCAGTGGAAGCGAATTTTTAGGAAGACCAAGGTCTGTTTTCGCATCATTATAGAAGCAATAAGGACGAGGGCAGACGTCCCGAGACTCCTAGCTTTTATAGAGGCACATTAGGATGAGGACAAATCCCAGAAGACTCCTTGCTTATATTTACATCATCTTAAGAAAGAAGAGAGCACATTATATAATGAAGAAAGAAGCAAACAAGAAGTGTGGTATAAAAAGATTCTACGTTTAAGTAACTACAGAGAACGAGGACTGAAGTCCTGAGAATCCTAGCTTCAGTGGAAGAGAATTTGTAGGAAGACCAAGGTCTGTTTTCGCATCATTATAGAAGCAATAAGGACGAGGGCAGACGTCCCGAGACTCCTAGCTTTTATAGAGGCACATTAGGATGAGGACAAATCCCAGAAGACTCCTTGCTTATATTTACATCATCTTAAGAAAGAAGAGAGCACATTATATAATGAAGAAAGAAGCAAACAAGAAGTGTGGTATAAAAAGATTCTACGTTTAAGTAACTACAGAGAACGAGGACTGAAGTCCTGAGAATCCTAGCTTCAGTGGAAGAGAATTTGTAGGAAGACCAAGGTCTGTTTTCGCATCATTATAGAAGCAATAAGGACGAGGGCAGACGTCCCGAGACTCCTAGCTTTAATAGAGGCACATTAGGATGAGGACAAATCCCAGAAGACTCCTTGCTTATATTTACATCATCTTAAGAAAGAAGAGGGCACATTATATAATGAAGAAAGAAGCAAACAAGAAGTGTGGTATAAAAAGATTCTACGTTTAAGTAACTACAGAGAACGAGGACTGAAATCCTGAGAATCCTAGCTTCAGTGGAAGCGAATTTGTAGGAAGACCAAGGTCTGTTTTAGCATCATTATAGAAGCAATAAGGACGAGGGCAGACGTCCCGAGACTCCTAGCTTTTATAGAGGCACATTAGGATGAGGACAAATCCCAGAAGACTCCTTGCTTATATTTACATCATCTTAAGAAAGAAGAGGGCACATTATATAATGAAGAAAGAAGCAAACAAGAAGTGTGGTATAAAAAGATTCTACGTTTAAGTAACTACAGAGAACGAGGACTGAAGTCCTGAGAATCCTAGCTTCAGTGGAAGCGAATTTGTAGGAAGACCAAGGTCTGTTTTCGCATCATTATAGAAGCAATAAGGACGAGGGCAGACGTCCCGAGACTCCTAGCTTTTATAGAGGCACATTAGGATGAGGACAAATCCCAGAAGACTCCTTGCTTATATTTACATCATCTTAAGAAAGAAGAGAGCACATTATATAATGAAGAAAGAAGCAAACAAGAAGTGTGGTATAAAAAGATTCTACGTTTAAGTAACTACAGAGAACGAGGACTGAAGTCCTGAGAATCCTAGCTTCAGTGGAAGAGAATTTGTAGGAAGACCAAGGTCTGTTTTCGCATCATTATAGAAGCAATAAGGACGAGGGCAGACGTCCCGAGACTCCTAGCTTTAATAGAGGCACATTAGGATGAGGACAAATGCCTGAAGACTCCCTCCTTATACATACTTTATCTTAAGAAAGAAGAGGGCACATTATATAATGAAGAAAGAAGCAAAACAAGAAGTGTGGTATAAGAAGATTCTACGTTTTAGTAACTGCACAGAACAAGGACTGAAGTACAGAGAATCCTAGCTTCAATGGAAGCGAATTAGGAGGAGGACTAAGGTCTGTTCTCGCCTCATTATAGAAGCAATAAGGACGAGGGCAGACGTCCCGAGACTCCTAGCTTTTATAGAGGCACATTAGGATGAGGACAAATGCCTGAAGACTCCCTCCTTATACGTACTTCATCTTAAGAAAGAAGAGAGCACATTATATAATGAAGAAAGAAGCAAAACAAGAAGTGTGGTATAAAAAGATTCTACGTTTAAGTAACTACAGAAAACGAGGACTGAAGTCCAGAGAGTTCTAGTTTCAATGGATGCAATTAGGAAAAGGACCAAGGTGGGTTTTCACCTCATTATAGAAGCAATAAGGACGAGGGCAGGCGACCTGAGACCCCTAGCTTCTGTAGAGGCACATTAGGATGAGGACAAATCCCAGAAGACTCCTTGCTTATATTTACATCATCTTAAGAAAGAAGAGAGCACATTATATAATGAAGAAAGAAGCAAACAAGAAGTGTGGTATAAAAAGATTCTACGTTTAAGAAACTACAGAGAACGAGGACTGAAGTCCTGAGAATCCTAGCTTCAATGGAAGCGAATTTGTAGGAAGACCAAGGTCTGTTTTAGCATCATTATATAAGCAATAAGGACGAGGGCAGACGTCCCGAGACTCCTAGCTTTTATAGAGGCATATTAGGATGAGGACAAATGCCTGAAGACTCCCTCCTTATACATACTTCATCTTAAGAAAGAAGAGGACACATTATATAATAAAGAAAGAAGCAAAACAAGAAGTATGGTATAAGAAGATTCTACGTTTTAGTAACTGCAGAGAACAAGGACTGAAGTACAGAGAATCCTAGCTTCAATGGAAGCGAATTAGGAGGAGGACCAAGGTCTGTTCTCGCCTCATTATAGAAGCAATAAGGACGAGGGCAGACGTCCCGAGACTCCTAGCTTTTATAGAGGCACATTAGGATGAGGACAAATGCCTGAAGACTCCCTCCTTATACATACTTCATCTTAAGAAAGAAGAGGGCACATTATATAATGAAGAAAGAAGCAAAACAAGAAGTGTGGTATAAGAAGATTCTACGTTTAAGTAACTACAGAAAACGAGGACTGAAGTCCAGAGAGTTCTAGCTTCAATGGATGCAATTAGGAAAAGGACCAAGGTCGGTTTTCGCCTCATTATAGAAACAATAAGGACGAGGGCAGGCGACCTGAGACCCCTAGCTTCTGTAGAGGCACATTAGGATGAGGACAAATCCCAGAAGACTCCTTGCTTATATTTACATCATCTTAAGAAAGAAGAGAGCACATTATATAATGAAAAAAGAAGCAAACAAGAAGTGTGGTATAAAAAGATTCTACGTTTAAGTAACTACAGAGAACAAGGACTGAAGTACAGAGAATCCTAGCTTCAATGGAAGCGAATTAAGAGGGGGACCAAGGTGTGTTCTCGCCTCATTATATAAGCAATAAGGACGAGGGCAGACGTCCCGAGACCCCTAGCTTCTATAGAGGCACATTAGGATGAGGACAAATGCCTGAAAACTCCCTCCTTATACATACTTCATCTTAAGAAAGAAGAGGGCACATTATATAATGAAGAAAGAAGCAAAACAAGAAGTGTGGTATAAGAAGATTCTACGTTTTAGTAACTGCACAGAACAAGGACTGAAGTACAGAGAATCCTAGCTTCAATGGAAGCGAATTAGGAGGAGGACTAAGGTCTGTTCTCGCCTCATTATAGAAGCAATAAGGACGAGGGCAGACGTCCCGAGACCCCTAGCTTCTATAGAGGCACATTAGGATGAGGACAAATGTTTGAAGACTCCCTCCTTATACATACTTCATCTTTAGAAAGAAGAGGGCACATTATATAATGAAGAAAGAAGCAAAACAAGAAGTGTGGTATAAGAAGGTTCTACGTTTTAGTAACTGCACAGAACAAGGACTGAAGTACAGAGAATCCTAGCTTCAATGGAAGCGAATTAAGAGGAGGACCAAGGTCTGTTCTCGCCTCATTATAGAAGCAATAAGGACGAGGGCAGACGTCCCGAGACCCCTAGCTTCTATTGAGGCACATTAGGATGAAGACAAATGCCTGAAGACTCCCTCCTTATACATACTTCATCTTAAGAAAGAAGAGGGTACATTATATAATGAAGAAAGAAGCAAAACAAGAAGTGTGGTATAAGAAGATTCTACGTTTAAGTAACTACAGAAAACGAGGACTGAAGTCCAGAGATTTCTAGCTTCAATGGATGCAATTAGGAAAAGGACCAAGGTGGGTTTTCGCCTCATTATGGAAGCAATAAGGACGAGAGCAGGCGACCTGAGACCCCTAGCTTCTGTAGAGGCACATTAGGATGAGGACAAATGCCTGAAGACTTCCTCCTTATACATACTTCATCTTAAGAAAGAAGAGGGCACATTATATAATGAAGAAAGAAGCAAAACAAGAAGTGTGGTATAAGAAGATTCTACGTTTTAGTAATTGCAGAGAACAAGGACTGAAGTACAGAGAATCCTAGCTTCAATAGAAGCAAATTTGTAGGAAGACCAAGGTCTGTTTTCACATCATTATAGAAGCAATAAGGACGAGGGCAGACGTCCCGAGACCCCTAGCTTCTATGGAGGCACATTAGGATGAGGACAAATGCCTGAAGACTCCCTCTTTATACATACTTCATCTTAAGAAAGAAGAGGGCACATTATATAATGAAGAAAGACGGAAAACAAGAAGTGTGATATAAGAAGATTCTACGTTTAAGTAACTACAGAGAACGAGGACTGAAGTCCAGGCAATCCTAGCTTCAATGGAAGCGAATTAGGAGGAGGACCAAGGGGTGCAAGAGCAAGACCAAAACCAAGACTATACCTGCAAGGCCAAGACCAAGATCAAGACTCTTGCGCAAGAGTCTTGCACAAGTATCGGTACTACTTTATTTTTCATATAGAATGTAAAAAAAGAAGGGGGAAAATAATTACATCTTCTACTTGAATTTCTTGGCTTCAGTAAAAATGCCGCTGGAGTGAATGTGTTGTCAGTAGTTTATGCAAGCCGTGTGAGTCGATCTTCCCCTGTAGCATATAGCTACAGTATGTCATTTTCTGCATTGGTTGTTTGCATTTTCTGTAGACATTGCTCGTTTTCAAGCCATATATGTGTCATATTGAGCCTTGTGAGCTTTTTTGGTAGACAACACCATGTGCATGGGTTTTCTCGGGGTTTTTCCGTTTCCTCCTACTGTTTTCAATCCACCATTTCAGTTATTTCTCATCATCAGCTATTCTACCATTATTGGCAGGTTACCTTCTGCAACTGGGAAGCTTCGATGTACGGTGGTCCTCAGGTAGTCTCTTCGTCTTGACGTAGCAATTTTCTGTTTTAATACCTTCCTTCAACTAGTCTCCTTCACTCTGTCCCTCTCTTTCCTTCCACCATACCCTCTAGCACGTCCCTCATAATATAGTTCCTCCTCATCCAATATCCCAACCAGTTCTTCCTCTTTTAAACAATATCTAAAATTCTTCTTTTCTTCCCCTACTGCTAATATTTCTAACACCTCATTCGCTTTCCGTACAACCCAGCTAATTCTCTCCTTTTTTTCTACATGCCCATGTTTCGAAAGCCTGCAATTTTTTAATCGCTTTTGCGTAATGCCAATGTTTCTGCCCCATTGAGTACTTATTGGAATCAGTAAAACAAAATCTCGATATTTAAACGGAAGTTTGTTTAATACAAAGATTAGCTAATCGTGGTTAAAAAGAAAAAAATCTGACGCCTTTAGAGTGTAAAAATAATTTTGCAATTCATGGTATTTCAATAATCTGTGCCGTCTTGATTTTCTTTCATGTGTCTCAGGGCTACCCTCTCCAGTTTGGGAAGCAGTGGAGTATTAGATCTGTTAAAAAAATAAAAAGATTACGAAACGTTGTAATTTATCTTATAAGTAGTAAAGCGTGGGAACCCGTTGAAAAAAATAAAGGTTATCGCCTATGTTGTACACTATCATCATACTTACACGAAGGTAAACTATATTATATTTAGAAACATACATTGTATTTTTGTTACTATTGGCGTATTGTAGAATTTATCCAGAGTAAAATTTACGTATGAAAAGCATAATATTTCTTAAAAGCAAGACTTGCAAGACTCTTACAGCAAGACCAAAACCAAGACCAAGACTGGGTGTGCAAGTCCAAGACCAAGACCAAGGGTTCCAGCCAGTGGCGGCGATTGGACGTTAAAAGTGGGGGGGCAAGACATGATCTGAATATTTGTATATCAATGTTAATATACAAACTTCCCTGGTTGAAACTATATACATTAATAGGTCATTTGAGAAAAGTGGGGGGGCAACTGCCCCCCTTTGCCACCCCTAATCGCCGCCCATGGTTCCAGCGCAAGACCAAGACCAAGACCAAGACCACCCCGGTCTTGGTCTTGGTCTTGCATTTGCTCATCACTAGTGTAGAGGTGGAAATGAAACTTCTTCCGAAAGTTTTGAAACGTTATGAGGAGGAAAAGCAATGCAAAATTACCTCCGTTTCTCAGTTTACTGAAGTGATGGATCGTTTCAAAATTGCTTTTCATGAAATTCACAAATTAGCCGTAATTGCTGTCACCATTCCTGTACCTAGTTCACCATGTGAACGTTCTTTCTCGTGTCTTAGACGGGTTAAAACATACCTAAGAAATCGAATGGCAAACTGTCGCCTAAGCGATCATTGCTTCCTTTCAGTAGAAAGAAAACTTGTGATGAATATTGCTGTAGAGAATGTGGTAAAATTATTCGATGTTGGACATAACAATCAACGCAATGTACTCCATTAAAGTGCAGGTATAAAAGTTTATTGTAAGCTTGTTCGTACCATGTGATCAGCCCTTCATAGTTTAAAATACATTGTTGTTTCTGTGGATCATGATGAAGTTTTGTTTAATTGCTATTTACTTCTTTATCCGATTTATATTTTTTTTCAACTTGAGTTTCAATTTCAAAGATTTATGTATAAGGTATGATCAAACAATTATGCTGTCGCATTTCCCTATTCTTTTATTAAAATAGATCTTTGCTGTTGCATATAGAGATCACATCAAAAAATCTAATGTGCACAAATTAAGGATATACGAGAGAAAATATAAATGATTTATATTTTTTGTCTCTTGCTCTTTTGTAATCAAAGCTTCAAAGATAAAAATGTTTGCAATAGCCTGTTTTATTCTTGTTTTACTTTACTTACTTATTGTGTAGCTATTTTGTGATATTAACGAAAGGTAGAGTATTATCTGTTAGTCTGTGTTGTTTGAACCTTCTTTTATTTCTATGCATCCATGTGCATTCTTGGATGGAGAGAAAGTAAAGTTGTTTTGAACTTCATCAACCACACAGTACACACCGTTATTATTGTTTTAAAAAACTGGAAGTAGAGGTATTGTGTCTGCTACGGGGAATTCGGTAGGTCGAGAGTATAGCCACGAACTCCTGCAGTCCATCCTAAGTCCTGCATTTCTTCAGACCCACCAGGCAAATGCCGGAATTGTACCTTCTATAAGGCCAAGACAACTGTTTTCCACATCCTTGTCCCTCCCCTATTTCGGTCTGAGCCTTACCTAACTAAGGAGTTTAAAGATTGAAAATTATTGTCTAAAAAAATTCTACATTGCCCAGTTCTTATTTTCATTGTCCGCCCACCCAGCAACTAGGTCCACCTCTTTCCGCCCACCCCATCAAACGTTTCTGGCGCCGTCCCTGTTTGTCAATTACTGTATATAAAAATAGATTTATTAAAGGTATTTAGCATCTACTTTCCAGTGGCAGTATGTCTTGATCACTGAAAAACCAGAAGCGGTATGCCTTCATCACGGAAAAACCAGAGGCAGTATGGCATACCGTCTCACTTCAACCACTGCTTTTATGATTTTGTATCTTATATTTCAGTTTCGGTTATGCACGTATGACTCTAGTTATTATCTTTAAGAAGAGAGATATTTTAAAATATTTTTACTTACGCGTATTGTGATTTGACTGAGGAATGAATCAGTCAGTACTAGAGGTGACCGTTCCGCTTTTAAATCCCTTCATATTCCAGAGGTGCTTAACAGAAACGATAAGCCCGGCAAAATCTCTAGTAACCTCTGGGATACAAGTCTGAATTGCATTGTGGGTAACCTAGGGAAGGAGCTGGCCGTCTTATGTATAACCCTAGACAAGAACATTTTCTGAATTCAAGCCGGGGTCGGTCAGGGCTTCAACACTGCTTTCTTTCTTTTTCTCTTTTTCTTTTCTTTTTTTTTTTTTAAATCATGAATATCTTTCACTCATTCAGTTATGGAATATTTCGCTAGAGCTGTAACTTACGCTATTGTGCATGTATGTAGACCAGCGTTTCCCAACCTTTTTCAACTTGCGGCACACTACGGGTCTAACTCAAATTCTCGCGGCACACTCATAGATATTATTATTATTATTATTATTATTATTATTATTATTATTATTATTATTATTATTATTATTATTATTATTATTATTACTATTATTATTATTATTATTATTATTTGCAAATATAAAATACCATGGTATTTTTTTTCTGTGATTACTGATCTCCTTCTCACAGAGATGAAATCTCGACTGGTTTTCTCCTATGCTAATTCATTATGCTTATTTTTTATTCCAATTTTAAAATAGAAAACGATTGCAATGAAATATAGGACTCAGATTTTTAAAAATATGCTTTCTTTTTCGAAAGCTGTATCCAACCTTTCACTAAGAACGAAGATCACTAAATAACGAACAAACAAACAAATGTCTTGTACTTTTAACTTTGCTCTTTTAACCAAAACCGGTGCATATTATTGCAATCACACAGCTTGAGATGCGTCAAAGTCAAAACACACCTGTTGAACAGTGTTGTTCTGTCATTCACGTGTGAATGAGTGTTCTACGAACGTTCACTTGACGCGTACCGTACGAGTGCTTCCATCTCTCGGTGTTAGTATGACTCTCAATTGAAGCGTAACATAGCAGCTAACCGTGAAAATGTATACGAGCTGAAATACTGTCTGCTACACAGTAATAGATGTAGAATAATATATTACAATTACAGTAATTTTTTCCATGGTAAAAATTCATAGTAATGTGAAATACAAAAATATACATTTTTTCCTATGTCTTGCAATTTGGTTGCTATAGAATTAATAATTTTGTTTCGATTTCCTCGCGGCACACCAGCGATCCATTCGCGGCACACCGGTTGGGAAACGCTGATGTAGACTATTAAATAATTTCCTTATGAGATGAGACGAAATAGAATTTTCTCGACGGGATACGAGAGAGACAGAGCTTATCCAACAGAAAACATTCCGACAGGACACTACTTTCAGGGCGTCTCAACCCCTTTCTTGTAGGGAACCCTACTTTCAACTGATTGCAAATTTTCAGTCTTTGCTATTAAAAGGTGATCGCCTGCTTGCTTCAAGGTATAATTTGTTATAAGTCGAGATATAGTCTTGTATTCTTAGTAGCGTCTAGTGTTTCTTCCAGACATGTTGTTTTTTTTTGGGGGGGCACTGCCCTCCTCGGAGCTCTGAGAGTGCCCCGCGCAGGAGACAAAACAAATACGTCTGCTTATAACATAATAATAAATAAAATAGTACCATGTGAAAATAATTTGTGTCCCTCCGAATACTAAGTGTGCCCCTTCCCCCAGAACATTTTTTTCTGAAAGGAACACTGGTAGCGTCCACTTTACAAACGTCGATTGTGTAAGAATATAATATTATTAGACTACAAGATTAATTATTACAGCATGCAAAGATTACACTTTTTGTTTCGTTTCGTTTTCGAAGAGGTTAGCTCCATTGGAATACCAATCAAGAGTGAATATTTGCGACGTTTGTATGCTTTATATAACACACTTTGCAAGATAAACTTGTGTTTTTAACTCAGTTTCAATTTGATCATGATAAAATCAAGGTATAACACATTCCAGTGGTGTGTCTATGGAAATGAAATGTATCTATTTACGGGAATATATTGCGCCTTGTAATTTAATTTATTAATTTATTTATTTTGTCCAGAGTAGTATCCAAAAGCAAGGGCTGCATTAAAATCGATTGCACATTACATTTGCTTATTGTTTTCCTATTTTTGCATACAGCATTTGATTGACTAGAGTTTAACATTCATTTCAACAGCGAGGCTATATGAGACGCGGTCCTACAGTTTAGTGTGGGATTCGAACAACGTGAGCTCTCACTGGGAATTGAACTTGCTTCTTCCGCGTGAAATACGTGTATGGTAACTACGAGGGCTATCCGGAAAGTAACTCACTTTTTGGAATAAAAAGAAAAGTAAAAGTAGACATTTTTTTGTATGTACTCCCATGCGCAAAAAATATTGCGCGTATACTGTAACTCACAATTTTTCGCAATTATTCCATTTTCCATATGTTTATTGGTAAAATTCAGTTATTAGTACGTGGAGATAATAGAAAGCAATCCATCTAAGGAGATATTTCCAAAAAATATAATAAAATAATAAAAATATAAGCAAAAAACAAAATTATGTTCGGTTTTGTGTATACTGGCAATAATGTTTTCGAGGGAATTTTTGGAGTAGCACAGCACGATTGCAGAGGGAATAACAAGATTAGTAGGAGAACAGCTGAATCAAGGAACTAGAAATTGGAGCAAAATATTGCATTTATTGGCTTAAATCTAGGGTGTAAATTGTCTGCCAAATATAAATTAGCTTCTGTAAGCAAGATGTTATACGGAAAATATAAACAAAGAGAAAAACTGTTGTCTTAAGTTTGGAAGTGACATGCTCTATAGCCATGAGCATTTATTCCTTAAGAAAAAGATAGGTAACCAAAGAAAATCTGTGTGGGCAAGTGGGTAGAGTGACGGACTAGTAATTCTTATACTGTTTTGACACCAGATCGAATCCCATCCGGTCCTGTTCAATTTTTTTTCTTTACAAAACATTGTAGAAAGTGTATAATTTTTATGTTTATTTTTATGTATATTTATATGTTGTTTATATATTTATATGTATATATGTATGTTTATTATTATGTATAATTTTTATAAAACTGAAACAATACAATTAGGAAATAACTTTTTGTTTCCTCTGATGACGTATTTATTTAGAATTAGTGTACTATTAGTAATACCGATTGCTTTCAGTTTATGGTGTTGTATAGCTTCCTTTATCATCCTCTTTTCTTGAAAAAGAAATTGTCTCCAATAAAGTATGAAAAATATATATAGTCAGAAACAGACATCTTAGTACCAAACATGATTTATCGTGATGAAATAAACGAGTTTCCCGTTATTAAAAAATAAAACTATAGAAATCATTGAATTTGGTCTTAAGGTTTTTATTATGCTATATATATTCTTTATAAGACTATACTTTATAAGGCAAGATGAGCATCATACCCTCAAATTTAGCTAGTGAGTGAAAGATGTTTTCGGCACAAATATTTTACAGGTTTAGGTGCATGAAACACCAATACGCCATGGTCTTGACCTTCGTTTATTTCACATTATTATCCGACATATCATAGCAGGTAAAAAGCAGCATCAATCGGCAAGAAGAACTGCAAGTTGTGCTCTTAGTCTGTTTCTGATTCTCCGAACTCGATCGCCTAGCACGCTCGTCTATACCTTGACTCATACGTCTATCATTCAGTGCAGGCACATATCCAGCTTTTCTTTTCGGAGGGGACCCGACACGAATCCTCGTAAGCGCGTAATTCTAATGTTTCAAAAATATCAATAATAATAATAATAATAATAATAATAATAATAATAATAATAATAATAATAATAATAATAATAATAATAATAATAATAATAATAATGCAACAGTTCTGTATTTCTCTTAAACGTTTCTTACTTGTCATTTATGAACCGGTCAAACTTAATTCTAACTCACACGAAATCAAAAAATATTTTCTAGAGACATGTAAGGAAAACTGTCTGCTACGTATATCACATAACAAAAATAGCAAATGGCAATGAGTGTATCGTTCTAATACAGTAATGTTATAAACAGTTTCTTACAAGTAACACTTCCCAAGTGTAACACTCCGATTTTGATAAAATTTGACAGGCAGATACTACACATAAAATAAACGAATACATGTTTTTTATTTTCTGCGGAAAAACTGTTTTACGGGGGCAAAAGCACTCACCCAAAATTTTGAAAGTTGACGCCCGAAAGACAAAAACAAGTGGACCAAAGTGTACGAAATTTTGCACAGATATGGCAGACGTAAAATGAAGGAATACGTGTTTTGTATTTTCCTGGAAAAAACGGTTAGGTGGGACGCAGACCCCTCCAAACCTTTGATCATGAAATATCAAAAGTGCTAGTAACAATATGTCTGATGTGTGTAAAGGACGAAGAATTCCGATGACACTTTGTGTATGGACAATACGCAAAAACTAAACGAATGCCTGTTTTAGGGGACAAAATCCCCCATCCAAAATGATGAAAGTTGACGCCCGAAAGGCAAGAAGAAGTGAACCGAAATGAATGAAATTGTGCACAGATATTGTAGACGAAAAATGAGGGAATATGGGTTCCGTATTTTCCTGAAAAAAAAAAAAAAAAACAATGTTTCGGTGGGACACAGACCCCTCCAAAACTTTGATCGTGAAATATCAAAAGTGCTAATAACAGTATGTCAGAAGTGCTTAAAGGACATGAAGAATTGGAACATTGTGTAGGGACAATACGCAAAAAAAAAAAAAAAAAAAAAAAACCGGGTTTATTTTCTGCGAAAAATTGGTTTTAGGGGGCAGAATTCCCCACCCAAAATTTTGAAATCGTGCACAGATATTCTAGACGTAAATTGAGGTAATTGTGTTTCGTATTTTCCTGAAAAAAAGCGATTGAGTGGGGCACGGACCTTCTAAGCTGTTGATTAGGAAATATCAAAAGTGCAAATAAGTATGTATACGTCAGAAGTTCCTAAAGAGTATGGAGAATTGCAACGAAACTTCGTATAGGGACAATTTGCAAAACAATAAATGAAATGCATTTTAATTTGTATGAAAAAAACAGTGTTGGGGCCTAGAGCCCCTCCAAAAAAAAAGTTAATATTACCGTAAAAGTGCAGGAAGGAGTGGACCGAAGCAAATGAAATTGTGTGTAGATATTGTATAGACTGTATGTAAAATAAGGACTTTCGTGTTTTAAAGATGTCCCTATCAATTTTGGCACATCAACAGCAAACAGGAAATTAATCGGCACGTGTTTTTGTTTATGCAGAAAAACATTGTAAGGGTTAAAGTTGCCTCGTGAAATACTACAAAATACGCCATACTGTTTGTGCTTGATGTTGATCTGCCAAATTTGAAGAAATCTGATGGAGACACTTGTGAAACACGAGAGGCTTTATTTTTCATATCCAATATCTACAGACAATTTCATTCGCTTCGGTCCAATCCTTCCGACACTCAACGCCTCGGTCCTCTCAAAAGATGTTTTTCTCTTTTCAGGAAAATACGAAGCACGTATTTCCTCATCTTACCTCTACAACATTTGTGAACAATTTCATTCAGTTCGGTACATTTTTTCTTGCCTTTCTTGCGTCAAATTTCAAAATTCATGCGGGGGACCTTTTGTCCTCTAAAACCGTTTTTTCGCAAGGAAATAAAAAAGCCGAATTTGTTTATTTTTTGCTTATTGTCCTAACACAAAGTTTTGTTCCAATTCTTCATGTAAATTTAGGCACTTCTGACATACTGTTATTAGCACTTTTGATATTTCATGATCAAAGGTTTGGAGGGATCTAAGGTTTGCAGATATGTCCGCAATATCTGTTCACAATTTCGTTCACTTTGGTCCACTTGTTTTTGCCTTTCGAGCGTCAACTTTCAAATTTTGGGTGAGGGCTTTTGCCCCCTAAAACCGTTTTTCAGCAAAAAAAATAAAAAAGCACTTATTTGTTTATTTTACGTATAGTATTTACCTGCCAAATTTTATCAAAATCGGAGTGTTACACTTGGGAAGTGTTACTTGTTAGAATTATAACAACAACGCATTGTCCACAGTTTGGACACTGACTCAAAGTAATCTGACATAAATAAATAAATAAAAAAAAACTCAAAAGGGAAAAAGTAGGTTTATTAAAAAGTGCTTGAGGTTTGGTAAGGGACAGCTTCCAGGACACGTCACGCTGGATACGTCACTGAGTCAATGCATTATATTTGTTTCTTGCAAAGATGATAATTAGATGCGTAATGTGTAAAATTATATCATAGTTTGACTTTTTATAGGTCTTTCCTTAACACATCCATATTATCCGGCGTTCTGCCTGCCTGTTTTATGTCGGATAAGCGAAAATCTACTGTATTTTCAGATAGCATATACACAGGAGCTAGAGGTCTGCACGGGCCGGAATTTTTAGAACGGACCCGGCCCGTCCCCTTTAATTTATAATCTATAGGCATTAGCGGATTAAGGGCGGAGTCAATGGAGCCCAGGGCCCCCAGCTCAGGGGGCCCTTTAAAATCCCTCTGTTTAATACTTACGCTCGCGGTATCGCTAGATTTAAGTCTTTGCATCAGCAGCATTTACCTGTTAATAATGAATGCAATTATTTAATTGTTAATAATGAATTTAACTAAACTAATTATTGTAAACTTGAAGCACATTCAAATATTACAGCATAGTTCTCGGTAGTTCCATAAGTAATTTCAGAGACTACGGTGTTTCAGTGGTAGAGCGTTCACCTTTGGTGCATGGAGTCCTTGGTTCGATCTATGCTCGCGCCAAGTGAACCTTGTGCTGGACAAACACTGTGTGTGTGGGTTTTCTCGAGGTTCTCCCGTTTTATCCCACTTTTTTCATTCCACCATTTCATTCATTTCTTATCATCACTGTCTCCTTTAGGCTATCCGGCATAATCGTGGGACATAAAACTTAAAAATTTCTTTTCAAATCATTTCAATCAAAAAACAGTTGCAGGAAGTATGTAATTTCGAATAAAACAAACTACTATATACAATTCTGAGTATATTATTCTTTTATGAAATTCTCGCGAACCTTATTTCTAAATTGAAGGGTAAGAAGACTAAATTCATTCTTTTATTATTATAGATCCATTTCAATTGAAGCAGTTGGAATAGTTGAAAAAAAAAAAAAACATACCCTATATTCCAGTGTGCCACAATCGGTATAACGCGCCACACTGGTGTGTCCAGCAAAGTGAACAGTGTGACGCAAACTTTTTCCTATTATTTGCAAGAATATTTGTCGAGTTCCTGTTATTTATTATTATTATTATTATTATTATTATTATTATTATTATTATTATTATTATTATTATTATTATTATTATTATTAACGATTTTTCCATGGATCAGCTGTCTGTATACGGTTAAGCAACCACAAGTATCACATTGAAGGAATGAGTGTAATTATTTACTTTAATAGTAATACAAAAGTCAATTTGCTTGTATATTCTACCGGTAATAACTGCATCCGTCTAGAAAGCTAGGACTAAACAAAGGGATACCAAGTTGTGACCACACACCGCCCCAAATCGTGGGTGCCACAAGTTCTCTTTTACGCGTTAGAACAATAAGGGCTGTAGCGTTCAGGGAGAGAGAAAAACAACTTAATTCCATTGCAGTTATATGCTTATTAAATGTTAACTTATATTTATAAATTATGTAAGTGATCGTATCGTTTTCTGTTTATCATTATTATTATTATTATTATTATTATTATTATTATTAATAATAATAATAAAATTAATAATAATAATAATAATAATAATAATAATAATAATAATAATAATAATAATAATAATAATAATAATAATTCTTATAATTATACATTTCTTAATACGTTGATTGCCATGTGTATGGAATTCCATACACACGGCTGTCCTGTACAGTAGAACGTGATTATTTTCCATACGCAAACAATGTAGATATTCCAAGTTTATTGTGTTCGTTCTATAGGTGTGTATGTAATTAGATACATATGGCGTAGAAATCAAAATTTAATGTCCATGCCACGTATATGAAAAACCATACACAAAGACATTTATGAATAAAGACATTGAGTTTGAGTTTAACGTCTCGTTCAGCAACGAAGCTATATGAGACGGCCTACTGATTAACGTGGACTCCGAACCACGTGAGCTCTCGCCGGGAATCGAAGCCGGGTCTTCCACGCCAAAGGCGCGTACGCTAACCACTAAGGATCTTATGAACAGAGACATTTATGAGCTAAAACAAAGGCGAAAACAAAGATGTGTGATGTAATTTTGAGTTTATCGTCCCTTTCAGCAGCGAGGCTATATGAGACGTGGACCTACTGATTAACGTGAAATCCGAACCACATGAGCTCCCGCCGGACGAAAACAAAGACCTTTGGAATTGACAATTGTTTGGACATTCCAGTCGAACCTACCTAATATTAACAACGTTTCTACGATAATTTCGTAACATTGTATTATTTCTTTTGTTGATTAGCTTGGTTAGGCTTATTTAAACACTTTCTTCTTTGCACCGACGTGTCACATCTCTTGGATGAAGATACACTAGCTCTCACTGGAAATCTAATCCAGAACCAATGCACTTGAACCATTTGACCACAACAAGGCACATTTAAAAAGAAGTTTCGATTTTGTTCGGAAAATTGTGATTAGGTGTAACATTTAAAAATATATTTAAGAAAGGGTACGGAGTAAACGCACTGTACTTTCTCGCTCGAAGATTTTACACTGACTTATGTTAGGCTGCAACTGTTATTGATACATTTATTTCGGAAATTGCGAATAAAATAATGTTTTCCAAAACTTTGCTAGAAGAAACTTCAGGCCCAAAAGTAAAGTACCCATTGGTCATATTTCCGTTAGAACTAACTTGATCCATATATTAGAATTATAAAGGATATAATTGTATGTGAACTATAAGCAAAAGCTCTGAGTAATTTCTGAGAAAATTATGCAAAAAGTCACCCCCAAGAATAAATTATCCCTTGTGGATCTTTTCAGTATAAACGAGCTATGCTATATTGTTAGTGTTTTCATAAAACATTTATTTATGAAATACGAACACAATCGCCTGAGTCGTTCTTGAGAAAATCGCAGGGTAAAACTTACTGTCAAAAGTAATATACCATTTCTAGATTTTCCGGATGAGGGAATTATACCATATAGCTAGGTTATTTATGTAATACGTATTTATAAAATATGAACAACAAACATCTCCTGAGTTGTTTTAGGAAGGTCATCGGCAAAAGCTTACCCCCAAAGGTAAACTCTTCTATCTGTAATTTTGACAGTATATCGAGTAATTTTTAAGCAAATCGTCGGGAAAAATTTCACTGTCAAAGTAAACTATCTCTTTTGGATTTTTCTTTTCGGAACAAGCGAGTTACACCATATTGTAAGATTATTACAGAAAATATTTTTACTGAAATTAGAACAAATTTCAGTAAAAATAGAAATTTCAGTAATAACTTAGACAATTGTCCAAAAAAAAAAAAATCAACCCTTGAGAAAACCACTTCTTCTGTATGTTATCGGAATAAACTATTTATGCTCTATGTTAGTTTATTAATGAAATATTTCTTTACGAAATATGAACAAAATTGCCTGAGGCGTTAATGGGAAAACCATCGGGGGAAAGCTCACCCTAAGATTAAGCTACTCCTTCCAACGAGTTGACATATTGTTAGGTAATTAATATACGTTTATTTATGAAATGTGGTTGAGAAAATTGTGCAAAAAGAACGCATACCATACAGTAAATTACACCATATATATGTTTTCAGAAAAATTATTCATATGTGGTGGAGATTTGTTAATAAAATATATATTTATCAAAAGTAAATAAAATCGTCACAGCTTTTTTTTATTTGAGAAAATTGAACTTAAGTAAATTACCCTTGCTTTTAGGTGTCGAAGGACATAAAATTCGAAAGATATTATGTTACTAAAACGTTATGTCTAGAATTCGGTGCAGATACGTTGAACAGTATGGCCTCTATTTGAGTGCGTGTAAAAGCGTGACGAACCGAGAGACAAATAGATGGACAGACATCGAAAAATCATTTTTTTCGCTATGTAGGAGCCATGTAACTTGAATTTATTGAAATCTGGTATTCGGTTTTTATAACTATCACCACACTTTCTTTTTTCGTCGCTCGAATGTGAAAACGAATAGGCCTACACCGACACGTAATGTGATAATTTGTAATCCCAAAAATTTAATTTGTTATGTTTAATGTGTGGTTACTCTAAAAAAAAAAAAAAAAAAGCTTATGCATGTTACATCATTTTATTATCAGTTTTTCACGCTACTGTATAATTCGGTACGATTATAGTTAATATTCATGGCATCTTTTGGAAGCATTCGCGTTCCTCACAAAGAGAGCTGTAAAATTTAGTTTTGTTTAAAGAAAGCACTCTTGATTTTTTTTTTTCACACAGACTTGCATTTGTTGCACTTGTGGATATGAAACAAAAGGAGAGAGAGAGAGAGTCAATACTTTAAAAAGAAACACACACACAGAAACACTAGAACAGTTTTTTTCTTCATGACAACGAGCTATCGCTGTGACTGTGTTCCTCACGCTGTGTGTAAAGCTGCAGGTTGCTCTTGTTTTGTTTTTTCCTGTTCCTGACTCACAGACACTCGCAGTGAGTTGAAGCTGTGTAAAAACGGAGAGGGAACGGTTAAGCATACCATACCATAAACTAAAGACAATCGCTATTAGTAATAAATAGTAAGCTAATTCTGAATAAATACGTCATCAGAAAAACAAAATGTTATTTCATTATTATATTATTTCGTTTCTTATTAACATAAAAATTATACACTCTCTACAATGTTTTGTAAAGAAAAAAAATTGAACAGGACCGGATGGGATTCGATCTGGTGTCAAAACAGTATAAGAATTACTAGTCCGTCACTCTACCCACTTTTTTTTTTAATTCACTTTTATTAACAATTTATATACATTTACAAAACAATAAAAGTATTTAAAACAAATATAAAAATCACAAAAATAGAATCATTTCACTCTTATAATAGCTCTTGATCATACGTAGCAAACTCAGCAGTTACGGTATCACTTTATCTTTAAACAATATGCATTGTGAAGAAAAGTATTTGTATAAGGAATATTTAGTTAAGAAAGCCAATCTTTTATAACAATTTCTAGGAAATTTGCAAATAATTCTTTTCTTCTAACTGGTGGAAAATGACGATATTGATCATAAATGTAATCATAATACGTTTGTTGCTGATGACTCTTATAGCATAATAACATGTAATGCACAGTATTTGCAGCCAACCACATAACAGCATTATTCTTAGTTCTTGGAAAGAGCTTAATATCTGGTGTTAATAATGTTCGAACATGCACCATATTTGGAACAGTACGACAAATTTTACTAACTAATTTCTGGTAACAATTCCAAATTTCTGTTGTTGCAGTACAATTTGTTAAACGATGTTCTATATCATCTACTTGACCACATTGCATGCAGCTGTTCGTATCTCCGAATTTTAAACGATGTCTTTTAGAATTTGTGTCAACTATATCATTTACTACAGCATACCACGTTGATTGAAGTAAATTTTTGACATGAGATGAAAATACATTCTGCCACACTTGTGTCCAATTTACATCAGGGTATTTAGTTGTTAATTTAGAAGGCGGGAGTTCAAGATTTTTCAAAAGTTTTATGTACAGAGACTTAACTGAGCTCAACTGATTGTCTTGTAACTCAGCCTTACAATAAAGGTACTCACACACAACATCTTTATAATACCAGAAATAATTTGGAATTACTTGAATATTAACTGGCAAATTAATTCCAATGTTTTTAAGAAGAGTTGTTAGAATTTCGAAACTTATTCCTGCAGAATCGTTCATCATGCTCTGTATGCCTCTATGATTGAAAAAGGCTTTGGCTTTGTATTCGACATGGACAAGACCAAGACCACCAATTTTTCTAGGTAAACATGTGTACGGATACCTTACACGAAAAACATGTCCATACCAAAGAAACCAATTACCTACGCTTGTAAGTTTCTTTGCTAATATATTGGGCATTGGAAGAATCTGTGAAATATACCATAATTTTGAAAATGCATGATTATTAATGAAATATACACGTGATAATAAGCAGAATTGGCGTGACTTATTCATCTGTAGAACTTGACGTACATTATTGAGCAATATATTATAATTTAGATCTATAGTATCTCTGATTCGAGAATTAAATTTAACACCAAGAATTTTCAAATATGAAGATACAGTTACCCATCCACAGTAATTTTGTTGTGTTTGTGTGCCAAGCGGGAGAAGTTGAGTTTTACCTGCATTAATCATCGCACCAGAATATGCTGTATATTCATTCAGACAACTTTGTAATGTAGAAAGATCTAAAGGATTATTAAGAAAAACAGTTACATCATCTGCATAACTACACACTTTCAGAGTTCGATTGTTGAAAGTAATACCATGAAGGCGATTATGTATACTGTCTAACAGCGGACGTAACGATATTACAAACAATGTCATACTTAATGGGCATCCTTGACGTACACTTCTTCTAATACAAACCGGCTCCGTAAAAAAGTCATTAATTTTTAACTTGGTTTTAGCTTCATCATAAAGCACGCGAATCCACTTAATAAATCTTGCGCCCAAGCCAAGTTTACTTAATACTAGCCACAAATATTCGTGGTTAACCCTATCAAATGCCTGATGGAAATCAATTGACAACAGAGCATTATTTCCTGAGGAATCTTCGAACATAGTAATAGCATCTCTTATACACTGTAAAATGTGATATATTTTCTTCTTTCCAACGCAAGCATATTGAAAGGGTCCCGCTAATGAGTCAATATAACTGGTTAATCTCTTATTTAAACATCGTGCCATTATTTTATAATCAAAATTCATTAGCGTAATTGGTCGATAATTAGATACTTTTGTAGGATTAGCCTGCTTTGGAATAAAAACGGTTACTCCAGGTGATTTATATTTCAACGTTGGAATTTCACTAAAATGCTCATTTACAATTTTCGTTAAAGTTTCACCAATTATCGGGAAAAACTTTTGATACCATTCAGCAGGAAGACCATCTATTCCAGGTGATCTTCCATTTGACGCAGTCATAACAGCTTGTCGCACCTCATCTCCACTAAAAGGCGATTCAATGTACTTCGCCGTATCAGAATCTAAAACACAGGGAATCTGAGACATAACATGTTCTGGAATAACTGTTAAAGCCGATCTTCCATATAATTCTGTATAATATGATTGGAAAACTCTTTTGATATCTACTATTGAATTCCAACCTATTCCTTCATCATCTTTTATATTAGTAATTAATTTTCTACTGCCACGTTTGTACTCTTGAATCAGATGGTACAAGGATGGGTTTTCTTCAGGATCAATGAAAGGAGCTTTGCTTCTAACTTTCATACCTTCCATCCGTTGCCTGTTTATATTCAGTAATTTGGCCTTGTACTTTTTAACGTCTGTGATATGTTTTGGATCATGTGTCGCAGCAGCTTGTGCTTCACTCAAGCATCTATAGTAAAAATAATAAAGTTTTCGTTGATCCCTGCTTTTCTCCGATGAAAACCAACGACAGTAACTCGCAACACGAGGTTTAAGGTACTGAAACCACCACTCAGTTATTGTTCGAAAATATTTTTGTTGAAGCACCCAATATTTCCATTTATTTTGAAATTCCTCACAAAAAAGTTTATCATCGAGAAGAGATGTATTAAAATGCCAATACCCTCTACCTCTTTCAATCTTTAGACCTGGAGCTCGAAGAGAAACAATATAGGCTTGATGATCAGAAAATACAGTAGGAACTATTTTCACAGCAAGGAGATTTCTAACTAAGGTTTGTGACAAATATATGCGATCTATTCTTGATGCACAATTGTTACGGAGATATGTAAAACCACGTATATTAGGATTTTTATATATCCAACTGTCTTGAAGGTGTAAGCCCTGTACCAATTCATTCAAAGTAGGACTATAATTAAATCCTGGAGTTTGATCTTCAGCCCTCAAGACACAATTAAAGTCTCCAGCTATGAGAAAATATTCATGATTTGGAGCTAAGCTCTCAGCTACATCAATAGCAAAAAACATGTTACCCACTTGCCCACACAGATTTTCTTTGGTTGCCTATCTTTTTCTTAAGAAATAAATGCTCATGGCTATAGAGCATGTCACTTCCAAACTTAAGACAACAGTTTTTCTCTTTGTTTATATTTTCCGTATAACATCTTGCTTACAGAAGCTAATTTATATTTGGCAGACAATTTACACCCTAGATTTAAGCCAATAAATGCAATATTTTGCTCCAATTTCTAGTTCCTTGATTCAGCTGTTCTCCTACTAATCTTGTTATTCCCTCTGCAATCGTGCTGTGCTACTCCAAAAATTCCCTCGAAAACATTATTGCCAGTATACACAAAACCGAACATAATTTTGTTTTTTGCTTATATTTTTATTATTTTATTACATTTTTTGGAAATATCTCCTTAGATGGATTGCTTTCTATTATCTCCACGTACTAATAACTGAATTTTACCAATAAACATATGGAAAATGGAATAATTGCGAAAAATTGTGAGTTACAGTATACGCGCAATATTTTTTGCGCATGGGAGTACATTTTGAAATAATCCTTTCTCTTTTAGATATATTTGTTTAAATTTATTTTCTCCGTTTTTATATGATTGGGCAAAGCATTGTATATTTTACTTGCCATATGTCTGGTGCCCTGATAATCTGATAAAGTAAGACTTTTTATTTTGATCTCTAGTGTTATAATGAATATTTTTCATTTTCATTTTGCGTTAAACTGAAAATGGATTATTATTATGTAAACAGATGGAAGTGTTAACATTAACTTTTTAAAGTAGGAATTGCAGCTTGTTGTGTAACATGATAAGGTACGGATGGCCTGTATTTGTTTAACAAATATCTATTTGCTTTCAGCTGCGTTACCCCAAAATATAATGGCATACTTTATGATAGGGTGAGGCCGCGGTGGCTCAGTGGTAGAACGTTCATCTCTGGTGCATGGGGTCCCTGGTTCGATCCCAGCTCGCGCCAAGTGAACTTTGTGGTGGACCAATATCGTGTGTGTGGGTTTCCTCAGGGTTCTCCCACTTTCTTCCTTCCACAATTTCATTCACTTCTCATCACCGTCTCCTTTGGCCTAACCGACATAATCGTGGGACGTTAAACTCAAAGATTTCATTTCATTTTATGATAGGGTACATGAACCCATAGTAGATTTGATTAAGCCTTTTGAAGTTAGTGTGTCTTTTAGCGCTCTTAAAGCATATAGCCTCGAGTTTAGGTCCTTTAACTTGTTCATCAGAAACCGATTGAAAAACAAACAAACAAAAAAAACTTACACAAAGAAATTGTGCACATGTGCACCACGTCTCGAGTTTTGTGCACCTTAAGAAACCGAGTTCTTTTTTTTATTTATATTTTTCAACTATATGCCAGGCCAAAGTTCGTCCAACCGGAAAATCGGAAAAACATATACCAAACTCTAGACCGAGTTTTGTGCAGTTTTGTGCACCACCTTGTAACAAGATGGATTGGCTTGAATTTTTAAACCAACCCTCGTATTATTCCAACATCAATTCTTGGAAATGAAATGCGACTAATCAACAGTTGGGGAAGAACAATGCTCAGGAATTTTTCACCCAAAAGGTGCCTCACTTCTCCAGACAGTTTTGCTTCCTCCCGTCAGCCAATATTTGAAGGAAAAATTTCGCTACTCTCGAGAGAAACGCCCACGCAGTGAACTCTCATGATGATGATAGAGTTTTACGTGACAATGTAAAAATTATCAATGATCATCAGTTCCACAACTTATTGGAACTATCAGTGTTTTTAATGTGATTTCTATTAACCTGTAAACCATTCATTATATATTGTTAGCAATATAGTAATGCCAAAAACTTAATGTTCTCTACGAACTATATTTTAGTTTGTCAGTGTATTCTTGCGCTGTGAACTGGCAACTGTGCAACGCCGGAAAAGGTCCGGAGAGAGGACTCTCATTCTCTTTTTCTCAACATGTGAAGTTGAAAGTGTATATACTCTAAAAAGGGAGAGTATAAGTCTCTCAAAATGTAAAGCTGGAATATTTCATAACGTCAAGCTAGTGCAACATACTATAATTTACATTTTCAAATATTAATGTACATCAAGAATAAGTGCAACTAACAGGAAGAATATAATGAACTCACACTACGTAAATTCCGATAGTTTACTATTCAGATAATAATTTTCACGCTGCCTTATAAACAAATATGTTTTGTGAACCTTATACAGTGCTCGAAGTGAAGTTTCCGCAGTGGACTGCATAGCCACTAACCGATTCATCATCTTCGTTCGGTCGATAATTTCGCGCATTATTTCGGTATCGTCTCGATCCGTTTATCGCAGTGATTGGGCCATCTTTTTCGTCTAAGTGAAATATTGTGTTTTGTGCTGTCATACGTTTGTAATTGTTTATATTCATTGAAGTTTAAATCAAATACAAATGTTTCGCAAATATTTTCTTTTTAATGTGTAGTGAAAATAATACTTAATGATTTCAAAGCGTGTAACCTATATTGCTTCTTTCTCAGCAAAAGGAGAATATTATCTTTTAATAGTGTATATGGTTTTTAGTAAAACCAAACAGGTAAGGTACTTCTAAATAGTGAAGAACAAACATCTACTCTCGCCTCCCACTACTCGTCTGGTGTTAATCATGCATGGCTATCCTACCTTGCACTTTTACAGGTAATGATCAGTGTAACTTGGAGCTGACGCAACAGCGACGGTGGGTATACGGCTCATGCCCCTGATATATTTAACGCCCGAATCCTAGGACCGTGGGAGTGAGACTATTTGTTTATTTGCCAGTTCCTTATTAAATCTATTAGTCTTTCACAAATGAATGATGTTCTTAAGAAGACTCTAAAAGAGATCCAAGGTTCGAATCCCAATATTATTATATCTGGTTTTCGTTACGGGAACCAACTCCTCCTATAAAACAGGAACAAACGGTAGGAAGGTTTGGATTCCAGGGTTCTTGCCCACTTCTGGAATACCTTCAGTGGACAGTCCGTCGGCCACCAGTTGTAACAAGATGGATTGGCTTGAATTTTTAAACCAACCCTCGTATTATTCCAACATCAATTCTTGGAAATGAAATGCGACTAATCAACAGTTGGGGAAGAACAATGCTCAGGAATTTTTCACCCAAAACGTGCCTCACTTCTGCAGACAGTTTTGCTTCCTCCCGACAGCCCATATTTGAAGGAAAAATTTCGCTACTCTCGAGAGAAACGCCCACGCAGTGAACTCTCATGATGATGATAGAGTTTTACGTGACAATGTAAAAATTATCAATGATCATCAGTTCCACAACTTATTGGAACTATCAGTGTTTTTAATGTGATTTCTATTAACCTGTAAACCATTCATTATATATTGTTAGCAATATAGTAATGCCAAAAACTTAATGTTCTCTACGAACTATATTTTAGTTTGTCAGTGTATTCTTGCGCTGTGAACTGGCAACTGTGCAACGCCGGAAAAGGTCCGGAGAGAGGACTCTCATTCTCTTTTTCTCAACATGTGAAGTTGAAAGTGTATATACTCTAAAAAGGGAGAGTGTAAGTCTCTCAAAATGTAAAGCTGGAATATTTCATAACGTCAAGCTAGTGCAACATACTATAAGTTACATTTTCAAATATTAATCTACATCAAGAATAAGTGCAACTAACAGGAAGAATATAATGAACTCACACTACGTAAATTCCGATAGTTTACTATTCAGATAATAATTTTCACGCTGCCTTATAAACAAATATGTTTTGTGAACCTTATACAGTGCTCGAAGTGAAGTTTCCGCAGTGGACTGCATAGCCACTAACCGATTCATCATCTTCGTTCGGTCGATAATTTCGCGCATTATTTCGGTATCGTCTCGATCCGTTTATCGCAGTGATTGGGCCATCTTTTTCGTCTAAGTGAAATATTGTGTCTTGTGCTGTCATACGTTTGTAAATGTTTTATATTCATTGAAGTTTAAATCAAATACAAATGTTTCGCAAATATTTTCTTTTTAATGTGCAGTGAAAATAATACTTAATGATTTCAAAGTGTGTAACCTATATTGTCTCTTTCTCAGCAAAAGGAGAATATTACCTTTTAATAGTGTATATGGTTTTTAGTAGAACCAAACAGGTAAGGTACTTCTAAATAGTGGAGAACAAACATTACTTTCGTCTCCCATTATCCATCTGGCGTCGATCACGCATGGCTGTCCTACTTTGCACTTTTACAGGTAATGATCAGTGTAACTTGGAGCTGACGCAACAGCGACGGTAGGTATACGGCTCATGCCCCTGATATATTTAACGCCCGAATCCTAGGACCGTGGGAGTGAGACTATTTGTTTATTTGCCAGTTCCTTATTAAATCTATTAGTCTTTCACAAATGAATGATGTTCTTAAGAAGACTCTAAAAGAGATCCAAGGTTCGAATCCCAATATTAGTATTAGGAACAGATAATGAACGAACTTAGGACCGGCACTCCTGTCATAAAATGGCGCCCCGACCAAAGACAGATGTGTTAGTGGGAAGAAAGCAAATTTTTGAACTTCACTGTTGTATTCAATGCCACCACTAATTTGCATGTTGTATTTTTAAGTATAATATTTTACAATGTCAACGTTTAGTGAAACGGAAACACTGCTTGAAGCGGTGAAACAATTGTCTGCAGATTTGGCTGCAACTAACCAAATATTAAAATCAAATCAAAAAGAGTTGACCAAACAATTTGAGAATCTAAAAATACAACTGGCTGAATTACGTGAAAAGTATGAAACGCACAAAAAGGTTGAAAATTCTCAGGAGCTGTTGAATCAGCCAAACACTGCTGAAGAAACGCAGGTAGGTCCTAGTTTACGCATACCAGAATGCGAAACAATCACTGAAATTTAAAATGTGAACTTAGCAATTAATGTTCTGCGAAAGAAATATATCCTTGCATTCTTTCACATGTAGTGTTACTTACATTTTTATGTTTTTATGTTCATTTTAAAGTATATGATTTATAAATCCACGTACAAAATGCTAGCGCTGAATTTAATGAATGTAAGAGCACAGATAGAATTAGAGTACGCTAACGTAATAAATGAATATATGTATAGTACTGTTCCATTTTGCTTAGAAGAGTTTCAAAATGTTTTAGGCCTTGATGTAGAAACTCATAGATTCAGTAGAGCAGCGAAAATCGCTATTTGTGAATTTGTACTTAATTTTAATTGTGAATATGGGAAAAACGTAGAAAAGGAGGTCAATCTCCGTGTACGTGGTATACGTAGAAGTAAGCAATACGAGAAATTGAAAGAGAAATGTGCTCGCGGCAAAAATGTATATTTTGAGTATGTAGCTAGAAAGTTGAAACTCCAATGTGATGACGTTAATGTCAAGAATAAAGTTATTGAAATAATAGTTCAACGGCTACAGAAAAAGTACTCTGATGTCAGCTCTCTTAGTGATTATGATAGTACGTTCAATGAAAAGGAGAAAGAATTATTTTCAAGCAATGTTGAAAATTCTCCTGAAAATGTTGCTAGTAGTATCAAATCTATCCTCAAAAAACGTAGTAAGGATGTTAGTTTACATACTATGTCATGTAATGTGGGTAAAATCGAAAAGGAAAATAGAATTCCTTTCGCAGATGAACTTAACGTGTACCCGTTAGCACATGTTCGCCATAGTTGTCCTTCTGAGGTTAGAATTAAAAGTTGTAAGAGGAAATTGGAAAAGGTTGCCGACGATACTGATTTATATCCAAACCCTGTTAAGAAAGGTAGGTTATCTGAAGTCCAAGAGTCGCATGTTCAAATTAATGAAAGTGAAAATGTGAGATGGAATGAAGTGTTTCAGTTATTGGATAATAACACTGTACAATTACAAAGCATTACAACTAAGCTGGAAGGTATTTCTATTTTACAAAGTAATAATGTCTTTGCTCAGGGAAATGAAGTAAGTAATAAAAATGTCAGTGTAAACGTAAACACCGTGCAGGTTGATTTCATGGAGGCTACCTCCAATAGTAGTACGAGTGTGGTTAACGTAACCACCACTACGGAAATAAAAAGTGATACTGTTGTAGTATTTTTAGACGAAAATAAAGTCTGCACTTGTCCCTTATGTGAAAGGAAGTGAGTGGATCAGCTGTTTCCCCCCTCCGGCTCAATGCTACTTGTTCGTAAAAAATGTTTGTCTGCAAGTCCTGTATTTTTTGTGGTGTATACACGGCATGTTACGAATTACCGTAAAGTAAGCTGCATTAGGCAACCAATTCAGATTGGTGAGTTGCATGTTACCTTATACATCGTATAATGTAACATGGCCCGGAAGTTTTGGGCAACCAGTGTATATATGAATTTAATTTTATTTTTAATATATATAATTAATCAATGACTTGATTTGAAGTAGACCGCAAAATTTGCGTTAAGTTCCTTGAACTAATGATTTTAGTATATTTAGAGGGAAATATATGGTAATATATTTACATTGAACAATTATTTGTATATTTAGCTAAAATATAATATTATTTTGGGAAATAAGGTAATTTCTGGTCGTTTTTAGTCTTTTCCAATCAATTTTCATTCATATCTTGGCTTAGGGAATCTTCAAAAGAATTCAAAAATTTTATTTCAAAAATCTTCTTTAAAAGTTTATATTTGCAAAGTCAGCCATAGTAGCTTCTTGAAGCATCTCTTTGTTTAACCTAAATTATCTGTGATTGGATCTTCCGCAATCACAGGTGTGGTTGAGATTTTTCGGCTTCTTTGATCTTGAGGAGTACACCTATCATCGTATAGTTACGTCACAATGAACCTCCAATTAGGGATCTTCTTCCCATTGTTTTTGTCTTTTCCAGAAGCAGTGGTAAGTGATGGACGTACGATAATCTCCGTCCATAAAAACGTGGAAAAGAGAAGTATTTAAAGGTTTCGACACACAATAATTGATACCATTGATATCTGTGGACATAATATGGAAGGCAGTGAGTTGGTTGCTGTGCTCAGTGGACTGTAAAGTTGTGGAAGTGAAAACAAACGAATACATCAGAGCGTGCAGGACTGACGCCAGCCTTTTGGGTGAAACCGTGTCGGGAATCGAACGTGAAGGCCAGCAAATGCCTTTTGTGTTTTGTATTCGCTGTTAACCCACTCACTTAAGTGGGAGCGAAAAAAAAAATCTCTTCTTCAAGAAAGTCTGGCTAGGAAGGACAGACCTAGAAGGTATCTATATTTTCTTTCATGGAATCCAAGTAAGTGATAGCATCAAAATTTACTGTTGTTTTGGGCCACGTGAGAACCTCTAA
This sequence comes from Thermobia domestica, assembly GCF_964235325.1. Classification (NCBI taxonomy): domain Eukaryota; kingdom Metazoa; phylum Arthropoda; class Insecta; order Zygentoma; family Lepismatidae; genus Thermobia; species Thermobia domestica. The sequence continues at coordinate 93,808,678 of NC_137461.1, forward strand.
ATTCTAACCTCTTTCGTATCAGAAATGTTTTTATCTAGTGTTGTGATGTCCACTAAAATGTGCTAAACGCTGCGTAGTTTTCCCTAAGTTATACAATATACAAACTTAGTAATGTGACAAATCAGTCGTTCAATGGGGGGGGAATTGTTCTTTTGGAGTTTCAGTGTGGATGTTAGTTACCAACAGTCCATGAAATGTGTGTACTTTCGAGTATATACATTTCACCCCAAAATTATATTTTGAATATGTAATCTCGTATATTCTTTTTTTTTATTTATTATTTTTCCGTACTGCTATATTACAGAACAAAATCCGTTCTCTGGTTTGTGCTTACCTTCACTGTAGTTTGAATACGATGAGACAAATATATACAAAGTTTCGGCTCACATTGATAACGAGGGTGCTTGCATAGCTATTGGTAATGGGAGATGCTCGTCAACAACAACACGTTCGTTGTGTATTTTGAAATTCCTTTCACCGGAAACCAGAAATTCGAATTTTAAGCACATAGTTTAAGACTTTTTTTTTATTTTAACAATATACAAAAGTAGAGCTGAATGGTCGACGTCCCATACGTCCTCGGTAAGAAGCAGGGTGTGTGCTATATTATTAATCTGTTGAATAAAGTGATTTTATATGTTTTAGTTTAAGTTAGATAGTTAGGCTAGGGACTAGGTTAAGTGTACTTTCTTTTCATGTAGATGTATCTAGTGTATGTATTGTCTCAAAGGAAAATGTTTTTGTTGTGGGAATCAAAGTGGATGAGGTCTGAGCTCATACAAGGGAGGTCACCTTGTCGGTATAAATCCTCCGCGCTGACCCCACCTCCACAACGGTATCTGAAGAGAGAATACTAAGAAAAGAAAGTAAAGCATGTAGCACACAGCCGTAATAAGTGATACCTGTGTAGTACAAGGCTCATGTGGTGATGGTAGTAAATGTCCTTATTTTCAAAATGTTTTTTTTTTTGACTAAACCAAACGTATGTAGAATTGTTCATGATATGTGAAGAGAATATGTAATGCAATGATAAACTTACCCATTCAGCTATGTCAAGAATTTTCCTCAATTTCCAACCTTTGCGATTTTTTTTAAATGTATTCTCCTGTTATTTCTTATCATACAGAAAGTTAGTGTAATAAAGTATGCGAGTCGAAACCAAAATCTTTCATTATCCAGTGCAGAGCTAATTACTTAAATCTAGGTAGTAAAGTAACTTCAATAGTCTTGTTATGTACTCAGAAAGTAGAGTTTTGAAAAGCAGTACGTGAATAGTGTAACCAAAGTATATTATAGCATCTTGAGACGAATAGAATCGTTTTCACTTTGTGTGACCGGGGTTGGAATCACAGACCTGCCAGGAAATTTCACTTCGTTAATAATATCAGCAAAATTCATTTTTGGCATACAGTTTTCTTTTTCGAAATTCCATTCCGTTGCGCGGTTTAGATCCAATTTGAGATATTTTTTTTTAATTTTTATCTGGGTTAGTAAACACACACATTTAGATTTTCGAAGCACTCACCGTCAGTTTCACTCTTGGGTCAGTGTCTTGTTCTGTCGGATTGTGGTTTGTAACCTTATCTCGCGATGGGATGCAGGCTATGAACTGCGGATCGGGATACTGGGCTGCGAGTGAGAATGAAGGAGGCGTAGAAATCTTTATATTTAGGGTCAACTTGAGTTCTATTTTCCGGAGATGATTGGTGTAGTGGATGGGTCAGTGAGTGTTGATAGCTTACTCGTCTGGGCCCGGTGGGTTCGCGTTCAGCGGTCAGTGACACATCCACGCAGCCATAGTCTCGAGGAAAGTGAACATCATACAGAAACACAATATCAGTATCATCATCATTATTTTTATTTTTTTTTATTTTTACATTTTTATTTTATTTATTTATTTTATATGACTTTTTTTGTAAAATGCATTATTTTTCCAGCGGTAATATATCTTTAGTGTTGCTGAAAGGTACAGTATGTACATTCGTAATTGTATGTTTTAACAGAAATGAAACCATTCCATGTTCGCTTGGCATACATCGTGCAACTAGTAAATCTATGAAATTTAGATTCAGAAAAGGTAAGGAAAAGTGTGTTGAACTAAGTCAAAACGTTCAGATTGATTATTCACCAACCAACACTTTGTACTCAACTCGAAATGTTACTAAGAAATTTAGAAACAGAAATTTTTGCTTGGAAAGTAAACAAGGTAAGCAACGGTTTTTCCACCGTGCGAAAATGAAAAATAACTTGAAGATTCGCAAAAAGATGCGTAAAGTAAGTAAGATATTACACATATGTAGAAAGTGTAAATTCTTTGCTACCAACATTTGTAATGACACTCAAATAATGAATGTCCCGAGTGTACAAACCATTCGTAAGGTAACTGCTAGTTCTCATGTCAAGGTAGTACAAAAATCTACGGTTTACAGAATGTTGCGTTCTTGTACTAACAAAAATCGGTGGATGCCGTGTATGGAAGTTAAACTCAAAATTTTTGAATGCATGAGAATTTTACTTTACGATGTTGTACTAAATCCAATACGAAAAGGAATTGGGTAAACGACATTATTACATAGCCGGATTGCCCATTTTCCATATTTTGACCTTGCAATGAAAAATAAATTTTGGTCATATCCATTGCAAAAGTTCTTTTGTACAAAATTTCTTTTGTTTTTAGTAATTATTTTTCATACTATAAATATTTTTCAACATTGTTAGTGTTTTACAAAATTTTGCATGTTTAAATAAAAACAATAATATTTTATTGTGTGTATCACGTTAATGGCTATAGCCAATAGATTCAGGAAAATTTTCAATATTTTTTCGCTTCATACATTGTTGCACCTCATAAGATATTGAAAATGTTGGATGAGAGATACCATTTTTAAAGTCTTGATATTTCAAACATACTTAATATGAAATTACTTGTAATAGCATATTTTTTCGTTAATACATTCATAATGAAATTTCATTTTTCGAATCATAGAAAATATAGTGTTTCTTTTCGAAGTGCAAGAGTGAATATGCGCAGCGGAAATCTTCAAATATAGTGAAAGGAAATAAATTTAAATTGTGAAGATGTGGGAAATCTTTACAGAATATTCCATCACAGTGTTGCAATTTTACAAAATTAAAAATTTGTCGAATCACAAATTTAAATATTCTGGTGAGAAACCATTCGGAAATAAACCTGAATAAGCACATTTTAAATTAATGCAGTAAAGATTTCAACTTTCAAATAACAACCATGCGTCAATTAATAGTAATGTATACTTACGATGTGTTATATCAATTTATTTGTTTTAACCAATCAGTATGCCTCTGGGATTAATAATCAGCTGAGGATACTTGAAGTTTGGTGTGGTAAATTATGGTAGTTACCTGTACCCACCTTCATGGCGCGTTGTTTAGTTGAAAAAAAAAATACAATGAGACATCTTACTATAAATAAGTATCAAGTAAGTTGTGCATATGATAATTGTTAGCAACTTTTGTTGCATTCACCTTGTATTAATCTTTTCGTTGAATACGAAAACATTTCAAGCAGTACTTGAAGACATTGAAGCAAAGGTTCCTCCAATATTATGGGTTATTCATATTATGTAATGCCCGGAGTAGGCAATTTTCTTATTAGTCCCCTCTATATTATTTTTGAATTTTAACCAAATGTTTTATTTTTTCACTTTGCTTCGGGGATGGAAACATATTAATAAATAAATGGGGTAGGGTGTTGCATACTTTATGCAGGCAGTATATTTTTATATACTTTGAGCGTGACGAGCTCACATGTGCCCAGTCTTCCATTTCATAGTAAATGAAATATTTTTAGTGTTATATTTACACATGTGTTTTTAATATGTAATCTTAATAAAATGTGAACCTATCGTGTGCACTATATCATATGTTTTAGTTGTGTTGAATTATTTTGAATATTCTTGATAAATATTTTGTGTTAATATGTCAATGAAAGTACATTTTTGAATTTTATGAATAATATTGGTGTTTCGAATATAATAAATTTTCTGTACATATAGTAGGAAAGAATATCTCATTTTCGTGAAAAATAAAATCATGATAAGTTGAATTACTTAGTGATATATGCTATTCTTGAGTGATATTGTGTGTTTTATCTGAGAATTAAGAAGTACTATTGCAGAATTTTAAGTAATTTTACTATTTCAAATTTATTGGTATATAGTTAGTTTGTACTATTTATATCTTACTGTGCATTCTTAAATATGGCATTGAATACAATACATTACCAAACCTAACATGTTATTAAATATGATGTTAATTCATTAAATATATTAATATGTCTGTGTAATTTAGTTTGACTTTTGGAAAACATTATGAAGTATAATGTTGAATAGTTTTTTGAATTACAAGTAACTATTGATTTATATTCAAATATTGAAATTATTTTGTGTTTACATTGCAAGGAACAATTGAAATAAATAGAAAATATAAACAAATAATAAAAATAAAAAGGACTTAAAAGACATTTACAAAATGGCCCTCGCGTTATCGTAAATGGCCCTCGCGTTCGTTATTCTTCGAATTTCGCGATTATGTGCGTTCGAGTGAAGTTACAAACTGTTATTCTTCAGTGAAAACGAACTTCAAATGATATTAACCCTCTATGGACTAATGGAGTGCTGTGATTGCTGTAGTGTTGCAGTATAGTTAGGAAGATTTGGATTCCAGGGTTCTTGCCCACTTCTGGAATACCTTCAGTGGACAGTCCGTCGGCCACCAGTTGTAACAAGATGGATTGGCTTGAATTTTTAAACCAACCCTCGTATTATTCCAACATCAATTCTTGGAAATGAAATGCGACTAATCAACAGTTGGGGAAGAACAATGCTCAGGAATTTTTCACCCAAAAGGTGCCTCACTTCTGCAGACAGTTTTGCTTCCTCCCGACAGCCCATATTTGAAGGAAAAATTTCGCTACTCTCGAGACAAACGCCCACGCAGTGAACTCTCATGATGATGATAGAGTTTTACGTGACAATGTAAAAATTATCAATGATCATCAGTTCCACAACTTATTGGAACTATCAGTGTTTTTAATGTGATTTCTATTAACCTGTAAACCATTCATTATATATTGTTAGCAATATAGTAATGCCAAAAACTTAATGTTCTCTACGAACTATATTTCAGTTTGTCAGTGTATTCTTGCGCTGTGAACTGGCAACTGTGCAACGCCGGAAAAGGTCCGGAGAGAGGACTCTCATTCTCTTTTTCTCAACATGTGAAGTTGAAAGTGTATATACTCTAAAAAGGGAGAGTATAAGTCTCTCAAAATGTAAAGCTGGAATATTTCATAACGTCAAGCTAGTGCAACATACTATAAGTTACATTTTCAAATATTAATCTACATCAAGAATAAGTGCAACTAACAGGAAGAATATAATGAACTCACACTACGTAAATTCCGATAGTTTACTATTCAGATAATAATTTTCACGCTGCCTTATAAACAAATATGTTTTGTGAACCTTATACAGTGCTCGAAGTGAAGTTTCCGCAGTGGACTGCATAGCCACTAACCGATTCATCATCTTCGTTCGGTCGATAATTTCGCGCATTATTTCGGTATCGTCTCGATCCGTTTATCGCAGTGATTGGGCCATCTTTTTCGTCTAAGTGAAATATTGTGTCTTGTGCTGTCATACGTTTGTAAATGTTTTATATTCATTGAAGTTTAAATCAAATACAAATGTTTCGCAAATATTTTCTTTTTAATGTGCAGTGAAAATTATACTTAATGATTTCAAAGCGTGTAACCTATATTGTCTCTTTCTCAGCAAAAGGAGAATATTACCTTTTAATAGTGTATATGGTTTTTAGTAGAACCAAACAGGTAAGGTACTTCTAAATAGTGGAGAACAAACATTACTTTCGTCTCCCATTATCCATCTGGCGTCGATCACGCATGGCTGTCCTACCTTGCACTTTTACAGGTAATGATCAGTGTAACTTGGAGCTGACGCAACAGCGACGGTGGGTATACGGCTCATGCCCCTGATATATTTAACGCCCGAATCCTAGGACCGTGGGAGTGAGACTATTTGTTTATTTGCCAGTTCCTTATTAAATCTATTAGTCTTTCACAAATGAATGATGTTCTTAAGAAGACTCTAAAAGAGATCCAAGGTTCGAATCCCAATATTAGTATTAGGAACAGGTAATGAACGAACTTAGGACCGGCACTCCTGTCATAACCTCTCGAGTTTTGAGGACCCTAGATAAAAGAGATATAGCCACTTGAAAATATTGAGTATACTAAACACTGGAGTTTTCATAACACCGATTCCGGCAAAAGTTATATCAATCGTTAGAATTTATTTTGTGCAATCTTATGCACTACCTCTCGAGTTTTGTGCACCTCAAAGGACAGAGAGCCACTTGATAATAGGGCGAATCCCAACCGCCAGGCCCGTATCCACGGGGGGGGGGGCAAGAGGAGGCCGCCCCCCCCCTAAATTTTGGCTGGCCCCCATAAAATTTCACGGTAGGCTTGCAAATGAGCTATAATATGGTTATGAAGTATAATATGATTGGGTCGGGCCCCTTCTAACTTCTGCCAGTCCCCCCTAAATTTTGGGGCTGGCTACGGGCTTGCCAACCGCCCAAATATGTACAATGTCAACCAAGGAAATTGTTATGTCAATTATTAGTACTCATTTTGGAAAGTTTTGTGCACCATGTCCCGAATGTTGTGTACTTCAGATAACCGAAATATATAGGCTCTTGAAAACGGTACGTATGTCAATTGCTCCACGGCAATTCCACTATTAAAAATAATTTCTTAAATTTGAGAAACTGTTTCTTACCTGTGCACCGAGATAATATATTCTTAGAAATGAGATTTGAACCCTCATTCATAAGGATTCTTATTCATTCATAAGGAAAGTAACAGTATATTTTCTCGTTTCACTTTGTACAACTTCATCCACTTTTCTTCATTTCTCATTAATGAGAGTTTCAAACTCTTCTTTCTAAGAAAAGGTATTCTCGGTGCACAGATAAGAAACGGTTTCTCCGATTTATGAAAGTATGTGTAAACGTCCCCTGAACGGGACGTGTTATCATCTGCATGATCTTCAAATACACTCTCAATAATTAGTCAGGTTTCTAGCCTCAGCAAGCCATTATCGCACTTCACATCTCTCAACAACTGGTGTTTCATGGTTGAATGAATTTTCTCTTTTTCCTGAAATCAGCATTGCAACCTTCTGTCTTAAGATAAAAAAGTTTAACAGAATAAGGAGATATCACTAATAAATTTGATTTCGAGAGTACACTAAGTAATACGAAGTACATCGCACATAATCTTATTATTAACTTCCTAGTAATGATAAGAGACAAGACTTGAAACTTAATGCTTTTATAAGATTCAGGAGTAGTAGTTAACTCTTGCGAGTGACATCTTTCTAGACTATCTTCTCGAATGTGAATCAGTTTTATCAAAAACGACTCAGCTGATTCTGCTTATATTTCATAAATAAATATTTAAATCCAATAACCCAAGAATAATGTGTAAAACAAATTCTTATATAAAAATATGCAGGAAAGGTAATTTCCTGTTAGGGATGTTTTTTTTTTTTTTTTTTTTGTGTGTGTGTGTGTGTGTGTGTGTGTGTGTGTGTGTGTGTGTCTAATACGGCATGCGATTTTATTGATACTTCCTTCAACTTGCAGAAATATAACTGTTTGGGATTGCAATACATCAAGTTGGGTTACATGCGTAGGATCGAAACTGCGTAGCATCGAAACTGCGTACGATCGAAACTGCGTACGACCGAAACTGCGTACGACCGAAACTGCGTACGATCGAAACTGCGTACGATCGAAACTGCGTACGATCGAAACTAAAACCGGCGTAGGATCGAAAACAGATAAGGTCTTATGATCGAACAATAAAAAAACAATTATTTTATAATCACAGAATATTAAGTAATAGTATTTTTTTGAAGTTATATAGGGAAAAATCGGAGTAGGATCAAAACTGTATACGACCGAAACTGCGTAGCGTCGAAACTGCGTAGGATCGAAACTGCGTACGGTCGAAACTGCGTACGATCGAAACTGCGTACGATCGAAACTGCGTAGCGTCGAAACTGTGTAGGATCGAAACTGCGTACGATCGAAACTGCGTACGGTCGAAACTGCGTACGATCGAAAGTGCATAGATACGAAACTGAGAAATAAAATAGTGACAAATATAATTAAATAATCATACAGGGGTGTACCCAGGAAGTTTTTCTTGGGGGACTATGACTTATTCAGGAGGACCAAAAAAGCTAAGTCTTGTCTCAGCAGGGAGAAAGGAGAATCCTCCCCCCAAAAGCCACTACTTCTGATCAAGTTGGCAAATTCCTTGTTCAGAAGATTGCCGTTAAGTTCAATTGACTTAGCTTAACATTTTCTTAGTTACCTAGTTGCTGTGAATTGTCACTTCTTTTATAGACTTTGCAGGTGGCACAATCGAAGGTTCATGTAATTAGTTCAAGTTTTTGCTAGTTTGGGCTTCGTCCCAAATTTACTAACTTCCAGGGTTGTTTTGTTTAAAACAAAATATTTAAAACAAATGATTAAAACTTTTTTTTAACAATTGATTTTGTTTAAAACAAATTCTGTTTATGTTTTAAACATTTTGTTTTAAACACGTTTATTTTGAAGACTTGTCTTAAACATATGTTTATTTGCATTTTATTTTATGTTCGTAAAAAAAAAGAAATCTTCCAGAGCAAGAGAACTGTCCAAAAGTGCTCCCCAATCAGAAGACTATTTTCTTCCCATGTGAATGGTTTGATTTCTCGTGGCTACAGCAGGTCAATGTGGTGATCTACAATTTATTTTGTCTCTTTTCCCCCTTATTTTTAACGTATATTGTATTGTTTAAATGCTTCTCAGTTAACTTGCGAGAAAGTGTCGTAGTCGAAGGTTGGACTACTTATAGAACTGATATTAAAAAATAAATAAAATAATTATCACGGAAACAAACTGTTGTGTTGTATTCATTGCGACGTTGAGGTTCTGAAATTAAAATATCGCAAGCATTCGTTTGTACAGTACATGTTAGTTCTGTCTCCGTACAACATGGAATCGTTTAACATGGATTATGCGTGAAGAAAAGAAGGACATGATTTGATACAAATTTATTAGAGTAACTCAAACTCAATCAGGTAAGTAAACGATCAAACGAGTTTGTCACAAAACGTGTAAGAAAGAAATGGGTGGTTTAGTTCCAAGAACGAAAATCATTATAAAAAATGCAATGCTGGGTAAAAATGGAAACCCAAACAAATGGTAAAAATGTTGATCCGAAAATTGCTTCTGATGAATCTAACGTCAGTGGTGTGGCTGAGATGCAACTGGAAACTTCAGGTAACAACTAATTTTGTATCAAAAATATCTTTTTCATTATATTATGAAAATTTTATTTCGTACCTCTTCCCCACCACAGTTCTAAATTTTCTTTGAAACTTTACAACTTGGCATAGCTTGTATGAAGAGACCAGGTGAGAAACGCAAGGTATGGCAGTCGATCACGTAACTAACCAAGTGTGATACTTATTATAACGTTAGTGCTGAACGTCAAGGTCTGGGACAATTTGATCTCAATTTGTTTGTTTGTATGTATGTACCACGCTACAGGGTGCAATATTCAGTCTTTTAACATTAATTTTTGAGGATAGAGACACGAGGCGTCGGAATTTGCTGTATAGATTTTGACTGCGATCCCACGTAAAATTTCAAAATTAGTGGGTCAGATCCCACTTTAAACAAAAAGCTCTGTCTAATATAGCCTTGCTACTGATGCAAGATGTAATCAATCAAACTAAACAAACTAATTTTATATGTTTCGAACAAACTTGGGTTGCAGGATAAATTTGGCTTCAACTCAACATTTAGAGCACAAGCGACCCAAGTTCATTTTCAGAAAGGTTCACTTTTGCTCAGCAAACGTAATATCTTCGTAGCATAGGGTATGAAATAAATGAAACAAAAACCACGGGAAAGCGTGTGGATTTCATAGGACAACCGCTAGACAAGGGCGTTGACGGAATGGGGAGGAGAGCTAATTTTCCCTTCCCCCTCCTTGCTCATACATTTAAGATATTAACATTATACTTGTATTGTGTATGTTGCAGCGTTGGAATGATTAACAAGTCAAGCTCCGAATGTCATAGTCAATGATGCATAATTACGTTACATAAATGCAGAATGTGTCCAAAAGAATACATCGACGTAAAATGTCATATTTTCACAACCACGAATCCGAGATGAAAGAAAGAAAAACTACCTGAAAAAAAGGAATCTAGAATTTTGTATGATTGCCGCTAGATAGGGGCGTTCGTTTAGAAATCATCCGTCTTCTACCCTGAATTTCAGATTTTTGGGGCAGTAATGCAGATTTAGAAACATTTTGCTTAGCAAAGTCCAACATTTAAAAATTGAAGTCCTTGCACCGAATAAATACGGATTTTGATCATTGGCTGTAAGGAGCTATAGGCCTATATTGCTTTCTTGTATAATTTTTTTACCCAAGGATTTCAAAGGTGGCTCTACTTTCGAGTTTCGGGCCTGCTTAAAATTCAGGAAATTGGACCTAAGCAACTTCCCAGTTTTAATCATCTGTATGTTCTTCGTATTTATTCGGTGTAATTACCTCAGGCTTATTCTGTTGGACTTTGCTTATCAAAAGATTTCTAAAACTGTCTTACCGTCCCCAAAATCTGAAATGCAGGGTGCGGATGAGGGTGGTTGCCCTCCTGTTCCACTGACGCCCTTACTAGCGGCTGTCATATGAAACTATCCCACGCCTTTTCGCATGGTTTTAGTTACATTTGTTTTGGATTCTTGACTGCGAAGTATTATTTTTTGAAATAGAATTCATTTGCTGAGGAAAACTGAAGTTTATTGAAAATGGATTTGGATCTATTGTACTCTGAACGCCCCAAATATTACCTTTCGTCAATAAATTTTTGACTCAAAAAACAACCAATTACATAGACTTGCAGAAAATATAAAGTTAGCACAATATGAAGTGTGCTTCAAACATTACTTTTCGAAAACGTAGCCCTATTATTATAAAATAATTTTATTAGCACCAGTGTTATGAAGTAGTAATCAAATTTTGCAACAAAAATCTCACCCGCCTCCACGAAACGCTAGCTTAGCCCCTAAAGGCATAACTACAAAACTTTTAGAAGCGGTAACTCGAAATGATTTTCTTTATGGTTAAAATAACCGCACAACAGCATTTCTGGTAAAATTCTAGCCCTCATGTAACATGACACCATTTGCATTTGAAATTTCGAATACTAAGCACAGATGTTCGCCATGATGCTTGATAGCACCATCTGATGTGTCAGACCACTTCCAAGATTCATCATTCTCCCTCAACCCGTTGTCAACGCACAAGGATGGTGAGGACTTTTGTTTTGCCATGTATATTGATAGATTGTGTGAAACCTCTATAGTTGGTAAATTTTAAAATCTACCTTAAAAGCTTACTATATCCAAGAAAATACTTACTGTATGAGAGTCACTGGCAAGAGGGTGTAATAAAAGGGGTCGTTATATGAAATAAGTTGAAAATTACTAATCTATACGGAAATGTTCTGTACCCAACACTGTGTAGTCTTAAAGAGAATAAAATAAATGAAAAGATCGGTTGAAATAGCAAAAAGTCTTAATAAATACGTGATTACACGATTTTGAAATATGTTTAAAATAATATTTTAAACTGTTCAAAATGTTTAAAACATGTACTTTTACTTTTTTGTGTGTTTTTTAAAACATCTTTAAAACATTTTAAACACTTTTTTCATGTTTTAAACACGCGTTTTGTTCTTTTTTTTTTAAAAAAAACTGTATTTTTTCCAACCCTGCTAACTTTTGACCAAGTTGGAAAATTAGAATGCGTTGCTGCCAATATTTACTTAAAAGACTTCCGTTTCTTTCAATTGACATTTGGATTAGCATTTTCTTACTTACCCAGTTGCTGTGATTTTCAATTTCTTTATGAACTTGGCAATTGGCAAAATTGAATGTTTATATAATCAGTTTAGTTTTAAGTAGGTGGGAATTTGTCGCCAGATACAAAATTTCTCATCCTACGGCCTCGCGCCTCATAAACCTACTAACATACCAAAATTCCTAGTTTTTATTCCGATTTCAATTACGGTACCTAAAATATGAGATTTTGTACATCCAAAAAGTCTATTTAAATTACACAGTTTTTTGTCTCTTTAAAGCTGCTAAAAATGGAAAATATTCACTTTTGGAAATTTTCTATATAGTCCCAGGAGGCTAAAAACTTTGCCAAATTTAATCCTTGTAGTTCTACTGGAAGTGCCTATACTGTAAAAAATCGTTGTATTATTTCAACGACATGCCTATGTGTTAGCACGATTGTGTTAAAATATAACACAAACAAGTGGTTAGAACAACTCACTCTCCGTTTGGAGTTGTGTGTCAAATGCCGCTAGTTGAAATGATACACAGCCTGTGTGTTAACACAAGTGTAGAATCTTCGGTGTTGTTTTCTGCGTGATTGCCATATATGTTGGGTATCTAATTATAAAGGCTTATGAACTGAAGCTACAGGCAAACACAGTAGAAAGAAATACTTAAACAAATCCAAGTATACGCAAAATTTCAAAATACAAACCGCGCGATGTGTTTTCAATTGTTTTACAAAATGTTTCTGAAGAAACCCTAACAGCACAAGATGTGCTAGGCATGTACCATTTTGGTGTTCTAAATTCATCTCCCACATTTGATGCATTTATTGCTTCTTTTTCAAAGCGGTTGTGTACTAGAAGCAACAAACGCATCAACTTTATTAGATGACAACTGGCGCCGATCATTTGAAAGTGAATATGGAAGAACTACAAAATAAAGTAAATAGACAGTCGTCATTTTGTAATAAAATTAGGTCTACATGGCGAGCAGATTTTATCCCGAACGGTTATCGTCGAATATACGCGGGTTAAAGAAGCACTCTGATTAGCCAAATTCAAAAGACCTTAAGAATTTATCCCTCTACAAGCGACGGTTTACGTGTTATAGGCTGCCAAAAACATGAAAAAAGGAATTTTAAAGGTCCATAGCTCCAAAACTATGGGACCTACCGCAGTCGGGTCAAGACTTAACTTAGGAACTAGTATGTGCCCTATCCAAAAATGCGTATGTCAGAATCCTGAGGTGCTTCCACAACAATTTTTATAGAGGGAGTTTAACTACGGGCCTATGATATAAAGTATTCTCCAACTACCTCCATAAAAATTGTTGTGGACATCTTAGGTGAATTGAATTTTGGACATCTTAGGTGAACTTTGGACATCTTAGGTGAATTGAATTCTGTATGGAAATGGAAAACATTTCAGTTTTATTTAAATCTTGGAAAAGAAACATTCTCTGTGTGCAAGAGGTTAATCTATACACATGACGATACATCACTCCAAATGTTTTAAACATATTAACTGGCAGAGTATATAGTTATCCTGGGGGCAAGAAAACAAAGGGATTTTTACTGAAATTAAAAATCGTAGTATGGTGGTACGTACCATACGCATGAACTTACTTTGGAGGAGGGGTCCAAATTCAATGCGAAGATAAGGTATTTTCAGATTTGTCAATTTTCGAAGTTTATGTTTATAATTCCGTACCTATACGTCCGAGCGCAAGTGAACTACGTCAGTCAAACATCGGTCCTTACTGAACAAACTTGGGCACAGATCGTTGCAATTGCGTAATTAGGAGGCGCACCATAAATTCGTATTTAGGTTCTAAACATCGTGTGTGTGGGTTTTATCGGGGTTCTCCCGTTTCCTTCCACTTTTTTCATTCCACCATTTCATTCATTTCTCATCATCAGCGTCTACTTTAGCCTAACCGGCATAACCGTAGGACGTGAAACTAAAAGATTTCATTTCATTTCATTTTCGTATTAAGGTTCTAATCCTTGATTTTTCTCACTTTTATATTTACCATAATCTATTAATTTTTAATTACTAGCTTCGTTTATTCAATATCGACATGATACTTTCAGGATATATTAGTGGTGGGCTAAGGTTTATTTGAAGATAGTTGCATCTGTCTCTTAGCAGTATTTCCAGCCATAGAACTATTTATTTCCAGACTTTTTTTGGTAAAAATTTCCTTTTTTCCCTTCTAAAATTTGCCTCTTATTTTCTTCTCTTCTATTGGCTACATTGGAACGAACATACCAGATTCTGGAAGCCTCATCCTTGACTTACACAACGCACTATAAAAAGTTTCACTTGGATAATTGGGGACACTACAATTCCGGTCTTACAGTATACCATATTACATAATTTTAAGGATAATAGTGACTTTCTAGGAAAAATGATATACTTTTTAAAATTACATGCTTAATTTGAGAGATATCATCATGATACTAGCTGAATATATTATTGGTGGGCCAAAGATTACTTTAAAATTGTTTGCTTCTGAGTGGTAGCAATGTTGCCAGCTACAGAAAATGTTAATTGTAATTGTTTGTAAAAAATTTGGGAAGTTTATCCTTTCCCCCCTATTATTTCAGTGTCCTTGGCTATATTCAAACCAACGTACAACTGTCTGGAATCATTCTTGGCCTACAAAACGCACCATAGAGGAGCACGATTGAATAATTAGGGAAGACGGTGAACCACCATGTATGCTGATTTTTGCTTCTGACGCGTAAGAAGTGCCAAAATTTGACGTGTATTATGAGAGAGTTTTTTTCTTTCTCTCTTTGTATGGCAGCCAGCGACTTCAGGTTTTTACTGTACCTTGTCAACATACCAGAAAATTCTTTTTAGGTGACTTGAACCCCTGTGGCTTCGGTGTTCCCAGCTAGAAAAAATCATGAAATTCGGCTAGGGATTTTTTTTTTTTTTAATTTCACTCCTACATTTTTTCAATAATCCCTCCCGTTAGCAACACTGCAATCTAACTTACACCAAAAATTAGCCATGTCCCTCTTCTAAAATACAAGACGTAAACGATATCAATCGGGATAACAGTGTTTGGGCAATAAATCATTAACTGAAAGTCTACCAAAAACCCCAAAATCGATTTTGTCCCGAAAGGGTTAATGAGATATGCGCGCCAAAGATTTCGGGCTCTAATTTAACGTGAGCCCCCCCCCAAAAAAGTTTCTGGGCTGGTCCAGAGAATGAGTGGCCTACATA
The DNA here is from genome assembly GCF_964235325.1 of Thermobia domestica. Taxonomy (NCBI): domain Eukaryota; kingdom Metazoa; phylum Arthropoda; class Insecta; order Zygentoma; family Lepismatidae; genus Thermobia; species Thermobia domestica. Next base: position 93,823,899 of record NC_137461.1, read on the forward strand.
GTACTGTCTACGGGCTGGATAGGCTACCAAATTTCAGCTTTCGTTCTCCCATAGTTAATGTGATATAGGCGCCGAAAATTTGGGGGCTAACTTCACCAGAGCCTCCCAACTTTCTGGGCTAGTCGAGATAAAGATCGATGGGCTAACAAATTTCATCTTTTGGGCCAATATAGTTAATAAGGTGTGAAAATCAAAGTTTTGGGGCGTTAACTTAACGTGAGCCCTTAACTTTTTGGGCAAGTTGAGATAATGAGTGTACCAGGTACTAAACTTCATGGGCCTTCCAACCCATTATTATTTAGCATTTGGGGCACTCAAGGAACACAGATACAGGGTCTCCAAATGTGAAAATGAAAATGCAATCTTTAAGTTTTATGTCCGACTGTGATCCTGGGTAGACTAAAGGAGACGCAGATGATGAGAATAAATGGAATGGTGAAATGAAAGAGTTGTGGGAAAGGGAAACTCCAAGAAAACCCTCACACACGGTGTTTGTTCACCACAAACCCCACTTTGCGCAAGTTGGTATAGAACCAGGGCCCCGCAGTATGTGTGAACCCTCTGCCACTAAGCCACTGCGGCCCGGAAGTCCTCGAGACGAGACACATAGGCGTATACCTAACGTGTAATTTGTTCGTAGCGGGAATTTCTGTTATGGTATAGTTAATTACATACAATGAAAAACCGAAAATGTGATGTGGACAATCGCGAACAAGCAATAAACAATCTGCGTGATTTGTTTTAGATTTCGGAAAATAGGTTCTGCCAGATTTACGCTTATCGACTGTAATCGTTTATTTATTTATTTATTTATTTATTTGGGAGGGAAGCAAAGTATAATACATTTCAGTCATTACACATGCAAAGAGATGTTTTATGGTAATTGTTTTTTGCTGAAATATAACTTCGGTATCTTTTATACGTGTTTAGGAGCTGAGATTATTATCTAATAATTATAAGGAAGATACAAGTTTTTTTTTTTTTTTTTTTTTTTTTTTTTTTTTTTTTTTTTTACGAAGATACAAGTTTTTCACCTTCGTACAACAATTCATGTTTAATAGGCGTATAGAAGGGGCTCATGCCCAAAACATTGGGACTCCATTTCTGGGGCCCATGTTGGGGGCCCGGTTCCTGACCACCACTGTGCTGAGGGGAATCGGATCTTTCCAACGTCACCATCTGTATGCAACAACTCCATGCTGAAACGAGAAATAGAGTGGACTCAAGCCCAACATTTCGGAACCACATTTTCTGGAGCTTCGAGGCCAGGGCCCAATTTCTGACATTACCGCTTTCGTTAATCGACCCCGACCTTTCAAACGCTAACACTATAGTACAACACCATGTTAAATAGGCAAATAAAAGAGACCTGAACCCAAACTTTTGGGATCTCATTTCTGGAGTCTCAGGTCCCGGAGCTTTCCAACACCACAATATGTATCCAATAACTCCATGCTTAAAAGAAAAATATAATGAAGCCAAGCTCAAAATTTCGGGACACCATTTTTGGACCTTTGAGACAAGGGCCCAATTTCTGACGTTAACACTGTGCTCAGACGACCCGAACATTTAAAAACTTCACCACCCACCCACATACAATTCCATGTTTAATAGGCGTATAGAAAGAACCCGCGCCCAAAACTTCGGGACCCCATTTTTCTGGAGCCTCATGGTTGGGGCCCGGTTTCTGATATCACCACTGTGCTCGGGAGACCCGGACTTTTCCAATGCCACCATCTGCATCCACTAACTCCATGTCTAACACGGCTTCCCCATTGTAGGAGGATTTTGACGAATTTTCTGCAGGTTCTTTACAACTATTTACAACGTTTCAAACTATTCATAAGAAATGAAATTTCAATACATTAGAAACTATGTTCTTTTAAAATGTTCAAAATGGATGACAGCATTGATTTCCAGTAATAGTTGTAAACTTTCGTAATTTTATTCTCTATTTGAATAGTAGTTTAATTTCGAATCTTTTACGGTTAAAAATATTTTTGTGAAATGTAACGGAATACATTGAAATGCTCCTACCCCCACGGGTACGTGTTCCAATTATAAATCGATTTGAGGTTCAGCGTACAAATGAGAAACTCCCAAAGCGAAGTACAATATTGTAACGTTGTTGACATACATATGAATAACTGGTGACTAGGTCGTTAAGCTGTACATAAAATCATATAAATTTTCATTCATATTACGCAGACAAGTACACACAGAACAGCATATGAATCTTTATCTGACTTTTGTTTCTCTAACTTTCTGATAGCCTTTAGAAATAATATCTTTACAATCGAAATATTCGTTAAACATTATTATTATTATTATCCTTCAATATTCATTATACATCATATTCTTCATTACTTTAAATTCTTCATATTACATAACTATTTTACATTATATTCCGTCGAAGCTGTTTCAAAGTTAGTATTACACTTCTGACATAGTCATCATTACAAATCATAATTGATTCTCAATCCATACGCCTGTAACTTGTCCATCCTACCTGCAGTGTGGATCCTACGCAGTTTCGACGCTACGCAGTTTCGACCGTACGCAGTTTCGATCGTACGCAGTTTCGACGCTACGCAGTTTCGACGCTACGCAGTTTCGACCGTACGCAGTTTCGATCCTACGCAGTTTCGACGCTACGCAGTTTCGACCGTACGCAGTTTCGATCCTACGCAGTTTAGGTCGTGTGGAGTCCATGAATATAACCCTAATTTATAGCTGCACAGGTTAAACAAATTAAAGAGAGAGAGAGAAAAAAATATATTTTTTGAGCGCATGATTAAAACTTAAATTATTTCAGGGCAACTGCGTAGGATCGAAACTGCGTACGGTCGAAACTGCGTAGCGTCGAAACTGCGTAGCGTCGAAACTGCGTACGATCGAAACTGCGTAGGATCGAAACAGGTTTTGAGCTGAATTTTTCGATCGTACGCAGTTTCGATGCTACGCAGTTTCGATCCTACGCCGCATTCCCCATCAAGTTTACGTGAGGTAAAAGGAGTAAATTCTACCCGATGTTGCACGTTTGAACATGCTCATACAAAATAATTTTCCAGTGAAACCTACCGAATAAATTATTCGATTTTATTAAAATATGTTTACAGTTATCTTCTTTATCGCATTCAAACAATCCTCACTTGCTGCGATTGAAAATAGTAGGGTAAACGGGAACAAATACCCCAGACTTTGGGATTTCCATATTTTAAATAATACAATAAGAAAATTTTCTGTAAAGACGTTCGCCAAAATTGCTAGATTTTGTCATAATAAAGAGTATAGTTTGTTTATAGCTTAACAAGCATCCCAATGCATGTAGTTAAAATAGATCAAGGCCCCCTTATTCTCCCGATATTCTGAAAGTTATTTTCGCGATAACTTTCGTGAAAAATATTCGCTTTTGAACAATGTAGTATATATATTGCTTGCGATTTAAATTAGTGAAGAATGGGGATAATCCTAGGAAGGTCATTCCGCTGGCACTTGAAAGTCTCTTCAATGGTAACTTTCGTAAAGAAAAAAATAAAATAAAATAAAATAAATAAAAATAAAATAAAATAAAAAAATGGAATATGTGCATTGTAGTATGTTATTTCGGATGCCTCAAATTTGCCACAATTTCCTTGAGTTTAAAATTTTCAAGCCATCTTTCAAGTCTTTTTTTCCTTTTTCCGCAGCGTGGCTATATGAGACTTGGACGTACAGTTTAATGTCGAATCCGAACCACTATCATTCAATAATCTACCGGGAATCGGAACCGGGGCCTCGTCCACCTAAAGGGCGCGTGCTAGTCATAGACCAGCTGGGAGGGCTTTCCATCTATAGATGTAGCCAAAACTTTTCGTATGGGTATGCACAAAGGTAATTAATTCATATTCTCCATCTTACTATAACGTTCTTAAGTGCTCATTTGATGTACCTTTAAGTGGATTTCGAAAACATAAAATGTTATTTTAAGGAATCACTCCGTCTCCTTTGGCCTAGGCGGCATAATGTGGGACGTTAAACTGCATGAATGATGACAAAGGGACCTATATTTCCCCTGCAATTTTTAACTTTTAAGTACGTCAATGTAGGGCTAATAATTTATACACTACCATTACACTGCCAGTCCTAAGCCTGGATAAAGTGTGAAGGGCAGTTGACATTGCGCCTCGAGGTTGTAGCCTACTTAGTACAACCTACTAGTAGACAGCATATAATTTATCGTGACATTTTATAAATGTCAATATCGCATGTTATAAATTCATGTGGATATTCTAACCAGCAGTATTTTGCCTAGGATGTGCTAACACACTGAATAATCTCTTGAAGAAACATCCAAATTTAAGGCGCCAACACCTGGAAATCTCCCCCCCCCTAAAAAAAAAGACTTTTAAAATGTTAAATTACACTCGAATATTAATCTAGCAAACAGTAGGAAATATTTTTCATACTACTACTACTACTACTACTACTACTATTATTATTATTATTATTATTATTATTATTATTATTATTATTATTATTATTATTATTATTAGCATCGCCGATTTCCTTCTGAATCGGTCTTATTGTTTTTAGTTTAATGTTCCATGATTATGCTTTGAGGCAGTGGTATAGAGAGGGAGGCTCACCCAGCTTGATCCCCCCCCCTCCCCGTTAATGCCGTAATATCGAATATGATTTTGTATTATTATTTGTGATTCCGATGTTTTGACTTTTTTTAAAATATAATTTATCATCACAAAATGTATTTTAAAGTCATGTTCAAAAGAATAACTTCTTCATTATTGATTGATTTTAAACTCAAGGAAATTGTGGCAAATTTGAGGCATCAGAAATAATATACTACAATTCATATATTTCATTTTTTTCTTTCTTTACGAAAGTTACCATTGAAGAGACTTTGAAGTGCCAGCGGAATGACCTACCTAGGATTATCCTCATTCTTCACTAATTTAAATCGCAAGCAATATATATACTACATTGTTCAAAAGCGAATACTTTTCACGAAAGTTATCGCGGAAATAACTTTCAGAATATCGGGAGAATAAGGGGGCCTTGATCTATTTTAACTACATGCATTGGGATGTTTGTTAAGCTATAAACAAACTATACTCTTTATTATGACAAAATCTAGCAATTTTGGCGAATGTCTTTACAGAAAATTATTTTCTTATTATATTATTTAAAATATGGAAATCCCAAAGTCTGGGGTATTTGTTCCCGTTTACCCTACTATTTTCAATCGCAGCAAGTGAGGATTGTTTGAATGCGATAAAGAAGATAACTGTAAACATATTTTAATAAAATCGAATAATTTATTCGGTAGGTTTCACTGGAAAATTATTTTGTATGAGCATGTTCAAACGTGCAACATCGGGTAGAATTTACTCCTTTTACCTCACGTAAACTTGATGTATTGCAATCCCAAACAGTTATATTTCTGCAAGTTGAAGGAAGTATCAATAAAATCGCATGCCGTATTAGACACACACACACACACACACACACACACACACACACACACACACACACAAAAAAAAAAAAAAACATCCCTAACAGGAAATTACCTTTCCTGCATATTTTTATATAAGAATTTGTTTTACACATTATTCTTGGGTTATTGGATTTAAATATTTATTTATGAAATATAAGCAGAATCAGCTGAGTCGTTTTTGATAAAACTGATTCACATTCGAGAAGATAGTCTAGAAAGATGTCACTCGCAAGAGTTAACTACTACTCCTGAATCTTATAAAAGCATTAAGTTTCAAGTCTTGTCTCTTATCATTACTAGGAAGTTAATAATAAGATTATGTGCGATGTACTTCGTATTACTTAGTGTACTCTCGAAATCAAATTTATTAGTGATATCTCCTTATTCTGTTAAACTTTTTTATCTTAAGACAGAAGGTTGCAATGCTGATTTCAGGAAAAAGAGAAAATTCATTCAACCATGAAACACCAGTTGTTGAGAAATGTGAAGTACGATAATGGCTTGCTGAGGCTAGAAACCTGACTAAATATTGAGAGTGTATTTGAAGATCATGCAGATGATAACACGTCCTGTTCAGGGGACGTTTACCCGAAAGTATTTTTAACAATGTGTTATACTATCAAATTTGCTTTTAGGTGCATCATCTCCCGTTTCTTGTGTAGCTCAGATAACAGAGATACGGGCTTTTTGAACATTACTACCAAGTTCGTAGAAAGATGATCAAGGTGATTGTTGTGCTAAACATTGCAATTTTGTGCCGCTATTCCCCAGTTTTGTTATTCTCTTTCAAAATGGCTATAGCGAACTTAAAATATTGTGTATATACCAATCATTTAAGAATGTAGAACACGGGGCACTACGATTGTTACGTCAAACTCCAGTATAGTATTTCTTAAGTAAAATATAAAACAGTGAAAATAGTGCGTGTGGAATAACGCAGGAAAGATATAAACCTTATCTCTTTGGTGATTACCTTAAATATTTTATGGAAAGTGTTATTGCTTATTTTTAAACATTTTTAATCTAATATTTACTCGTTTGGTATACTCGTTTGGCATTCTTTTTACGTTTGTCAAGTCAAAATCGCTACTTACTAAAAATTAAATTAAAAATATTAGATGATGATTGATATTACTTTTGGACATTGTTTTAAAAAGTGGCGATTCTGGCCTGACGTCAAGTGAATATCGTATTTAATTCCTTAATATCTTTACATATGTCGGAACATTAACATAGTTTTGGAGCATTTATCACTAGCGTAGCACTAACGATTAGTATATTTTCAATTTAATTTTTAGTAATTGGCGATTTTGACTTGACATCTTGTTGAAGTCACTCTGACCAAACCTAGGACTAGAGTGGACAATTACTATGATTTCGGCCAACCTGACTAATGAAGAATTGCTGGCGTCCATTAGAACACTATTTAGACGAATTCGATAGGAGCGACCCTTCTGGTACACTGTTAAAAATACTTTCTCAAATTTAAGAAACCGTTTCTTAACTGTGCACCGAGAATATTTTTTCTTAGAAACAAGAGTTTGAAACTCTCATTAATGAGAAATGAAAAATAAAAGATGAAGTTGTATAAGGCGAAACGAGAAAATATATTGTTACTTTCCTTACGAATGAGAATTGCCAAATCTCATTTCTAAAAATATATTGTCTCAGACGCAGGTAAGAAACGGTTTCTCAAATTTAAGAAATTATTTTTAACAGTGTAGAGAAGTGCCGCCAACATATCTCTAAATTTCATTGTAGCACGTAATCATTCCCACCCGACACATAAGTGTCTTTCTAAAGCTGGTGTTTAGAGAAGGTTCGCACCCTTGATACTCGGTTGTATTTCGATTTATAGAAAGAAGGTAAGCAATTGTAGAATAACAAAGAGGTGGGTACTTGTATATAATATATAAGGGTAAAATAGACTAATTCTCTCTTACCTTGAATTTTCCTAATATGTTTGGACAGCCCTGTGGCTAAGACGTAACTGTTTTTTTTTTTTTTTTTTTTTTTTTTTTAAAATATAAATCTTGCTAACTTAACTAATGTGTTTTTAAATACGAAAGTTAGCATCACGCGTTGTTCAAACTGTTAATGTGATGGTAAAAACTACTGTATAGGACTCATTGTTTTTAACTTAGAAATGTTTTGACCATATTGTAACAATGTTACCATGTTATTTCTGAGTTGAATAGAAGAGCATTAGGCGAAATGAGAAGTAGGCCAAATGCGAACTCGCATTTCGCCTAAAATACCGGATATGACTTTTATCTGTGAATGATAGCTGATAGTAGTAGGCGAAGTGGGAAGACACCATCCCATGTGCAATTATGTATATTTGTATGTTCCTTTCTTTGATGGTAGAGGAAAGGCAAAATTATTAAGCTACACAAGTTTACTATGATTCAATATATAGGTCTAAGCTGAAGTAATAAAGGACACTAACTTTTACCATGAGTGAAGAGGTAAAGATAAGCAAGACAGTATATGAAAAGAAAAGGAAGCCAATAGGCAAAGTTAGTTGTTTAGGCCCCATAACACACTTTTTTCTTCTTAAAATTGCCTCCAACATACGAGTGCATACTTTTTTCTTCTTAAAATTGCCTCCAACATATGAGTGCATACTTTTTTCTTCTTAAAATTGCCTCCAACATATGAGTGCATGTTATATAGGATACGAATGCACCAACTCATGCAAACAACTAAACCAGTTCAAGCATGAAGAAAACATATTACTGTATATAATGAACTTGCCTTTCAGTCTTGAATTTGACTCCCCATCCCTCAAAAGAAAGTGCTTACAATTAGCATGCATATTACGCTCCGCAGAATGTTCTATTCCATGAAGTATGGTAATTGTCTCAAATAAATGTAAATCCAGTTTTCAATCGATTCTGCAGTTAGTTTCAATGAAAATAAGTGTACATTGAGTATTTTTTATTGTTAGTAAGCAGGCGTAATTTCGTAATGGTAAGAAAATATCGTGATAGCTTCTACACAAGAAGCAGACAGATAATTAGTTATACAGTGATATTACATGCAATTGCAATTTATCTTAGCTCCGGACGGCGGCTGGTTAACTTGGGAAGGGTGGGGAGAAAAAGCAGGGAATTCCTTCCGGAAATATCGCTGTCAGAAAACCTGATTACAGAACTTTTTTCAAAAGCTGTTTATGCATGGTCTCGGGTTAACATAATGGTAAGCTCCACTTCCTATGAAATTGAGTCATTAAGTAGAATGCGTAGGAATTGCACCATAGAATAGCACAGTGTGCGAATTAGGTAATCTATATTGGGGGGATAAAATTAGGCCAACAGGACGTAAAGTTTGAAGGTGCAATAATTCAAAATGAAACAATAATGTCTTCCTCCCCCTCCCCCCCACACACATAAATATGACATCTGTAATAAATAAGAGATTTATTAATTCAATTAATCTAGACAACAACTATGTACTTATATATTGTCTGACATGCACACATCACACCTAACCTTTCTGAACATGTTTAAATGTACTCACTATTGTGTCCGTAGCTCTCTAAGGTTTATTTACTTAATAATTAGGCCCGAGCGATAGCTATGATCACAACCATATGTTAATTTTTCCACTCATATTGAAATCTTCCACTTTGCGTTATTACACACAGCTTGCAAACAAAACCTATTTCAGTATTATGAAAACCACTAAAATTATCAGTACAGTTAAACCAGATTTTCTTTCTTTTTAAACAAAGTTCTAGGTATTCGCCTATCATACGAGAAACAGATTGTTGCTGGTCCCGATTTCTGGCATCAAGGTCAAATCGAAGACCAAATATTTAAAAACTCTCAATTCAAATTTCGAGCTTGCTTTTCTACTCCCCGCTTTTTAAATATCGATCCCGTGACGGAGCTCAGGTAGTCAACACTTACAATTACTTCACTATTAGGTTACATATGAGTTGATTCGCTATGTGCTACGTTATTCAAAAAAGTATAAACATTACATTGAAGTTTTCCAAAACAACATTATTGGTGTGGACAACAAACTGTACAGCGAAAAGAAAGATGGAAAAATGAAAAGTTAACTTTTAAAAGCCCGCTTTAGTTGAAGTGCTTATACAGAAACAGACAATGACATGGAGAACCAATCGTATTAGCAAATGCTGAAGCAAATCTTCAATTATGCGCCTACTCACCTTCACTAACATGTCGGCTCAGTAGCAGCGTATCACCAGCGTGTACGCTAACATATAGCCACGAGAGAATATATCTCAGATTTTGAGTACAGTTTCAAAAGTACATTTCCGTAAAATGTAAAAGGCAGTAATTACTATACTAATTACCACAAATTAAACGCAACTTTTGAGTTGCAAACACGCAAACTACTAGGGAATGAGAACCATGCGCTAACAAAGAAATACGACAAAAATAAAAACGGGATGATAATCAATACAAATGTATAAAATGAATGACATGTCTGACCTTTGCCAAGTATGGTGGAAGAAGTTTACTATGTTTACTTCTTCTTGGACAACCGCTAAGAGCACATATAAATCCATTATGTGACTTTGTAAAGCGCAAGTTGTATATTCAAATTCACGAACGACGACGAACTGAAGGGTATGAGGATACCGTTGCAAGTAACACCCGTAATCATAATAATATTCTTCAAGTAAACAACGGTGAAAATAGTGAGCAAATTGGAAATGACCAAAAGTGAATAGTTTACATCGCTCATTTCGAAAGACAGCTAGAAGATTAAATTGACAAGAAATGACAAAAATCAGTGAAATTTGGCATTATACTAATCATAGTTTGAGGGGGAAAGCGAGCATCCCCGGTGGGGATACTTCAGCTGACTTCTTTGGGGGGGACAAAATGTGATTGAGAGGGAAAATCACCCTCATCCCCCCGGTAATTCGCACCCTCGAATAGTATGTAGATAGTTTAATTTCGGAAGTGTACTACCAGATGGCAGGGGAAGCTTGTTTATTATGTGCCATTGCATTGGATCGGAATCTTCTTTCCTAATCTACTCGAAAGTTAACAAATGGGACATAACATTGTGTTTTCTCCAGCCACTCAATAATGGAACGAGTGGTTCCGGCGACACCGTAGTCTAGTTGTTAGAGCGTTGTACTCACGTCCACGTGGTCCCAGGTTCGATTCCCGGCCGGTGCTTCCCCAATTTTCGGCGTTCACCCAGCGTCGTGAGGCAAACTGGGAAGTCTCGTGAATAAAAGATGTGACGGCCACTAGGTCTAGAAAGCTCCCAATACGCCGGTTAGCTGACCATGCATTCGCTGGACGTAGTTCCACCAATCGCTAACAGATGGCGTGGAGCAGCTCAGGCCCACAAATCAGGACATTACACTAAGTGGTTTGGATAGGGTGGTTCCTACGTGGTAGTACACGTTCAAGAGTCTTAAGTTAACCAAAGACAGTACTAAACTTTCTGAAGCACAGCAAACGGCACTCTATTGCTCAATTGTATTGTGACGTGATCCACATGTGTTGTAGTACTGTTACGAGACCACGTTCCTCTTATTCCTCAGTATAGTTTCAAATCAACACGTTCTTATTTTCCGTTTTAAATTTTATGCGTATTATAATAGTGCCTTCCAAAGATTAGACTACATATACCAGCGGCGGCTGGTACTATGTGTTGTATGGTTGTGCAACCGGATATTTTTTTAATACTAAAGATATTTTTAAGTATTAAAGTAATGTATGAGTAAAAAAATAAACCCTTGCTCTTGAGCGCAAAACAGTATTGATGCATTTCTTAAAAAAATAAATTTAAAAAAAACTGAAAGTAAGAGAGTGATTTACAAATCCAGTTGCAGGGAGCGTTGCTACTGGAAGCAGTAACATTGAGCATATGGCAGCGACCTCCTATCTCTTAACATGAGGAAGTGGATTTATTCTTGCATCGCTGCTATCTTCCCGTATAGCGCTCTTCCAGTTGCTACTTCGTTCTCAACTGGTATATAGTCAGCTTCTGTAGTAGTTACGAGTTCCTTCGCTTGGCAGCGCTTGACTCACTGATAGATTGAGTAAGATATAGACGCTTGGAAGAAAGAAGTTATTCACCAAACAGAAACTCGCAAAGAACAAATACGCGTCTGGTGGTAGCAGGGGCGGATACAGGCTGAATGTTTGGGGGGGGACGGTCGTTCGAAGTCAATAGATTTTATTTTACCTTTATAATACAAAGGTAAAAATTCTTGGGATAGATTTTATTTTTAAAATTAAAAAATATTCTATTATGGGGGGGGGGGAGAAGATCGGGTCTCGAAGAAGAAAATGTCTTAGCTCTGTGTTGTTCGTGTACATGATCCCGTATTCGATTTCTGGCGGAGAGCATAAAAAAATAATCTCAAATCACTTTCAGTACTCATCTGTCTTCTTTAGCCTAAATTGCTGGAATGTTAAACTATTATTTTTTTAATTTTCAAAGGAAAAAATCTTATATTTCATGCTTCTTTATAGTAGAACAGCAGACAAAAATACGTAGTTACTGAAAATGAATTTTTTGTCCCTTATATTCATACAAAGAAATGCTAGCAAAATGCATATTGTCGGAGGAGAGAGGTGTTTCTGTACCTTAAAGAAAATAAAGCGGAAAATATTTGCAGTAGCGATGCTTTCTATTCAGAAAAACTTGGCGAGCAGCATTTCAGATTTCAATGAAGTCATAGAAAAATTTAAAGCTCGGAAAGAACGAAGAAAGACCTTCCATTTTAAAATAAAGCACAGTTTACTTAATTAAATAATTTTGTTTAACTGCGTGAATGAATATATACGATTTTCTTGCTTTTTTCTTCTTTTTGGATTTATGGCTTACAGCACATGCTATATATTCGATTTATCTCTTGTTCAATAATATGAACGTAGAAGGTTTGTATATAAATAGTGTATAAACGTACATTGATAGTGGTTGTCTGAAAAAGGAAATAACTTATATATTAAATCAATTAATCAATAAATATACAAATGGATCTTAAAAGGACTTTCCTCTTCATCTTTCCTGAATATTTTTGGATAAGACTCAAAAATGCTGGGGGAGGGGAATACTTTCTCGTAACTACATACCTTTGATATTGCAACATTGCAACCGGTGCTTCTACAGACCACGAATCGCTACTGACATATACAGTATATTTTACGAACTTCCTCGTGGTCTAATCGGTGAGGCTAATCGCAAGTAGAGAGGAGGAACTGTGTTCAATTCCTATTTGTTGCTCTGTGGATCCTACTTTAATCTGTTTATGCACGTCTCATGTAACCTCAGATCTGCATAGAAAAAGAAAAAAAAAAAGTAAAATTACATGCACCAACCAAACTTTCTTAAAATAAAATAAAAAACATTTTTACAATTGGGGCGAAAGTGATTTATGAGATGCCCTGTATCAGGCAATAGCCACGATTTCGTAACAGGGGGAGTCCGTGACGAAATACTCTGCTTATCACACCAGGGACTACATCATTCTAAACTATTTTACTGGCAACATATGTTGGTTCATTTAGTCATGATTTCATAATGGGGGAGGGGGCGTGACATGAGATACTGTGGTTACACACCAGGGACTCGTTCAATCTAAGCTAGTTTATTGGCAACATACCTATATTGGTTTGTTAGGATAATAAAATGAGGATATGTTAGTAAATATTTTAATAACAAACTATGAAGAAATCTCGAGTAAAAGCAGCGAAATTGAAAATATCTATAACAAGTTTAACTAGAATCTACATGTTGCTAGGCTCATATTATTGATTGTGGGAATTTCTGAAGTTCTACCTGAGAGCCTATCTCATCGAACCGGTTTATTGATTGTCATTTGTACTCCATAGGATTAGCATGGAGCTAGATGGAATTCGGAATATAAACTCTGTTACAATAATAACCCCGTTACAATAATATCCATTTTTAACTTGACTCCCCCCGTTTCGTACACAGAAATCTCCTCATAAGAATAGTGATGGGCAGTGGGAATATTCCCGGTGGGAAGGAAAATAAAAAATGGGAATATTCCGGGAATTTTCCCTGACATAAATTCCCGGGAAGGAATTTATTTCCATTTCTTTACTTTATTTTCCAAATTAGAAGAACTACATTACTAATTACTTTATTTTCATTCATTACCATTTGCTTCTAGGTTTTAAATAATTTGGAGGTTAAAAAATAAAATTTGCTGACCGTACTTTAAATAATTAATTAATAACATGACTTTTTTAAAGTTCCATTTCCATTTGCACTAGAAAGTAGCAAAGTACTAATTTCCAAACGATAAAAAGGAACCAGTTTGCAAATTTATGCAAAAATAGAGATGAAATACTATTAATACACCCCGAACCACTGTTAGTAATAGACGTCAGTCTGTCTGCTGTCTCTGACTCGAATTTCTGAATAGGTATTCGAACTTCTCTTACATGTGAATTAACGCATGAAATTTCGAGAAATGGGTAGGAAGAAAGGTCGTGTGTGGCAATGTTACGTGCAAAATTATAAAGATAAGTCAGTATCTTGCAAATATTGTGGACATAAATATATATGTGCAAATATTGATAAAATGGTGATACATGTAGTTTCTGGCAGTTACCGAGCCTAATTTGTTTATAACATTTAAAAGTTTAATTTGTTTATAATATCAGTAGTAGGATCAAGTTTAGAAAATAAAAAACTTGATATAAATTATATATAAATTTAAACTGTTTAGCGGTGTAATAGTATGTGGAATTCCTCTACTAATTTTTTTCAATATATTTTCTCGCGTAAACATATTGTAAGTAAATATAGGCTATATTTTTGCGTACTCCCTAAATATAATAAAATAACTATACCGTTCAGAATATATATTTTAAAGAATCCTCTGGATACAACAGTAATAAATATACCGTGATTAAAAAACGAATTTACCTTTGAAATCATAATATAGTAATAGGATGCAATTTTATTTGTGTTTATACATAAATTCCCGGAATATTCCCATTTTGGGGAATCTTCCCAGGGAATATTCCCAAAACTATCTTCCCGGGAATATGCCCATCACTACATAAGAAGGAAAATCAAACGCTTGCTGTAGCTTTATATTTTTTAACGCTAATTCTTCTTTTTCTCGTTTCTTTTTATTTCATCCTTCCTTAATTTTTTCATTTCTGGTTCCGGTTTCGGAGGGGGTCCGGACCCCCTGGACCCATCCTTTGTCTACGTGCCTGCCTGTATACATATCTAAGATGAAATATCCAATATACACACATACGTAGTTGATGTGATTTTAAATCATATTTATTTTTAGAAGGTAAGTTATTAGGCAAAATGTTAGGGAAGACTACATTTTCTTTTGATTTTGTGGTCAATTGTTTTGTTCTACTTTTTGTTTGTGTATCATCAAATCTGATCTTTACGCATATGAAACTTCCTTACAAGAAAAAAAAAGAAAGAAAAGAAAGGAAAGGAGTGGACAGTCATTATGAGGATTGAGATAAAAACCAAAATCCAACTCTCGGAACGGATGTTGTTAAAAAAGAAAAAAATAATTTAACAATACACACAATGAAGCAATATCAGTTCCTTTTCCTTTCCTGCTTAGATACTTCCTGTTGATCCACTACGAAATTGTTAAAAATATGTATGCAAAGGAGCAAGCAAGCAATCAATCGGCAAAAGAAGAACCAGCAGACACTGGGAAAAGAGTTGCACCAACCAAAAACAAAGCCTTGTTCTGGTTTATATTTACTACTTCTTCAAGTGACCAGAGGTAGGTGTCATGAAACATGTTTCTTTATAGTTTCCCAAGGTCTTGATCGTGATGTTATGCAATAATGTGTTCTTATATAAAAGTATGAGGAACGAAATTATGGACTTTTATATGTTTGCTTAACTAAATTTGTTTTGTTTAAATGTGATTTCCAAACAAATTGGGCAGTGGCTAGTTACGAGTAGTTGCGAAGGTCATTGATGTTTATAGTTTCATCTCTTCCATTTTAAAATTCTTGTTTTATGTATTATTAATTAAAGATAATTATAGCTAATGTTTAGACCGCAAATCAATTATCTAGAACGTCCTTAAAATTTCAATGTCATAAATACAGCTGCTAAAAGGCCATTTTACAATGCAAACTGCTATTATAACAATGAAAGAAATCGGTCTATGTCAGTCATATGGAGAGAACTTGGTGCAATTTTGTGTTCCTGGTCCCTAGCCCAGGTGCAGTGGCTACACTAGAGGGAGCAAGGAGGCGAGCATCCCTGATGGCATCGTCCACCCCCTTTTAAGGCATAATATGTTATAATGCAGGTCAAGTCTTAAAACTATTATTTTCGGTGTACAAAAAAAAAAAAAAAAAAAAAAAGAGCTGACCCCCCTAAAATGTTTCTGCTCCTCCACTTTTCCACCCGAGAAATTGAATGTGGTGTCGTCACTGCCCACAGCCTATGATTCACGGGTACTTAGGACCAATCCCTCTAAATTTTGGCAATGTGAACGTTGGTCCACCCCTCAATATTTCAAGAGGGGTGCATAAGACCCCTTGTTAAATTTTGGAAATTGTCCATTTAAAAAATGTATAGGAGCATAGGACTGGTGTACAGAGTTATTAAAATTACATTTTTTGTTTATTACAAAATACATATAAATATTATTTTAAAAAGTAGTTAACAAGGAACCAAGACAACATGATAAATCATCAATTGCCGTTAAGTTCATTTTTCTAGTCGCTACGTTAACCTAGATTTTTTGGGTAATTCATATTCAAATATAATCAAAATATAAACGTCATATTACCATATGGCCACTTCGTAGTAGAGGTTTGTCTTCATTTATCTTCAAAGTTATAGTTTTATAGCATTATATGATCATATGAATGGATACAGGGGTCAACTCTCTTTCATAGAATACGAGTACCTTGATTCGCTCTTAAATTTGGGAAGGGTACATATGATCCACCATTAAATTTTGGAATTGTCAAAAAATAAATAAAAATTGGGAATTGTTTTCTAGGACTCATGTATATACTTCTGTAAGTTTCAATCATACTTGTTTTCATGATAGCAATCTTGCTTGTTTTCATGATAACAAAAAGAAAAAGAAAAAACCGCCAAAAAGTATATGTAACCAATTGTGGGTGTAGTCAGGGTACGAGCTAGACGAGTGAAAAAATAGGTCGTTTGAAGAATTTCTAAATTTGGTCTTGAGCCTATATGAAAATAATTTTTCTTCCGTCTGTGCTAAACCTCTACAGATGTCCTTTTCTATTTCTTTCCTTCTTTCCTGGACCATGCTTTGATGTACACTCAAGATGCCCAGTCCGTTCAGGCGATGCTCTCATTGTTGAACGCAACCAAGTTTTCACTCTGAGCAAGGCACTAAATAACCGTTCAATAGTACTCGTAGTGCATGCTTTTACAGAGAAGTAAGAAGATCATGGTTTGTTTGTGGGGAAAATTTCCTTGCTTCTTTCACCAGTTCCTTCATTTTCAAGTATTTTCTTATTGTCCTTTTTCCTTCCAAAACTGTATCATATTTTTGCTTCACTACCAAAAAATTTCAGATTAAAGAAGTCATAAAAACGCTGTGATTGTTGACCAAGTTCTTCTACTGACATCTCCAACATTACAGCAGGGTGCAATAACAATAAAGAAAATGCGGGTAAATTGCCATTAGAAAATCTTTCCTTCAACATGATGTGAACGAATCTTTTCCAATATTTGTCACTTGTTGCTGGATGATTAGAGCGATGTTGTGTTGTAATAATTCTGGGCATTTTGAGTTCAATCCCAATGTTTTGCGCTGCAATATTGGTTGACGATAGGTAGTATCTGGTGCTTCACGATGTCCTTTTATCAATGTTTTATCTAATCTCCTAGATTTCGAGGAGGGGCATCTGAAGCCCTAGAGGGAGACCAAATACATAACTTTTAAAGTTTTGTTATACTTATAAGATAAGACATTCAATAAGAAAAGAAAGAAAAAATAAATCGTGCAAAGTAATCTTATAGACTAAGTTATGCAGTCTGCATCTTACACAATCTTTATGGTATTTGAAAAGTTGTACTTAAAATCATTTCTCCAGTATTTATAGTCTACTATATGTCTAATTTGGGCAGTTAAAAGTTCTGGGAAACATTAGTCTTAAATTTTCTTCAAATGAGAAGAAAAGAAAAATACTACATGCTTTCAGAAAAAGAAAAACTGTATCTTCCTATACCATAAAAACAAAGTGAAAGTTCCGATTGCACACGCGGAACTATAGCTTATCTGCCGTTACACTTAGAACAGGACTTGCTCTTATATTTTATAGTATTTCATGTAACAACCACTGATCAGTTCAAGAGCGCCTGATTTTGAAAAAGAGAGGGGCTGTTCTAATTCACGGGGAACAAGTAAGGAGCTGACATTATGAAATACACTCAATGCTTAGCGGGAGGTTCAGGGTCTTGCTCCAGAAAGTTTTAAAAATCGAACCGCTGAAAATACAGTTTTAGGTATTTTAAAACGAAAATGGAGATTTTTTTTTTTTGTTATTGTTGCTCTTCTCATTTTTGTTTTCTTAGGGAGCGTAGTTAGGGAGATTCTAAGGTTTGAACCCCCATCTTAATTCTCGTCAAGACATAATGAACGCTAACCTTCTGATTTATAAGTTTTCAAAAGAAAGAAAGCCACTGATGCTAATGAAATAGAACCAAATTCAAGTACTTTTTTTTTTTTTTTTTTTGTATAATGACAGTGTCAGGGCCGGCGCTAGGGGGTCGAGCCGTGCCACTGCTCAGGGCGGCAAGTGTAATGAGCGGCAAAATTTGAAAAAAGAAAAGAATACTATCAAAATATAATGCTTCGTAACAAGCCCACATGGAGAAACAAAATTGTGTTTACTTGAGAATGTAATTTAACTTCCTTCACTCATATTCAGGAAAATACTCAGGAAATTCAGAGCACTCCCACTCATTTTCAACTATCAAACTACTATCCCCAGGTATCTCGTTCAATATTTCCCTTGCAGTGGTGCAGAAGTTTCAGCTAGAGTGGATAAGATTATCAAGGTGTCATATTTTTTTCTATTCACCAATTTCTAACGCTCCTCTCCAAATATGCCAAAGGTACACTCCCACTTAAGGCAAAATAAATATCACAATTACTTAGGAAAAGATGTCCAAAATGAAATTATTCAAATTCTTAGTGAACAAATTAAAAGTAAAACACTGTCTTTGTTGATAGCGGCGAATTCTGTATTATAGTATAATACTAGACTGTATGTAAGATATTTCTGGTACAGAGCAAATGACAATAATCGTTCGTTTTGTACAAACTACATACAGTAATGGAGAATGCCTTGTAAAAATTTGCGAACATTTTCTTGGTTTCGTACTGGTAACAGACACCACTGGTCTAGGACTGACAAGAGTAATAATTAAACAGCTAAAAGAAATGAACACATGACATCGAAGACATGAGGGGCCAAGGATATGACAATGGTTCCAATACGAAAGGCAAACATTCAGGTATTCAGAATAAAATTTTAGAAATAAATTTCCGAGCCTTCTATGTTCCTTGCAGTATTCATTCACTAAACCTTGTGGTTAACGATGCAGCCGCAACATCTCAGTATGCCGTTTCATTTTTTGTATATATAGTTAAAGAGGTTTATGACTTTTTCTGCATCAGTTCAACGTTAGGTCACACTAAAGGAACATATTTGCAGTTTCACATTAAAACCATTAAGCACCACGAGATGGGAGGGCCGAATTGATGCTCTGACTCTATTTAGATATCAAATAGGGGAGGTTTGTGATGCTTTACTTCAAATAAGTAACAAAAATAGAACAGATAGAATAGTAGCCTACAGTGCTCTGTGTATAGCAAACTAGCTACGTGACTTTACTTTCCTTTGCTCACTCGTTATCTGGTATGACTTTTTACTTCACATAGATATAGTAAGCAGAAGTCTCCAAAGCATTGATTCTCATGTGTTGGATGCAGTCGGGTTTCTTGAAAATATATTGAGTACTTTGAGAGGAGCAGAAATGGTGCAAAGTTTCAGTCTTACGTAGTTGATGCGATGGATTTGGCATCAGTATTAGATATGGATGATCCACGGATAGGCAATACAGTGCAAGCTCGAAGTCGAAAGAAGAGGAGACCGTTTCAGTACGAGGCAGAAGATGAAGCTGTTGAAGATCCACAAACAAGATACAAGATTGTTTTTTATTACAAAGTTCTAGACGTGATTGTGTTAGATTGAAGAGAAAGGTTTAAGCAACTTAAACATCACAGCGAGTATTTCGATTTTCTTTGTGATACAAGTAATCTTTAAGACATGCTACCTGAACTTTTGTCTGAAAAGTGTACTAAACTTGCCAGCATTTTAACATACGAAGAATCGAAAGATATTAACCCCAGTGATTTGAAAGCCAAACCGAAAGTATTACCAGCTATGATTAAGCCTATAAGTTCACCAAAAGAAACTAAAATTAATTAAGGAACATGACTTTGCTCCGAATGTCAGTGTGGCACTTGGGATTTTGTTAACCTTACCGGTAACAGTGGCAAGTGGAGAAAGTTTTTCGAAACTTAACCTTATTAAAAACTATGTTCTTCCATGTCTGAAACACGCTTGAGTGTTCTAGCGATGATATCAATCAAACACGAATTGGCTGAAACATTGGACTACGCGAATGGGATAAAGGAATTTGCTCATATCAAAGCAAGAAAAGTTTCTTTCAAGTATGTTAAAAGTATGTTAAATTTATGTATCTCTATCGTGTTTTAGTACATTATAAGGCTTAGGCTAATCACTTAGTTTTGCCGTAATATCTGATTCCTATATTATCTTCGTGCTCTGTGCTCTATTGCAGCGTTTCCCAACCTTTTTCAACTTGCGGCACACTACGGGTGTAACTTGAATTCTCGCGGCACACTCATAGATATTATTTGTAAATATAAAATACCGTGGTATTTTTGTGTGTGTGTGTGTGTGATTACTGATCTCCTTCTCATAGTGTAGAAAGCTCGACCACTGGTTTTACCCCGTCGTTAATCATTATGCTTACTTTTCACTCTAATTTAAAAATAGAAAACAATTCAATGAAATATTGGACTCAGGTTTGCAAAACTACGCTTTCTTTTTCGAAAACTGTATGCAACCTTTCACTAAGAAGATAGATAACTAAATAACGAATTGACAAACAAATCTCTTGAGCTTTAAGACACAATGTAGGTAATTTATATGCATTTTACTTTGTCGAAAGGGTTGAATGATATTTTAAAATTTCAAGTTACGAATTAGTCTGCAACAATAAAGGAGCAACAATGGTCACAACAATGATAACTAATACTTTTTTCAACATTAAAATTGTACACAAGAGTAACACGGTATGAAACTTAAAATTCAATTTCAAAAAATAAAAATCAAATTCATAGTAGGGGTTCATAGTAATGTGAAATACAAATATACATTTTCCCTTATGTCTTGCAATTTGATTTTTATAGAATTAATAATTTTGTTTCGATTTCCCCGCGGCACACCAGCGGCCCATTCACGGCACACTAGTGTGCCGCGGCACACCGGTTGGGAAACGCTGCTCTATTGGAAACACCTTTTGATATAAAATAAGCTTAAAAATTAAAATTCTTAGTCGTGACTAAAGCATATTATTTTACTTTATTTTTTGTATGTGGTGTTGTATATCAGAGATATACAGCAAAATCGAGCATACTGAATATTCTGTCATGTATGGAGTCGTTTAAATATTACATAATCATTCGAGAGAGGTAGTTCAATTTTCTTTTTACCTTTCCATTTCATACATGTTTTTAAATGGGGCATCTTACTTTTTCGTGACACTTGAACGTCTTCTGTCAAAATAAGGTTTGCGGAGTATAGGGGCGGCATGTAAAAGTACCGCCTAGGGCAGCAAAGGTGCTAGCGCCGGCCCTGGTCAGTGTATACAACGCAGCACATTGAGAATTTTCTTTCTTTCCTTTTTCTTGTTTTATTTTTTGTTCTTATGCTTCTCTTTATCATATCTGCGTGACCATATGGAACAAAAATGACTACCTACAGCAGAAAGAGTATCTACTCCTGACTTTTTTGCACCATTTTCGACATGAAAAATCTATAGAAAGAGAGAGAGAGAGAGACAGAGAGAGAAAGTAAGAGAGGACTAATATGTAAATGTTTTACTCCTCACTATTATCAGCCTAACAGAAATAAATATAGTATTCAATGAATTTTGCTTTCCGTTGTATTTCATTCAATAATATGGAAACCTAGATATTGCTAATCATCACAATATTCCGTAAATTATTACTAGCAAATCCAATGGACAGAAACATATATATATATATTGCAGCCGGTTTACGATTTTTAAAAAATGAATTTTCTGTCAGCTCAAAGTGTCAAATTCTTATACTTTCTACGTAAGTGTGGAGCTCTAAATATATACAAAATACATTGTATATACAAAGACCTACTTCAGAACACAATTAGAATATTAAACTATTTTTAGCAATCTAGCTTCTGAACCTTAAGTCACAGTATCCGCCACAGTTTCTTATATGGTCCATATTCCTTCTTTTCTCGTTGTTGAAATCCGTAGTCTGCACTGCGCCTTCCTTTTCGCAACCAAGACTTAACATACGGCACAGGATTAAACATATGTATAGGGTACATTTTTTTCTACACGCAAATTACAATTTACATAAATTATTTTTACCGGTATGCCATACCGAATGATTTTGTAACTTTCGGATGCATAACAAGCTCATACCGGCTCACTTTAAGCACTGATCCCTACTAAAATTCTAGAGGTTGCTCGAGCACCGGGCACCTCCGGTGTTGGTACTCTTGGTTCCGTTGCTTTCAAAAACTCAATAATTGTAGTTGTACTCAGGGACGGCTCTTAGAGATGGCCAGAACCTGTTCCTGGTAAAACCGGTTTTCGGGTCTGAACGGATCCGGTTCTAGAAGATCCGGTTCCGGAACCGGTTCTTCCGGATCCAGGTCTAGAATCGGTTCTTCGGATCCAGGTCTAGAACCGGTTTTTCGGATCCATGTCTAGAACCGGTTCTTCGGATTCAGGTCTGGAACCGGTTCTTCGGATCCAGGTCTGGAACTGGATCCGGAACCGGTTCTGAAAACCGGATCTAGTAGAACCGGTTCCGCTGGAACCGAAACTTTGTGACCATTCCTACGCTAAACCCGAACTGCTGGCTGGGTGTGAACAGTATGCTAGATGAAATTGTGGAAGCGACGGGCAGGCGCCCAGGCAGCGGCAGCTTGTCTCATTTGGCTAAATAAACTGGGTAACTGGCAAACTCATTGGCTAAACAGGCAAACTGGCCAACTCATTTGGCTAAACACCCACTGGTGGACCAATTTTTTTTCTGGGGGCACAAGCGGGTCTGGGCGGGGAAGGCACAAGCGCATGGTCCTCTTTGCATTTTTTTTTAAGGTGAACTTTGTGCCTCCTTTACGGGTCTTTGGGGGCTTTCGGATCCAGGTCTGGAACCAGTTCCTAAGATCCGGTTCTGGAACCGGGTTTTCAGATGAATTAGTTATCACAGTTTTGATATGAAAACTAGTGTTGTCTTTGTTACAAATAAGTTCCTTATCAATGAAGGTTGGGAGAATTTTAACAGTTTAGAAGAAAAATCAACAAATAAAGATAAAAGATCTAGTTGCACTGGAATTACAAACTGGTATATTCAGATTGAAGCTCGAAATTAAGTTCTATAAAAAGGATCACCATCTTTCTCTTTCCTTTGCAGATGTGTTTGCTTTATCTTTCACTAACATAACAGATTATTTTTTAAAGAAAAAACAGACACAACGATATTGAATTTATAGTGTTTAGGCCTTTCTGAGTTAGAGTGCTGTTTCCTTCTCCGTTATTCATGATGGGGTGGCATATTTAAAATCGTTCGTAGCTTTTAAGATCTGTGCTTTCTGGGAAAAGGGGGCGGCAAATGCCATTGCAATAAACGGCAAATTGCCCAGGGTCGCCCCTGGTAGTACTGATGTGCTGTACGTTGCGTTTCTCAGCGACTGGGCGATCAACTCGCTATTTGACACTAGGATCCAATGTGCAGTAAGATTAGTTATAGGTGCATATGTACTTTGCTATATGAAGAAATTCATTCTTGACAGTTCCCTGTGGGAGAACTTTAACATTTGAATGCATTACGGTCGTTCGAATTTCACCTTAAACTATAGGTCCATGTCTCATATAGCCTCGGTGCTAAACTTCAACAACAAGAACGAATATACAGAAGTATTTTAAATCCTCATTCTCTTTGCTTCGCAGTGACTGCTAGAAACTCTTCTTTGAAATTCGCTTTGTTTATGTTTTAAAACTTTTATCTCTTGGATTTTTTCCTGTATTTTATTCCAGTTTCTTAAACTTTTCGATATGAATGCACGATCCCAATCTGAACTTTCTATTATAGTCTATCTTTATAAAAGGTACTAAATGCTGGACATAAAACACTAACATTGACTAGTGCAACGATATACACAGAATTACATCAAGAGGGTTCAAGGTTCCAAGTTTATATTGTTCCAGGATTTTGTGTAGGGGAAGCCAGTTTAATATGAGCAGTTCGAAAATATGAGCAGCACGAAGCTTGAACTCACACAGAACACACATACCTTTCGTAAGAGAAAAACAACGGAGTTCGTATCATTACTTGGAGTTTCATGAATTTGCAGAGGGTAGCTCAAGTTCGTTCGCTGCAGCTGTTGTAAAATAAAAGACAAGTTTACAGGTACGGTACGTAGAATAAAAAATGAGTTAAATTAGGGTAATAGATAATAAGCTAAAACTTGGTATCTATGCATTGTATATAATTTGTCACTGAATTTATAGTCAGTTCTGTCTAGGAACACAACGCCAGTCTTTTGTTTACTTTTTTTTCTATAAACAGAGTTGTCAACTACAACACGTTAAAATATCATCAGTAGTCGGTGAAATATGAGCTTTTGAATTCAGTTTAATATGGGCACATATTTTATTGAAAGTAATGAGAGAAATGGACGTGAGGAGCTTTTGCAGATGCTAACTAAAGTAGACATTCCGTAATAACATAATACAATCTTCAAGTTCATAATCAGCTTGGATACATTTCGTCCATTTCCAGTCTATCGCCCCAGTCCTGTGTGGAAGGGGTGTTGTCACAGTCTATGTGTGTGGAGAAGGTGAACAAGCAGACATCTATAAATAAATCTAAAGCACAATTGAATAATAGTAGTTCCATTGAAGAAAACGCCAGAAATGCTACACCAAGAAAGAGGACAGGCTCATCCACACAGTGTGAGGAGAATGATAATATTTGCCATATTTGTGAAGGAGAATTTAGTGAAGACTCCAAAAGGGAAGAATGGATCAAGTGTGATATGTGCCAAGACTGGTATCATGTCCTTTATGTAAATGTCCGTGCCCTGAGTTCTTTGTTTGTGATTAATAACAGATTTAATACCTAATTATTTACGTCAAACCAAATAGATAGAACTCTTGATATGAACTGTGTTTTATGTGTATGTGAAAGTATATTTTGCTCGTTATTGTAATCATTTACGTTTTATTTCTTCTTTTGTACATTTTTTGTATCTGGTTTGTATTTTATTTGGAAATATTTTTTAAAAAACTGCTGCTCATATTTGCCCTATGAAGTGCTCATATTACCCTTGTACTACGGAAAATATGAGCACTGTGCACTTACTTTTCTAACCTGTTTATTACTCACGAAGAAAAGTATGTATAACCTTATACTTTTTAGCGTTTTTAGCGTTTTAGACGAAAGATCAGACTTTCTTTTGGTGAGACTTTTTACTTTTTGTAATATCTATATCTCTATCTCTATCTATCTATCTATCTATCTATATATATATATATATATATATATATATATATATATATATATATATATATATATCTATATCTATATATATATATATATATATATATATATTTAGATATGCTAGTATTTTCCTTAACTATGCTCATATTCAACTGACTTCCTCTATACAATATATCTTGATATGGTAAGAGTACATTCTTCATAATGTCTTCTTAAATGAGAGAGTTAAAACCCGAAAATTCCCTTTGCGTACGCAACTGATCTAATTGCAAAAGTCATGTGTATTTAACCTCACTTCAAACCCATGAAGATTTCATATACTTCAAGAAACTCTAATGTAAAAATGAAATACTCCAAGTATTACATCTTGTAAATCACAAACGCACTACATCAACATGTGACAGTTACCTATGTCGCATGTTGATAAACATAAACATAAAATATATATAAACATAAAATACAGTTTTTGTACATTGTGCAGAAATACTCCGCCGATGGAAAATAGTACCTAATATAGTCATCTTTCATATGCATTAATTTATTTTAACTATCGTGTAGCACTTTTAAGCATATGCGCCGATTACGTGGGTGTTCCGGGGCTCCAGCATTACACAAATAATCTTGTGGGTGCGGTGCGCCCACAAAATTTTTATTTTGATAAAAACAAAATAAGATAAATATTTCTCACTTGCTATTATCAAAAAAAATATAAGCAATTAAAAATTGAGATGGAAGTTAAAATTTCTAACCTCTAAAACATAATAATGGTTCGTTTCAAATATGTTTGTGCAAAGGGAACCAAGCAACACACTTAAGTTAGTCATTTCGTAGTTTATGTTCAGAACAAACTCCTTGCACAGTTCTTTCTGCAATGCCATTAAAATTGTTTGCTTTTATGAAGATTTTTCATTTTAGTCTGTATGAATGGGTATCTTCTTTCAGTAACGTGTCATAATAGACACTATCATTGCCTCTTGCAATCATTGTGCATCATGTAAGTTGTTTAAAGTATATACTTAATATTACGATTTCATATGTTGAGAATATTCATTACAGTAACTTATCCTTAACATTGGACCCGGGTTTGAACCCCTTTCTCTTGCGTTTAAGTTAGCCGTGTTACCGACTGAGCTAGGGCACCCCCAACTTATCCTTGCAGTACCGGTATATTTCACTTTATTACAGTATAGCCCTTTATGACAGTGTTCATAGAAGATTTTAACTAAACGGAAATCAATCAAAAAATATCGAGACTCCCCGGAAAACATAACATGTCCTGCCACTGATAAGTCTCACAAAGTCGGCGCCGTTGCTTGTAAGACCACCTTAACTTCTAAGATAAAATACAGCTGTATTATTTACTACTTAATTCTACCGCTTGGAGAAATTTGGGATCAGATTGAGAGTACGTCGTCATTAAAAAATTAGTAATTTTACGGTTAAAATGAATGACTGCATATAAAAGGGAACTAGGCAACCCTGTCACTCTTTCACGACGCGGAATTCAACAATATGCAGGAAGACCTTTTGTCTTATTTTGATGTGAGGAATCTGTTGTGACACGTTTTTGTAACCTCTGCATAAGGAATAATTAATAAGAGGTTAGGTTCATTAAAAAAGAGAAAAAAACTGTGTTATGAATTGAAATACAAAACTTAAAATTGACGAACAGTGGGGCAAGTTATTGCAGAGACTTAATTTGTAGCTTAGTTTTCCACTGGACCAGGGAGGGAAAGGGATCTGCAGTATTTAATTTCATTTTTGTCAATCTTCGTTATGATTGGCTGAATCTGTTTTGATCAGCCAATCAGCGTTCAGAACCATTTCCTGGGACTCTGATATATTTAGATGCAACACTCTCTTGTTTTCATGGTGCCTGATGAAGCCGATATGTTCTGTTAGTTGGCGAAACTATCACACTCTTATTATTTTATAAATAAACGTTGCTTTGCTCAGCGATTTGTAATTTTAGTGTAAGTTATTCAAGTTAGCAAAGTTAGTATGAATCAGTTATCTATATGAAAATTTTTCTCAAGAACTGACTTGAGAAGTGAATTGGTGTTTCATAATCCCACTGTCCACTCAGCCAGAAATATGAGATATAAGTTTCCGGGTCTAGGAAGATTCGGTGTAGGAAGAATTGATGTAAGAAAATTCGGTGCACAAGAATTCGGTGTGCGGAAAGTTAGGAGACAAGTAATACTTATAATAGTAAATATGCCTAGCACTCTGGACACGACAAATAACTTATAAAACTTCATATTGTGAACACGAAAACGCCATAAAACACTCCCGAATAAAATGTTATTACGTATTTTAAGAAAATATATTTTTTGCATTAGGTCTGATATATTTTACATGTCTTTTGTGCGGGATTACTATAATTAGTAATTATTTCACAATCACATTTCTTTTAAATTCTTATAGTGGACAGTAAAAGTACATTCTACACAAAGTTTGAATTTAGAGCTAATACGCTACTTTATCCTTAAAGTTAAGTTTCTAAGGATCCTACGGTCTACTACAACGAATCTTTCTTTACATTTGGTATTCCCCCACACCAAATTTTCCATGTACCGAACGCCGAAATTTTCTACATCAATTCCTACTTCTCTTATGTATTAAATGTGCGATGGTTTGTCTGTAATAGCTACTTCGAAAAGAGATGTGCAGCATTATGTGAATGCCTCTATGCATTGTTTATACATTGTTACGCTCATAGGTTGAACTTGCTATTACGCTCACACGGTGCAAATACGTAAAACGTTTATTTGCGACTTTAATGCGAAACATTCGTTTTTTAAAAAAAGGTTAACATATATATACAATTATATCAATGAGGTCACGGAAGCCCTGGACAAAGGCAAAAAATGCGTGGGAATGTTTTTGGATTTATCCAAAGCTTTCGATTCTTCTCTCATAACATTCTTATCCATAAAGTTAACGGTTACGGTTTAAGATAAGTTGTCAACTCAAGGATTAAATCGTATATATTTGCAAAATCGTGCCCAAGCTGTCGAAATATAATTTGTGTCAGACAGATGTGTGATTCAGCTACTTATAAATCTAAATTTAAAAGTATTTCTACCAGTGTTCCTCAAGGATGAATAATATTATTTCTGTTATATGTAAATTATTTGCCAAATGACGTAACATTAGTAAATACAATTATGTATGCTGATGACGCAAGTCTAACTATAACAGACACAAGTTATGATATTATCTGCGATAAAATTGACGAAGCAACCAGTAGTTTAGAAAACTGGTTTATCCAGAACAAACTAAAATTAAACACAAACAAATCTACAACCCTAAATTTCCATCATATTCAAAATAAGCATTGCGTAGATATTGATATAATGTTAATCAAATAATCAAATAATAATGCATTCAAACTCAACCAAATTTCTGGGACTTTGGCTAAATCACATTCTTTCTTGGAAAACACAGATACTTTCATTGGCCCTAAAGATCAATAAAATGCTCTATGCAATAAATCTATCAAACATGTTTTAAATCTAGATACACTTCGTAATTTATATTTCGGTCTCTTTCAGTCTTTACTAATATATGGCATAATCTTCTGGGGAAGTTCCCCCTCTCTCCAAAAAAGTAGTATATTGTTCGTGGGGCAGTTATCAAAAAAGAATTTTAAGAACTATAACAGAGGCCAAAATAAACGACTCGTGTAGACCAATATTCAAGGAACTTAAAATACTGCCTTTACCCTCACTATACATATTTCGCATGATGCTCTTTGTTAAAACCAACATTGAATTACTTAACACACCATCAACCCATAAATACGATACCAGGCGTGAGGATAAAATCCACAGCAAACAGCATCGCACAAAGTTATACGAAAGGAATCTAACATTTATGGGTACGATATTATTTAATAAGCTTCCTCAATATATTCAAATGACAGAACAGAGAGGAGGATTCAAGAGATTACAGAAAACTTACCTATTACAGCACTGCTTTTGTTCCGTGAATGAATACCTAGATATGTAAATGAATTTGATTACTAATAGTATTAAAAATGTCTATTTTTGTGTGTTCTTTTTCTTTGGCCGTAGATGTAGCCAGGCCCGTATCCAGGGGGTCTAGGGGGGCCGGCCCCCCCTAAATTTTTGCTGGCCCCCTCTAAAATTTTCACAGTAGGCTTGCAAATGAACTATAATATGTTGATGAACTATAATATTGTTGGATCGGCCCCCCCTAACTTCTGCCGGGCTCCCCCTAAATTTTTGGGCTGGCTACCGGCCTGGATGTAGCCTAGTATTTTAATGTAATAAGTATGCATATGTTACTACTATGAATGTTTATGTATCTTTATACCTTGACCAGTCTTATTCATACGCACGAATTCGCGTAATAAGTATGATTATAAAGATTAAATACTACTTGGTTATGAGTGATATTTTTAGGAAGAAACTAGATAATCTGCTTAGACTGTATCCTGTTTTCGACGGTAATCAGCTGAGGAATGAACTGACAGTCATCTAGTACGATGAAAATACTGTAAATATCTTAGACATTTTGATTTACTTCAAAAAAACATCACATCAAACTGCCTGCACAAGAAGTGCACTTAGAGTGTCTTCACTTGTTACATGTGCGCTTAAATATTCCAGTTACTACAGCACCATGCAAGAGAAGCATGGGTGCCATGAAGGGAGTTAATACATTTCGGAGGAATACAATGAATAACATCAGACTTAATGTGTTAGCTTCAATCGCTATAGAAATTAACTATTAAGGATATTAGCCACGGGCATGGATTTGAAGAAGAAAGTAATAGACATATTTGATGAAGAAAAATTGACACTTGGAATTAATTTACAAAATGATATAAGTAATTCAGGTCATATTATTATTATTATTATTATTATTATTATTATTATTATTATTATTATTATTATTATTATTATTATTATTATTATTATTATTATTAGTTTAACGTCCCATGGTTATGCCCTTTAGCCTAAGAAGGCAGACGATTAATGCAAACGGAATATTGTACTTTTTGTTTACTCTCTCACAGGGAATCGAACCCGGGACCACATGCACCAAAAGGAGGCTTGCTTACATTCACAATTCTCGAGTGAAAACGTATCTGAATTCTTTCCATGTTGAACTCAAGAAAAGAATTTATGTGCCAACCGATAAACGTATATTTAGGCTTACTAGTAAAACACAAACGCAAGTATCGTAAAGCTCGTCGATCAGCACAATCAGATTAGGCTACTTATAATATCGCGGGTCGCGGTGGCTCAGTGGTAGAGCGTTCACCTTCGGTGCTTTGGGTCCCTGGTTCGATCCCAGCTCACGCCGTGTGGACTTTGTGGTGGACAAACACCGTGCTCGTGAGTTTTCTCGGGGTTCTCCCGTTTCCTCCCACTTTCTTCATTTCAATCATCTCTCATCATCACCGTCTCCATTAGCCTAATCGTGGGACGTAAAACTTAAAGATTTCATTTCATTTCATTTTTACTTATAACATCTAAACTTTAACTTTGAAAAACCGTTGGATACACTGCAACAGTGGCACACTCCGCTCCCCTGTCTCGCCGCACTCGCACAGTAACTGAAGTAAACACAACCCCCCCCCCCAAAAAAAAAAAACAGCACTGCTATCCTGATCAGGTAATACCAAGGTGAAATTACTATTTTCTTCTGAATTTCAGATGTCTGCTACTTCTACGGATGCCCATTATATTACTGGAATTTTATTCTGGCATGGGAATATACAGTATAGTATTTTAAAAATGAAAGGTCTTATTACACAAGTTTCCTCGCCACCCTAGAGGCATTATTCGTAGTGCACTTTTTCTTCATTTTTTTCCCTTAAGTGGTTTATCCAGTAGGTTAATTCACTTGCATTTGCCAATCAGAATTTCCTCACTGAACTTCTTTTAAACAGCTCTCATTTGAATCACTTTCTTTATGTTCTTGTAGTCAGATCTATTGGAGTAAACGCTTTTCAGTTGCTTGTTTAGTGTAATTCATCTGTTTATATACAGTACATTCTAAGCCGAATACAATATGTTAAAAACTTACGGTTCACATTTGTTACCCAGGTTTTACGATATCGTTCAAGTGGACTTTATGGTGGACAAACACCATATGCTTGGGTTTTCACGGAGTTCTCTCGCTTCCTCTCACTTTCTTCGTTCCATCATTTCATTCGTTCTAATAACCACCGTCTTTTTAGTCTTAGCCGGCATAACCGTCGGACGCAAAACTGAAAATTTTCATTTATGATATCTGTTAATTTTCTAATAATGCCCTCTTCTTTGCGGATAAATTTCCCATGATATTGAAGAACATATTTTTTGGTTATTGTGATTATCTAGAAGTTATGTTGACGGAAATGTCAGTTCCCCTTTTGAGATGAATTTTATCGAATTGTATATACATTTGCACAACAGTCCTTGAAGAGGTTCTCTCAGACAGAGCTCATGTTTGAGTTTAAATTTGAAAACTACCCTCCCCAGCTACAAACACAAAATTTTGTTCTTTAAGATAATATGTATTAAATGAAGCCGTTTGATCTCCTTTTTCATTCTATTCTTCTGATAAAATATGCGTCAAGAGTTGTAGTCTGTGTTGAATTCAGACCTTTTCACCGGGGGGGGGGGATGTGAACTCCTCGGGAGGGAGGGGAGTTTGGGTGAAGTAATTTCTACATTTTGTGATTGAAATTTTGAGTTTCTCCGAGAGGAATGAACTTTCTTCGGGTGGAAATTCCTCCAGAGCTACCCTCTGAATCCATCCCTGGTTGTAAGTTGTTGATATGGGAAACTCTATGGAATTCACCGAAAGGTTACAATCTAATTATATCTACTGTAAATTCCGATTCTGATGCAATTTGCATTATCATAGTCAATGACCTGTACTATCTTCACAATTGTAATTGGATTCCTAGTTCTGCAGAACAATTCTTTACATATGGTTTACTATACTATACTATAATTATGGGGAAATAAAACAATGTCAGTGCTGCATTACATACACCTTGATATATATAACTCAAAACAAAAAAGTTTTTTCTTACCAAACTATAAAGGTAACCAAGAAAGTTCTGTCGCTTTTTGTGGAGGTCAGTGTTCCATTGCTCCTCACACCGTGAGTTGAATGCGAATGGAGATACGGTGAAGGACAGTTGTTGGTGTGGGTATACAAAACATATTACCTGGTTGTGGCAGTTTAGCTACACCGTGAACGTGCGTAAGGACAGAGTGAACTTGGACCTCCACAGAGCGTCATAAGCGCATGTATGCTGCGCGAGTTCAAATTGGGGTCAAACGCCGCTGCGGCGGAGCGGAAGATATTCCAGGCCTTTGGTGATGGTGTCGTGACTACGCGGACAGTTGATGCTTTAAGCGGTGGTTTAACAAGTTTAAGGACGGTGACGAAACACTCGAAGACGCACCACGTGCCAGAAAACCAACACATGTACAAAATGAAGATCTTCAGGCAGCAATTGAGGCGAACAGTGGCCACACATGTGAGGAATTGGGACTACAAATCAGTGTGAGTGGAGAAACCATTCGGCAGCATCTCCATCAACTTGGGAAGCACAACAAGTTGGATCGATGGGTCCCACAAAATTTGACTCCGGGCCAGAAGGCAACCTGAACATACATCTTTCTTTTTTTTACTGTCTCGTCTGAGGAAGGAGAATTTCTGGACAGGGTATTGACATGTGATGAGAAGTGCATCCTATACAAAGCCCTATGGTGCCTTCATCATTGATTAGCATTTCATGAACCGGTTTCAAAACAGTCGAACCCAGCACTGCACCAGAAGGTCCTCCTGTGTGTTTGATAGACTGTTCGCGACATCGTGCATTGGGAACGGCTACCAACTGGTCAGAGCATCAATGCAACTGTGTACTGTTAACAGTTGAGCCGTGTTCAAGAAAAACTCAAAACTCTGGAGCCAGCACTTCTGAATCTTAAAGGGGTCCCCCTGTTACAGGACACCGCTAAGCCCCACCTTGCTAGGATGACCTGGGACAACATTTTACGCCTTGGATGGGAAACACTATTGTATCCGCCATACTCTCCGGACATTGCACTGTCCGATTATCAGCTGTTCCATTTCTTGGACAATCACCTTAGAGGACGCCATTTGAAATCCCTAGTAGAGGTGCAAAATGCACTTGATACCTTCTTCCTCGCTTCACGGTCCAGCAAGCTCTTCCGCGATGGAATCCATGGCCTTCCAGAACGTTGGCAGAAGGTCGTCGATGCTGATGGGAACTATTTTAGATCTTTCAGGGACGCCTTAGGTGATATATCGATGTTCGAAGGTGGCGGTAAAAAAAGTGACAGAACTTTCTTGGTCACTTTATATATTCTATGAAATAATGAGGTAGATGATGTTAATACCAAATTAAGAAAGGACAGAGATGATGAAAATTGATTATTTATAAACATACATATACTCCTTTTTTTTATTGTTGTTGTATATTATTATATGCTTTAAGGTTTACTATATATTAGACTGTTGCAAATGAAGTATCATTCAGCTGCATCAGATATATGCTCTACTATCATTGAGACAACGAATTTAACCGATAGGGAAGTTTGGAATCTATGATGTGAAGAAATCATCAATAACACAATGCAGCACCTAATCAGCAAGGAAGGTTTTCCTTACAATAATAAAATGGTGGACATGGAGAAATATATAATAACCATAGGGAGAGACATGGAAAGAATACAGTGGATGTGAAAAGATGTTATATATTGTAAGGCATGGAGAATCTTTTGAAGGACATTTTGAATATGTATTCTTATGTAACACGAGGTCTACAAATATTTAAACATTTTAGATGATTACAGGTAAAATTGATGTATTTTATTGAGTTTAGATGATTACAGGTAAAATTGATGTATTTTATTGAGTTTAGATGATTACAGGTAAAATTGATGTAGTTTATTGAGTTTATACTGTAACAATCGAACAGTTTACGCTGAAGATTTCACATTAATGGAGAGAAGTTATGCTGAACTAACCCTATTATGAACATTGGCGAAGCGTAATACCACATGTAGCGTAGGCCCGATAAACTAATAATACAAATAACCTTTAATGCATCATAAAATGTTTAAAATTATAGTCAGAATTATAGTTTCCTTATTGTATTAAACTAGAAAAAAACTACCAAATCTATTTATTTCAAAGAACCATAACACTGTTTAGAGTAAAATTTATGTGCATGCATACATAGTAGTTTTTTTTTTCTTTTGTTTAATTTAACAAGAAAGAATGAATATTTATAGAAGCAAAATCTTGCCTTATAAGTTCACTGAGGCCATCTTTGACAGAGTCGTATCACATATGGATGAATTTATATCTCCCTTTATATCAGCTCCAAACGCCTGTTCTTCTTCTCAGCAAAATTTTCTTACCCTGGTGCCATTTTTCTCCGCAATGTTTAGATCCGGTTTTGGTCTTTCTACGCTCTTTAATAACGCACTTATTTTCAAATGAACATTGAGAAAATGGATTTCGCGAAAGAAAATCCACTTAATACATACTTTCTGTCCACTTGGGTATTCTTACAACACTACACGCACGAATATTCGTGAATTATTTACGAAAGTATAAACACACACGCCACACACGTGCCTACGTCCCCCACAACACTTAAACAAAGCGTTATAATCAGGGTTGTAAATTCGTAGGAGTCCTACTCTCCTAAAACTATAGTATTTCCATTTTAAAGATTTTCGTCTTGGTATACTAGTAGCGTTTTCCTCTTGGTTATTAAATGTTTGCTTAAATGACAAGAGTTGTACGACGAAGTGTAGTATATTATTATTATTATTATTATTATTATTATTATTATTATTATTATTATTATTATTATTATTATTATTATTATTATTATTCAGCAAATATTTACATGAAAAAACACGCAATATGTATTAATGGTATATTCCCATTTAGCTCCACTACAAATATTTTGAAGTGCAATTCACATTTTTTTTCTGTCTAGGATTTGTAGGGGGGTTGAGGGGAATTTCCTACTGTTTTCATTTCCTGCATATTTGAAAATGGAGGGAGAGAAAAAGAAAGTACATTCTTACAGTTTGCTGAAAAAATTTCTTGGATAAGCGTTTGTTACTTGCATTTCCGACTTTAGGTGGATCAACACTCACAAGTCAGTACATATTTTAGTTCATTCCCTTAACTACTGCCCAATGTAACGTTACATATTACACATATTGAACTATAAGATAAAGTTATGTTTCAGCTACAACACAAGACAGTGATTCATTTGGTTGTGTCTTCTGATATCGAAAAAGGTAACAAATAAAAGAAAATATTTGATTCTTTTTACAATGAGCACACAAGATGGCACTTGCTGTTAGATCTTACTAGAAGTGCTCAATTTTATGAAATGTTTATTTGATGTGTAAAGTATTTTAAAGTAAAAATCTCATTACAAAATAGATATATTGTTTGACCGTTTTTCGTGTTATGTTTCACATTTTATTTAAATATTAAATTACATTTAAGGAAATAGATTTTGAGAAGAAGCTTACGCAGGACGAAATAATGCGTTGTTGCCAAATTTGTACGTTTAATTTCTGGATGCTAGCGTTGCAGTTCGAGAAGTGGAATTTGAATGTGAATTGCGGTAAGGTTCGAAAACTAATTTCTCCAGTAAGTATCCAAGTAGAATTCCATTATTACTTCCTTTATTATCTAGCACCAGTAAACACTCGACACTACCTGGCAACGCCGCTCTATTCAAGCAGCGTTTAGCATAGCACCGAGAACAACTAGTGATCCACACAATACTGCACTTAATTAAGGCAAACCCGTAATAATGACTTCACTAGAACTGTTAATCCTCAGAAGGAACTTCATTTGAATCAACGCAAGATATTTAATATTGTATTCTATGCAGTGGTATATTTAAAGACATATTCTACAAGCTATTATGGCCCAGGCCCTATCTAGGAAAAGAAAACAGCTACTCTGGATAACTCCTGAGAGTGTATACCTAAATTGAACAAGTGATCACTAATTATTATTATTATTATTAAGTATTCTGCCTTTTGGGCAGGTCCTGGAACTAATGAGGATTTTTTTTTTTCAATTTTAGATTTGGGCTTGGAAATGTTTCTTCCACTTTTATCGATCCTCAGCTTCATCTTTTAACTTCCAATATTTTCTCCTATCTTTCAAATCATCGATCAGCTGTGTCCTTCTTCTTCCTATTCCTTGCTTCCCTTCCATCTTTCCTTCTGTGGCGGTGTGAAAAAGACAATTTATTCGCAAGATGTGTCTAATCCAATTGGCCTTTCTACGAAGGATGGTGGCCAGAAGTATCCTCTTCTCTCCTATCCGTTTTTAAAATCTTCGTTTGTTGCTATCTCTGTCCATTTTATCTTCTCCATCTTCCTCCAACACCACATTTCGAAGCTCTCCAAATACTACTCCTGTTACTTCCGTAATGTCCAAGTCTCTGAAACATACAGTCCTATGTTTCATATATAGCACTTGACCAACTTCTTAGGTCCAATATTGAGCCTGCTAGTAAGAGTGATCTTTTCTTGTTGAATGCTTCTTTAGCTATGGCAATTCTTGATCTGATCTCTTTGGTGCAGTAAGCGTCTCTCGTCAAAATACTTCCCATTAATCACTAATAGAAATACATAATACTACACAGAAACGTCTTACTCTGTGTTAAGGAAATAATTTTATAACATATTAGCATTGAGAGATGCCTTTAACGCTAAAACTAAACTCACAGAGGCGAGCCTTCGCACCTTCCCAAGAATGCGAGTAATCCCCAGCGATAATAGCTTCGCTCCCAGAGCAGCATAGCCCGTAAGCCTGTCTAGCGAGCTGGTGAGGCTCAGACGGAAGGGTCTCCGAGTATTTTCAACCTACTATTTTGTTACCGAAATGTTGAAGTATTGACTTTATTTTATAAGAAACCAAAGATACGGTATATACGGTAATAATAAGAAAATATACGGTAGAAAACATGGTAGACCCAGCTTCAGAGCCTCGTCGCCACTGATTATGAACTACGATACTAAAAACAATACTTTCTCTGAACTTTTCAAACCAACATGGACTTCGATTTGAAAATCCAATAGTATGTTTGCAGTTCGTTTACGATTTTTGTAACAGAAACATTGTTACATTAAAAAAAAATGATAATCCCATGAAGATATTTT
Source organism: Thermobia domestica (assembly GCF_964235325.1). Taxonomy (NCBI): domain Eukaryota; kingdom Metazoa; phylum Arthropoda; class Insecta; order Zygentoma; family Lepismatidae; genus Thermobia; species Thermobia domestica. The sequence goes on from NC_137461.1 coordinate 93,861,448, forward strand.
TTGATTAGTTATTATTTTACAGCACAACTTCATACAATTTTTCTTGTTTTAACGCATACAGATCCCGGGAGTCGAACTTTATATATATAATTGAATGCACGGACCCATTAAATAAGATCAGCATGGATAAGAAAAGTATATAATGCGTTTACAATGGTGCAAATAATTTCCTTCAATAGATTATATTTTATAGTGTTCTGGAAGATTTTATTCGGACATATTGATGATATTCTTGCTTAAGGAGTATATTTTAATGTTATACTATCAGAATGAAATTTAGCAAAGCACGGGGGGACAAATAGAGCTGTTTGCAGCTTGTTGTGAAGAGTAATTGTGTGGAACAACCTAGATCATTCCGAATGTTTGAACCTGATAGTGTTGACGAACAGAGATTTGTAGCGTTACACGTTGAATCTCAGACTAAGCTTATGCTTTATTGCGCAGATAAACTTTTCTTAACAAACGACAAAGGGTACATTTTATTCTCACCAACCTATAGTGAATTGAGTTTGTGTCCCTCGCGTATCCTATAAGGCAATATCCATAATAACTATAAAACATATTCAACAATGTGCACGGCTGAGCTGTAGTAATCCTTAATGCAGCCATTATTTTGAACACGAACGGTATAAATTACTAATGAAAAGATGTTAAAAACTTTTAAGTCTTATTCAGTATATCATAAATGCATGTAGTTTAATGTTAAACCATGTCTTACATAAATACATAATAAATTACGTGTCTTCCGTCTCCTACAATATTCCAAACCTGTAAATAAAATAAGCGAACTTCATAAAGTGTCTAACAAGTTAAAAATTTGAGTATTAAAAAATCCATCCTTTATGTAAAATACATTTCCGGTTTCAAGCTACAATGGATTCCTATGTAAGCATTGCTCATGGTTACAAATGATAATTCTTCAGAGAATTTTCTGTTAAATTCGAGTCATTTGTTGTATGAGAGGAATCTACCACAAATAATTTCCTTCAATTTTTCTCGTATTGTATCCTAAGCTTTTTCCGGATAACGATCCCCATTACTGTCCACTATACAAGAGTTTCAACATATCACACACCCGGTGGAAGAGTGATACAACTCAAAAATGGAAATTTTGGGCTATCATCACTGAAAAGAGAATATATATATATATATATAGAAACGAGCTCTACCTGGTGGTATTTTCGCATAAACGTAACTAAACAAGTTAAGCCCTAGATGGCAGAAATATCTGTATTCCAGGGAGCGAATTTGATAGAATAAACTTTAAAAGTCATGTTCCCACAAATCGTAAATTTGAGTTGTAACAGTCAGTCTTCTACCTTATGCGCGATATATCTATACCTATCTATCTATCTATCTAGGATTTTAGGATTTAGATTTCTGGGCTTTCGGCATCTAAGGCCATTTAGCCCGTCAAGTTTGAGGGATGACGTCCCTCGGCGAGCACATTATCCGGAGAAAGGGAAGGAAGAAAGGAAGCGGCCTGGGACCTGTAAGTTAGGTACCATCCCGGCATTTGCCTGGTGTGAATGAAGAAAACCTCATGCAGGGTGGCTGGCCTGAAAAAGCGTTTTACACCGGGAATCGAAATCGGGACCGCTCGCACCGAAGGCGAGAGCGTTAGCAACTACGCTACAATGAACACTATCTATCTATCTATCTATCTATCTATCTATCTATCTATCTATCTATCTATCTATATATATATATATATATATATATATATATATGTGTGTGTGTGTGTGTGTGTGTGTATGTGTATAGTAAATGATTATTCCTCCATAATATCTTGCTCAAGGGGAAGCGTTTAAATCTCGTACGAAACCTCGCATATACGCCGCTGCAATACTCACTGAGAATACTAAGCTTAAGTAATATGATGTTGAGTTATGTTACGGATGGTTAATATTACAGTACGAGAGACACTGGTAAGATCTTAGAGATTTCCAACAGATAAAAACATGGGAATTGATCAACTGAAAAATGTTCGTTGACCTTAATAACTACAATATTGCGAAATGAAAGGAATGTGTAGTTGTAGTGATATATCATAGCATGTCTTTATACAGTCATTTTTATTCTTGTTTTTATTTATTTTTGTCGTTTCAAGAATATCCATAGAAAGATGGCGATCTGTATCCACAAACGTTCAAAGAAGATAGTTTCTCACTGCTGAAGAATGTCAATGAAATGAAATCTTTAAGTTTTACGTTCCACGGTTATGCCGGTTAGGCTAAAGGAGACGGTGATGATGAGAGATGAGTGAAATGGTGGAATGAAGAAAGTGGGAGGAAACGGGAGAACCCCGAGAAAACCCACGAGCACGGTGTTTGTCCACCACAAAGTCCACACGGCGCGAGCTGGGATCGAATCAGGAACCCCAAGCACCGGAGGTGAACGCTCTACCACTGAGCCACCGCGCCCCCCAGAATGTCAATGAATATGTATGGTGACAGATGTATATCGAAAACATTTTTCGATTGGTCAACAATATTTCGGGAAGGATATGCAGAAACATGAGTTTATTCCCTCCCTAGTCAAGAATATATTGATGACACTGAGCAGAATTTTGCAAAGATTTCTTCAAAGGTTTCCCTACTGCTTGACCTATCAGCCTGAGAGTTTCACATCTTTGGTCCTCTAAAGAAGGCGTTAAAAGAGCAGAAACTTCACTCACATGATAAGGCCGCCGTCCGTCAATAATTCGAACGACGCCAATCTTTCAAATTTTACATGAACGACATTCGTAGACTGGTCACACAATTGAACAAATGTTTGAACGCTTATGATGGCCTCTTTTCAAATACAAATACCGTGATACATTCATCATGGATGTCTTTACATTGTGTGTGTAAAGACTAGTTAAATATTACCAGTACTTTTGAAGCTGTCTGTAAACGGGTTTCAGTTGATCATACTATAAAGAAAATAAACTTTAAAAAAATTGACAGTGAAAGTTAGAATGTGTAACTACCACAAATTACTAGGCAAACGACAACGGTGATGATTATTGTATAGAAGAAACGGTCGTCACCATGGTAACACACATGAGATCACTATTGTAATCTATTGAGCGAATTACAAGAAAATATTGCAAAGAAGATGTTTCAGTCATTGGAAGTGAAATTCGCGTTATTTGTTCTTCCTTTTCTTTAAGAAATGGAAAGTTGGAGTCAAAATGATAGACTTAGAGAGCCACAGAACGTAGCAAGTGTTATGAAATGGTAATACCATAATTTTTAATATTTACAGCTGGGAAATACGTTATGATAGGTTTTATAGGGTGAAGCAAGATCTTGACGTATTACTCTGCTCCCTGATACGTAATTTCAGCCGTAATTTCAGAAAACGCTATTTGCCCTAGGGCATTACGACTAATCAAATTTTAATTTTGCCTTTTCATTCATATTTAGAAAAATTAGCTATTTTAAAAAGGCGGAATTTCTATTTGATTAACTCTAAGCATTCTGTTAGGGTTCTTTTTTCTTTGTTTCTTGATTTTCTTTTTCTGTCTACTGTATTCGATGGCATCCCATTTCATTATATAATAACAGTCCCTGAGAACGGTGAAGGTGAGCAAAAAAAAAAAAAAAAAAAATCAAAGCGAACAACAGGATTATTAAGATGTGTCTCACCTGACTTGATAAACTGCTTTTTTTTTCTTCGTCCCTTCCTGTCTAATCTCCTCCCTCCTTTCGCCTCTTTCACTGTCTCTCCACCCACTGTGGGAGAGAGGTGTGCGAGCAATGTTTTGATTCAAACGTACTCAGTTAGCTTCCTGGAATGGTCAAGATTGCAACAACTGGACTATCCAGTGGAAAAATTCAATCAACGAAGTCAATTGTAGTACATAGTGACATATTGTGACCTCTTTGCTGAGCTGTAAGTAGCTTAAAGAATCTCAGTGGTTTTATACTTATTTTCTACATTCTTAAGGCATTAAGTAAGGATATGTAGGAATAAAACTGGAACGATATAGGAGATCTGCAACATTTCTCAAAATAATATACGTATTTAAATACTAGGTTTATACAGAGTGTTTCAAAATAACACCGACAACGTTTGGGAGGTGATTCCTGACACCGAGATAAGGCAAAAAGTATAGACCATTCTGGGTACACAAGTGCTTCCTTTCGGAGTTATAGGCTGCTGAAAACATAAAAAACTGAACTTTAAAGGTCCATACTCCAAACCTAAGGAACCTACAGTAATCGGGTCAATACCGTACTTCACATAGGAACTAATATGTGCCCTATGCAAATATCCAAGTTCCAGAATACTAAGGTACTCACGAAGCAATTTTTATAGAGGGAGTTTGGCTACGGACATGTAATTTGAAGTATTCTCCAACTACCTCTGCAAAAATTGTTGCGGAAGTACCGCAGAATTCTGAAACTTGGATATTTGGGTAGGACACATATTAGTTCCTAAGTGAAGTCTTGATCCGACTATGGTAGGTCCCATAGTTTTTGAGCTATGAACCTTTAAAGTTCATTGTTTCGTGTTTTCGGCAGCCTAAACTCCGAAAGGAAGCATTTGTGCACCCAAGTTGGTCTATACTTTTTGTCTTATCTTGGTGTCAGGAATCACCTCCCAATCTGTCGGTTTGTTTTGAAACACCCTGTATATTTGTCTACAAAGGAGAGTTTATATGTTCATCTTCAATCTTTCGTCAAAGAGATCTCGATAACCACAAGTGCTAGAAACGTGCCGTTTTCACTGGTCGATTCCAAATTTTGTGTGAATTGTCCAGTTTTAATTGGATGTTAAAAAAAAAACATGGTCGTTATTTCTTTATTACATTTTTTAGGGGTACATTGGAAGTGTTGAAATTTTAAACAAGGAAAGCATCATATCCTATGAGTTATACTATATTCCAATACAATAAGTTGTATACAGGGGTTGTATATCTTTCAGACTTTTGTTTCATGACCAAATGATAATGAAAAACGAAGTATAACCGTTTCTCCAGTCTAAGATGAATCGTTATTGTTTGGAGTGTTTTGACTAGTGATGAACGCCCGAGTCTTGATCGTGCAGTTTGTGCAAGAGTCTTACATGCAAGACCAAGACCAAGACCAGGAATCCCGATGCAAGATCAAGGGGTGCAAGACCAAGACCAAGACTCTTGCGCAAGAGTCGTGCACAAGTACCGGCTCCGTGGTACAGCGTTTACCTGTGGTATGGGGTCCCTGATTCGATCCCAGTTTGCGCCATGTGAGTTTTTTTGGTGGGCAAACACATTGTGCACCATTCATTTCTCATCATCGCCATGTCCCTAAGTCTCGGTGCATAGTCATGGAACGTTATACTAGATATTTCACTTCATTTCGAAACATAATAGTGATGTTCTTCTTCCAAAACTAAAAAGAAATCAAAATTACCGAAATTATTGAACATTAATAATTCCATACACTATAGGCGCCGACTACATGGGTATGGCCTTGGCTCCTTGACCTTGGCCTTGGAGTTTGATGCCGTTATTTCGTATTTCTGATATAGGTCAAAAGTATTTATATAAATTGAGTTTACACAAAAGACATAAACAGTTGAGTCGTTTTCAGTTTTCACTTAGATTATTCTAAAATATTAAGAGATTTGAATATAATCGTTATTATTTGATTTCTCTCTCTCTCTTTTTTGGCCAATATTGCTAAACATATCATCATCATCATCATCATCATCATAGCTATTCTGCCATTATTGGCAGGTCACTTGCTACAACTGAGTAGCTTCGATATACGGTGGTCCTCAGCTAGTCTCTTCGTCTTGACGTAGCAATTTTCTGTTTTAATACCTTCCTTCAACTATAGTTTTTTCGCCCTCCCTCTCTTTCCTTCCACCATACCCTCTAGCACGTCCCTCATAATACAGTTCCTCCTCAGCCAATGTCCCACCCAGTTCCTCTTTCTTCTCTTAATTACATCTAAAATTCTTCTTTTCTCCTCTCCTGCTACAATTTCTAACACATCATTCCTTTTTCGTTCAACGCAGCTAATTCTTTCCCTTTTTCTCCTTGCTTACGTTTCGAAAGCCTCCAATTTTTTTCATGGCTTTTGTGTAATGCCCATGTTTCTGCCCCATAGAGTACATATTGAAATCAGTAAAACCAAATCTCAATATTTAATTGTAAGTTTGTTCAATACTAAGATTTCCGAATCGTGGTTGAAAAAAATAATCTGGCGCCTTTAGAGTGTAAAAATAATTTTGCCATTCATGGTGTTTCAGTAATCTGAGCTGTCTTGATTTTCTTTCATGCGTCTCAGGATAGCCTCTCCAGTTTGGGAGCTAGTGGAGTATTGGATCTGTTAAAAATATATTAAAACATTACGAAACGTGATTTATCTAACATAAACGTGGGCACCCATTGAAGAAATAAATAAGAAAAGGACATAGCCTATGTTGTACACTATCATCATACTTACACAAAGGTAAACTATATTACATTTAGAAACATAACTTGTATTTCCGTTACCATTGGAGCATTGTAGAATTTATTATCCCTTATATCCAGAGCAGGGGTAAAAGTATATCTGAAAAGGTAGGGGGACGATAGGTATTATGCTGCCAAATTGTCTTGAGCCGTGGCAAAAATGTGAACTAAAGCTCACACCCCGGCACACCCACGCGTTGAGCCAATAAGGGTTCAGCAGCTGTTAGGCGAGGGAGCCTTAGCGAAAGAAAGTGGAATTCTTTCAGCCGATAGCAGCGCCTGAAACGGAAGACTAGGTGTCAAGTCAATGTGGTATATTTATAGCAGCATTACGTCCCACCGTCTCCCTGCCTATCTTTACCTAATGCATTTTTTTTTTTTTTTTTGGAACTGGAGGGACGCCATACATATTTTTGTAGGTAGGGGTACGGCGTCCCCACATTCCCCTTCACTTTTACCTCTGATCTAGAGTAAAATTTACCTATGAAAAGCATAAGATTTCTCAAAAGCAAGACTTGCAAGACTCTTGCAAGCAAGACCAAGACCAAGACCAAGACTAAGACCAAGGGTTCCAGTGCAAGACCAAGACCAAGACCGGATGTGCAAGACCAAGACCAAGGTCAAAACTAGTAATGAGCAATGAACACCATATATCACTGACATTATAATTAATTGCGTATGTAATGTATTTGCTTATTACATACTGCATCCAAAAAGAAAGAAAATACTGATCATATATGAATTAGAAACTCCAACCGGAAGTTGGCTCAGTCTTGCAAACGGTGCGAGATATTTAAAAAATAATCGAAAAAATCTCCCCTTTATGTTACCCCTTGCCGATTTTTGTTAAGACGTCTTTCACTTGTGTCTGTAAAGAGACATATACGGTTGTTGTGAGTATTGACAAGGAGATTCATGTTCATATGTGAATGATGCGCTGTATAGAGAACGCAGGTTCAGCTAGTGAAATATCTTCCAATTACTAATCAAATTGTATATTTCTTCGGGGTTGAGCATACGAACGGCATATGAGAATTAGAAGGGATGAAACTCCCCAAATGATCTCACTTCCCCGATAACATTCCCTTTCCCTTCCTTTGCTTATGTTAAAAGTATTTGTGCTATTTGTTAACGTCTATTGAGAGATGCACGATGGCTGAATGATAAAGTGCATACCTTTGGTTCGACCTCAAGATGTGAGTTTGTGATGGACAACTTCGTGTCCGTGAATTTTCTCGGGGCTCTCCTATTTCAGCAATTCTTTCATAATAATATGTTTCTTTTAGCCTACAGGGCATAATTATGGGACTAAAACAGGAAGAATTACATTTTATTTAATTTTTTTAACGTCCCTCTAACACAGCGTTTCCCGACCGGTATGCCGTGAATGGGCCGCTGGTGTGCCGCGATGAATCGAAAGAAAATTGTGAATTTGATAGCAATCAAAACAGGGGAAAAGGTATGTTTGTATTTCACATTACTATGAACCTCTACTATGAATCTACAATTTTAAGTTTCATACCGGGTTATTGTTCTGAATACATTTCTAATGTTGAAAAAAGTATTTGTTATCATTGTTATGACCATTCTTTATTGTTGCAGACTATTTCGTAACTTGAAAATTTAAAATATCATTCAATCCTTTCGACAAATTACCTACATTTGTGTTTTAAAAGTAAAAGAGATTTGTTTGTTCGTTCGTTATTTAGTGATCTTCCTTCTTAGTGAAAGGTTGGATAGTTTCTGAAAACAAAAGCGTACAGTATTTTTAAACACCTGAGTTCAACATTTCATTGCAATTGTTTCTATTTTTAAATTAGAATGAAAAATAAGCATAGTGATTTACCACGGGGGAAACCCAGTGATAGAGCTTTCTTCTCTGTGAGAAGGAGATCAATAATCACAGAAAAAAATATCACTGTGTTTCATATTTACAAATAATAACTCTAAGTGTACCGCGAGAATTCAAGTAACACTCGTAGTGTGCCGCAAGTTGAAAAAGGTTGGGAAACGCTGCTCTAATATGCAGCAATATATCAGGTTGTTTAAAAAGTATTGACCCTTTGAAGTTCAAAATTGAGAATATATTTATTGTGATTTGGAAAAAGAAATGAAACAACATAATGTTCCATTTTGTCAGGTCACCTTTAGTCATTTTTCCGGGAACGCCATAATCCCGCACTATAGAACTTCTGTGGTTCCCGGTAAAAAAAAAAAAAAAAAAAAAAAAGTGGTTTTCACTTTCCTCTTTTGAAACTAACTTAATACTCTTCAGGGAGTATTTCAGAGCCCTAAATAAACGGATCCTGGCGGTCCGGACTATATGATGATTGCATTAAAACCTACCAGCCGAATTCTCTCAATTTCTGACGGGTCGCTAAATATGTATATGGACTGTCGCTACTCACGTGGTATATGAGCTTCTTCTCGTTTTGATCGACCACGATCGTTTTCGCATATTGTAGTCGTAGGTTATCCACTTTTCGTCACTCGTGATGAACTGCGTGAGAAATGGCTCGAGTTTTAGTTTCAGTAGAGATTTGCAGATAGAAATTAGATCGAGTAAATATGAGGGTACAACCATAAACATGCAAAAAAGATGAAAAAATACCGATAAATTTGGTCTATTGATTGATAAGTAGGGAATTAGAAATTAAGGCGAAAGACTATAACCTAATAATCGAACTTAGCACAACACCGATTCTGCAACACTTGCAAGTTTTAAACCTTCATGGTAACTCACGTAGCATAAGCCCGCGGAACGTCCGTTGGATGTCCTACAGGTCCCATATTTGTCCCGGGACATGCATGCTAGGAGTAAAAACTTTAAGGCAGGATCCCTGGAATTGTCTTTTTATTTCAGATGGATGAGTCTGTTGGAAATGGGACAATATTTAGATGTTTAAAAATCATCCTACTTATTCCGCGAAGGGCACAGAAATGTTTCTCAGGAATCCTCCAAAAAAGTCCTGTTTCCAAAACATTAGCGGACGCTCACGCGGGGTCCCTATGGATATCCCCATATTCAGAGACTAATGTACTCTGAACGTCCCAAGAACGAGTCTTTGTTATATGGAAATATAGTTATTATATGCTTAAACAAGTACTGGTGTCACGTGTATACCTCACGAAGACATTTAATTTGTATGGCATATGTTCTCAAATAATATTGAAATTGGAAATGGCAGTAATTTCACCCGTTTACGGTTTTAGTAGGCAGTTTGGAATCGAAATGGAATATATTCTGAGACGCTTAACGTTTTTCTCTATTCTCGTTTTTTACTCTAGTGATCAACGTTAAATTTGAAACTGGTTGATTTCTGCCACTTTCAGTTTGACTAAAGGGTTAAGAGTGTAGATGGTATATATTCTTAGAACTCTAAATCGATTTTTAAAAAAATACTTTTCACTATCTCTTATCGTGTGTTCTATGTAGGTCAATGTTGAAACCGGAAATCGTAGTGCATTTCTATCACTTCCGGTTTCAGTAGGAGGTAAACGATGGCAGTAAAATGTATTTTTGGGATACTTATTCGATTGCAGGAAACAGTTGTCTATTACCGATTTTGCTCTGTAATTATGAACTTTGAAACCAAAAATCGTTGAGTTATTCTTCTTTTGCTATATGGACCACCATTATCAACATAATCGATTTCTAACTGTTGACACTCTTCATCCTAGCTATAATTGATGGACTCGGGCGAACACAATGGTATGTCACATTCGAGTAAAATGCAGAAAAAGGCTGGCTATTCCCATACAATTCAATGCAATTACACCCACCACTGCCATCTGCAGGTACGTTTCCGAAATTAAACCACCTACATACTCTACTCTTCAGTGGTTAGATCACAACTCATTCCACCTAATAACTCAATTTGACTACAGATGGCGCTTACCATTATCGTCTCCGAGGTGCTCAATTGGGTTAATGATGCATCAAGCAGTTCTTGAGAATTTTTTTTTCTTCCAAGATGGACGAACACTCATGAAGTTAATATATAAAGGAATTTTGTTAATCAAACTCCGTTTAAACTGGAATACTCTACTATAGTAGAATCTGACGAACTTCTACACCCGAAAGCTGGAATGTTAGCGGTACTTTACGTAATAATGATGTTCTAACATGTTTCTTTAATGGATGTTGTCAGACGGTTTGGTAGGTCATTAGGGGTTGATGACATGGATTTGGAAAGTTGTTATATTTCTGTTTTTAGTTGTGCTGACATGGAAAGGTCATGTACTCTTTTTCGAGTGTGTATACGTGTGTGTAGAGACTTTTATACTGGGTATTTTTAAAAATAATAATAATGGAAATTTGAATTAAATCTGTTGATACGTCATTCTGTATCACGTACTTTCGTAGTAGTGATTAAATTAATATTTGAGTCCCGCCTGTTAGGCTAAAGGAGATGGTGATTATTTTATTTGTTAAAAATAAGAAGCTCAGAACACTTATAATGTGTGATACGCACTGGGATCGAACCCGGGACCCTTAGCACCAGAGGTGAACGCTGTATTGTACTGTGAATAAACCTGGTACCCTTAGCATCAGAGATGAACGTTGCATTGTACGGGGATTGAATATATAAGATGATCGAGCAATATGTGAGAGAATAAAAAAGATATTATACAAATGGATTTGACTAATAGAAACTTACATTGAGAAATATATATAACTTGGAAAAATGAAATATTTGAGTCCCACCTGTTACGCTAAAGGAGATGGTGATTATTTTATTTGTTAAAAAATAAGATGTTCGAACAATTGTGGAGAGAGAATAAAAAAGATATTCTCCTAATAAATTAGTCGGAGCAAATTGTATTTCCGAACATATTAAAAATGGGAACCTACAAATAATTTCGAAAATATTTTAAAAATAAGAAGCTCAAAACACTTATAATGTGTGTGATAGGTACGGGGATTGAACCCGGGAGCCTTAACACTATTGGTGAACACTGTATGATGGGAGGGAAATATTTATTCATGCGTGACTTTTTTAATTTGTTGGATCGTATTTTTTATTCTTTCGTAATGATTACTCGAACACTGTGTGAGCATACTCGGTGAGCGTGGTAAAACCTTGTGTACGGTATGATACACTATGATGGTACATATACAGAGCGTGGTTTTCGTACGTCTGTTGCTGATGAACTTAAGACATGAACTGAACTTTTCCCGCGCTTTTGGAAAACCGGTTGGGTAAGAGTGATGATGTGTGCTTGCAGGGCGTGCTAAAACTTGAATTTTAATACAAAGGAAGACCGTTGACACGTTTGGTAAACATTACAGAATACCGCCAGACTGATAGAAATAACTTTGGCGCCACGGTAGGTGAACAAAAGGAAGATTGCGGACGTGGTAGATAAGCATCACAAATTGGGGACAAACTAATAAAAATAACTTTAAGGTTGGGAATGCCGAACACATGATTACCTTGCGGTTATGAAAATACTTTAAATACAGGTTATAAGAGACAAAATATATAAAGATACATCATGCAGTCGTATGAGAAGAAGGATCTTTGCAATAGCAATATTGAAGCAATATCTGATGCTGAAACAGAAATATACGAATCATCGTCAGATGAAGAATTTGATTTTGATGCAATAGATTCACCAGCGCTAACAGTTTCACCAACACCGCCAGCATCTCCAATTGTATTATCAAGAACATCACGATTTTGGGCTTTAGATTGTTCTTGTAATAGTGAAAAAGTGGATCGTGAATGTATAAAGAAGGCTATTGAAAAATGGAATTTTAATGAGACACTAATATGTGAGGGTTGTACGACAGGATCTAATCATGATTTTGATCATGATTGTATGACGACGCGTCCAGAATTATTGGAAATCCGTGCTTGGAGTATTATAGCAAGTCCTAGTGTTGAAGATGATGTGTTTTATTTGTACGCAAACACGCATATTATCGGACTATTAACAAGAGAAAAATTTTATGACGCCTATGTGGAATTATTAAGTGATACAGACTATTTACCGGAATTACTAGAGATCTTCATAAGAAAAGACAAACGGAAAGCGAATATTTCAGATTGAAAAAAAAATGTATTCGAATAGTGCTAGTGTTTCATGTGTGTTATGTAATGGTGAAAACATTAATGTGAACTGTGTATTAAAAACTATAAAAGTATACTTACACAACAATAATCCAATGGAATGCGTGGAATGCAAGTTACATCTTCCTCATGAATGTAGACATTTTCATAATACTGGATCATTTGCAGTGAAGTATTTATCTCTTGACAAAACTCTTAGTGAACTCTTTGAAGTGTTTGAACAAGAACATAGTGAAATCTCATTTCGATGCTTTATGCATAAAACTTGTGATCTTTTACAAAATACAGAATTTGTTGGACAGATAATTCCGTTTTTTATTTTTCATACAAATGAAATTTCACCATGTGTAAATCAGTATATTATTGATATTCAAGGTTTTAAAATGTCTGATAACGAATTTATTATTCGTGAGTTTTGTTTAACTGCATGCGATGATACAGTAAATTTCCATTGCTTGGTAAAATCACCAGTTGAATATAATTTATTATCACTAGGATGTCAAAAACAAATTGACTGGTTAACATTAAATTTGCATGGATTGAAATGGAATAGCAAAACTGGATATACTGTATCATGCATACGATACTTTGTATATCAATTATGTGCAAAGAATTCAACCTTTTATTGTAAAGGTTTAGAGAAATCTCTTTGGATTAAAAGAATATTTGCATTAGATAATGTCATTGATTTAGAAACAAAACATTGTCCTTCATTAAATGAATTATGTGGAAATACATTTAATGAATATTGTTCTTTTCACACAAGTATTGTAAAGAAATCAGGATGTGCATATCGTAATGCACAACAGTTGAATTATTGGTGGAAATATGAAAGATCAACAGCATTAACTAATGCATTATCAAGATTGTAATGAGGAATTGTAAATAAAATGCATGGGTGTAAGTTTAAAAAATTTATTGTAAATGAAAAATGTAAATTAAAAAAAATAAATAAAAAAAATAAAAAAAAATTATTTGTGTTTTCTTTTTAAAAATTTGTTTACATGTTTATAAACAATAGCATCATTCTTTTTCAAAATTTTCTTGTTAAACAATTTTAAACACTTTTCAAATGATTGAGTGCGAATAATATGATGCAGAAAATATAAGACAAAATAACCACATAACACAGAATTATCATGTTGATATTGTTGAATATTTGTAAAGTACATTTTAGTATTTTTCGACAAAAAGTTTTTTATTTCCTTGGGAATGTCCATAGCAAGACTATCAAAGTAGTATCCATGTTTTTTCTTATTGATGTACACTGCAACCCAGTGGGAACCAGCAGAATCAGATGTATCAAGATTAATCACAAGTGCTGCAGGAGGTTTTACCGTTACAGGAAGTTTGTCAATAGGGTAAATTCCAGTAACACTTGCACCAGTCACTTTATCAGTTAGTAACACTTTTAATAATTCATCACTATACATGATAAAGATTATTTTTAATTGTAGTAGGTATGTAATTATCACTGTTATTCACATGTAACACATAATCATACACTTTCACATATTCACTATACAGTAATGCTTCATGAACAGTACATCTATATTGTCCGAAACGATGCTTATTATGTGCACACCGATGAACGTGAAAACTTAATGCAGTATACTTTGGACAGTTTATTTCTTCCAAATTTGTAACTTCTCTTTGAAGAATTTCTTGAAGAAAACACTTTCTATTTATTCCGTATGTGTATATGGTTGTAGTATTTGAACAATATGTTTGAAGAATTTCCTTAAGATGTGAATATTCTACATCCCCTTCGTGCCAGGTAATGCCATACACATTCTCACCTAGATATTTGTTTGTGCTTATGATTGGCTCAGATAAGTTATTTAAAGGAAATGGTGGTTTAAAAACCCAATTTTGAAAAAAGGGAACGTCAGGATTTACAATGGCTAGCTCTTTTATAATAAACTCATCTTCGTTATCATGATACGCCGAGAAGTGAACAACAACCCGCATTGTACTCAACTAAATAAATTAGAAGGTGTTATCAGTATAAATATTTCTGTCTTTGTCTACTTGTGCTAAAGAATCGAATTGTGCGTACACAATGCATGTAACAGGTTCAGTTAAAGTTTCTGAAAATGATACTTTTAAATTTACAGGGGAATCGCGTACTACATCCCACGTGTTATCATCTAAAGTTCCTGTTGGAGATAGAATAAATGCATACAGAGCATATCCGTTTGGATACTCATCAAGAGTAACAGTATGTGAATAATTTTGATAATATATACCAGTACCTGAAATCAAAGTATAGTAACTTAGAAGGTATAAATTATTATTAAAATCAGGTGTGAGGGGGTTGGGAGGTAATGATTTTGAACCGACTTGTAATTGCAGTTTGTTAACGTTAAAGTTTCGAAATTCAAAGGGATTAAGATGTGATTTCCCATTGAAGGCTGTGTTGGAGATGAAACCAATAATCAGGCCTTTAGGAACATTACCCAGGAAAAGATTATCAAGGCTGTAAGACTTTACTTGTGCAGGTATAGTATAAGATCTTGTTTCCACTCTCGTCAGAGGTAACTTGGCTGTTTCCGAACCCATTCGTGTATTTAATTGCATAGCTAAATCTGCAGCTACATCAATACGACGTACATGAAGAATAATTTCCTCAAGTGCAACTTTATAACTTGTATTTTCAGCAGACATTAAGCAAAAATTATCTTTACTACGATGTAGTTTTACACGCAAACTTACTTTGTTAGGAAGCATACGATCTAAACTTACAATATCCGTATGAAGACGTCCATACATTTCAAAAGATTTACTATTTTTCACCATATTAGCACGTTTTTGAAAACCAACATTTGTATTATCTAATTTATTAAAATTTTTTGCAGTATCTTTATGCCACATGGCACATGCTAAATGTGTTTGAGAAGCATCATGAGAATAATTTAATAATGTTTCAATGTATGCACGATAAGGATAAGATCCTGATGAAGAACTAATTAATTTATCATTTAACGAAATATCAATTTGACTAAATAAAGAATGTAAGAAATTATTTACGGGTGCGACAACATCATCGTCAGCTAAAGTTGTACCATCAGCTTTAGTAATTTTACAACGTACATAAAGATATAGATATGCAGGATGAATAAATTCACCTGTTTCTCCCGGAATAACAAATTCAATAGGTCCTTCTGAGGTTAATGTGGAAATAGGACGATATTCAGCATTTGTAGTTGCTTCAATAGCTGTTTGTGTCATTGGTATAGAAAAGAAATCAAATTCATTGGTACAACATTCAAAACTATTTGAATTTAGGAACGCCATTATGAAAAGATGTCCTGTATATGTTTACGTTTTGTTGGTGGTCCAAACTTTACAATTGCAGGAGCTTTCCTCTTGCGTGACCGTCTCTTGCCGTTACCAGTTAGCAACTGCCCAACTTTATTAATTGCTTTTGTCTTTAAACTATTACCAGCTTCTTTTACACGTGCACGAACCGATTCTTTAAATGGTCGATTTTCTAATACATCACCCGCAACTTGCATACCGGTTTGTAATGCTTGACGTCCTACAGTTTTTGCACCTTGTTTAAGAAATGGTAAAGCAAAACGAAATAATCCTTTAAAGAAACTACCTATACCATGTCCCCTTTGATATACAGGTCCTGAAAAATATGGTATTCCGCGCCCACGATGATAAGTAACACGTCTTGCTCTCATTTTTTTTATTATTATTTAGAAGATGCCGGAGAGCGTTTAAAATGTAGTGTTACGGTCAGTGTCCCAGAACGAAATGGCAAATTTCGTCCTGCATGATATTTTAATAGTATTTCAATTGTATTAAAACAAAATTTTGCAAGTGGCATATAATGAATATTTTCAAATGTAATTGTTTGAACTTTTCCATATTTAATATCAGAGATTGTTGCTATACGTAATAATGGTGCTTTTGTATCACCTAAAAATTGATATTGTATAATATCTGTATAAATAAAAATTTGATGTGGATATCCGATATCTATGTATGGTTGTTTGAATCCATGAGATTCTTTTACAAGATCTGATTTTTCAGAAAAACCTAATTGTAAAGCTAATGTAGGCGACAATGTAACTGATTCTACATGCTCATCACATTCAACATGTACAACATTTGAAAAACTAAATCTTATAAAACTCGATATTGCGTTTAATTCTTCTAGTAAATGATGAATGGATGGATAATATCCAACAAGAATTTTACTTTTCATAGGTTCTGCATTTTTAAATTTGTACCATATAACGTTTTCACCCGCGGTAACATTATAACATGTTAATGGAATATGTACTTCACTTAATCCTACATACCAATCGGATTCTGATAAACGAATATTATTTTTTAATTGATTAATAAAATGTGTTGGACTATTTGTAGGATATACATTAGCACTAGCATTTGAAACTAATGTAATGTAAAAACTATCATCAATACTTTCAGAAATCATTTTCGTTTAAAGTGAAGTGTTAGGTTTGAAGTTCCAAAACGAAATGGTAATTTTAACCCGTGTTCATCTTTTAAGTTTACTTCTATTGTATCAAAATATTTCTTTTCAACTTTAACATAATGTGGTGTGTGAAATACAAAAGATTTTACATGACCGTGTTGTACATTATATACACTAAGTTTTCGAACTAATGGACCTATATTTTGTTGTTGTTTTACAATATCAATGCAAACATTAATTGTATTGGGAATATTATAATCTAAATCACATGGAAATTTTCCACGTGCTAATATTAAATCAACATTTTTAACTTTTGTGTATATAACATTTTTAACATCAAGCGTATTTTCATTAATAAATCCAAAAATCTGTTGTAAACCTGGTGTAACACCAATCATACATTGATCTTCTAATTTTAAAGAATGTTTAATAACAACTTGATTTTTATTTTGTAAATAGTGTAACATACGAACATTTTCAGGAATTAATTGTAGAATTGATTCAATTGATGAATAATATCCAGGTGTTATTGGAACATGGTAGCGTTCAACTTTATCATCGATAACACTAGTAATTATAATTTCCTCATTTTCACCAACATTGTAAAAACTCCACGGAATATTAATTTGTGTTAATGCAACACCCCATTCCCCATCACTTAAATCAATAGGTTGTGCCAATTTAACTCGAAATGATGATGTAGTATTATTCTCAAAAAGATTGCTACTTGCATTTGAAGGAAGAGTAACGTAAAAGTCGTGTGTAAAGTTCGAATTCATTTTGCAGACTGAATAGAATCTGATCTAATCCACGAATTCATACTTGATGGATATCCTAACCATTTTACATACATCCACCCTTTTTTACGTTTTAATACTTTTTCAATGAGATATGTTTTCTTTGAATTTATAATTACTTTTTGTAATTCTTGTGCATAAAATATTCCTTTAATTTCTTCACCGTTCCAATCTTTTAATTTGTAAGTGACAGGATCTGACTTAATACATTTGTCAACAATAAATATTTCTTGTGACCATTTAGGTAAATATCCTTTTTCTAATACATGTTTATACTTACTAACACGTACATAATCACCCTCATTAAATTTACATGTTATATTCTTTTTATTATTTTTATTTCCGTATAATGTTTCCCACACTTGATTCACATTGGAATCATTTACTTGTGCAGGTGCCATTTTAATACTTGAATGGTATGAATGATTATAATTTTTTACAATTTGATCTAATACATTAATATAACGATAAGTATTCTTTGCAGTAAAATAACGATACAATCTTTCTTTTAATGTGCGTATAAAACGTTCTGCTAACGCGCATTTAATTTCAGAATGAACACTATAATGATTAATTTCATATTCTTTAAACAATTGTTTTACATGACGATTATAAAATTCACCGCCTAAATCTGTTTGTACGTTAAACACGGGTAACTTGAAATTTTTAAAAATTTTTGTTATTGCTTTTACCATTTCAGGACCTTTCTTTGTTTTTAACGGAACACAATATGCGTAACGTGAAAAAATATCAATACAACATAATATATATTTATAATTATTATTATACTTTGCAATATTTTGCATATCTGCTAAATCCATTTGTAATGTTTCATTTGGTGCACTAACATAATACTTTTTACGTTCAAAAACTTTACGAGCTGGTGCATGTAATGTATAAGCATCTTGAGAAGCTAACCAATTTTTAATTTTCTTTTTAGATAACTTTGTTTTGCGTTGTAATGTTTGTATACTTGATAAAGAATCAGGATTTGAATAATCATAATATATTTTTGATAATTTTGTCATTTTTTACATACTATATTCTTTCCACTGTTTAAATAAATTAGCAACTACTGCAGGACTAGTAGATTTTTTTACTTTACGAATACGTTGTCTACTACTACTACTACTACTATTTACTTTTGATGCTGGTGTGCTAATAGGTGTACCAATAAATTCTTTAGGAACATTAAGATCTTCTAATAAATTTTTAAATTCATGAATACCTAAAGGATTTCTTGAATATTTCCTTGTACGAACAACATCATTTACTAAATCTATAATATTTGAACCTGGTATTGTTTTTCCTTGAATACGTACAATGCCAGACTTATCCCACTGAATTTTATCAGAACTTGTCAACTGTTTTAATAATAGATCTGTTTTCCTACGAAGTGTTTTCGGTACTGATTGTAAAATGTCTGATACAAATGGTAAAATAGAAGTATTGCTATCTTGTTTGGAACTTGATGATAATTTTTCTTTTTCTTCTTCTTGAATGATAGGTAAAGTAATAGGCTTATGTGAAGAAGAAGAAGATGTATACTGTAAATAACGATGCAAAACTTGTTGATATAATTTCCACTTTTGTTGTACACTAAGATCACGGCGTTTTAAGATATTATTCATTTCTTCATCTAAACGTGACTGATGTGAATCTATGGATTTAAGATTTGATTGAATTTCATGTACAGCATTTTCAGGAACTAAAATCATTTTACGTAATTCTGACATATTTAACAATTGAAAATACTACTTCCTACTGCTGCAAGAAGTGGTCCCAAGATTAACGGTAAAAGCGCACCACCTTTTTGTAATAACAACTTCTTCTTTTTATTCAATGCAGTACGCTGCTGAGATAGAGCACGTAAGATCTTTTTATGTCTACGTAAACGTTGCTTCTGACGAGAATTTAAAGGAATGTTTCCTTTTATTGTGTTTTTAGCTACTTGAGATATTGTTCTTATTAAATCCCCTGAAGCATTTTGTAAAATTTGTTTTCGTTTTGCATTTTTGCATTTGCACAGAGCACGGAGCGTGCTGTAGTGTTGTTTCACCTTCAACATCTTGATGTAGACTAAACAAAAATTTCTGTATGCATGTCTTTTACGTTAGCGTACACATGCATTATTTCATTCGGAAAAATATTTGTACGTATTCGCAATGCATCGTTTGTTTTTTGTGTCAAGTCAAATAATAAATAAGTGTGAGGCTCCCGTGTTACTTCTTCGAACACACTCACGACTTCTTTACTATACCGAGGCATAATCTGCCTTGCTAAATATTGTATTTGTAATTTATCACGTGGATTTTTAAATACTATAATATAATGTGCATTTAAACTAATATCACGTGCATGTTTTCCTTTTGGAAATAAATTTTGAATAATAAATATTACAGTTAACTTTTTATGATGTGCATACTTTGTAAATAAATTAGCAACATCGCCATTAGTTTCCGACATTAAATCATCAAGTATTAATAATGAATTTTCTTTAATTTCAAAATTATTCATGTCAGGTATCCCCTCTACAAAACGTATTTTTGCATTTGCATCTAATTTTGGTATTACTGCGCCGTAACACCAAACAATATCATTAAATTTTATACTAAACATTTTATCACATTCATTAAGTAACCGATTTACAAAACAAGTTTTACCAGCCCTTGAAGGACCAGCAATTAAAATAGTAGAGGGATGTTGAAACTTTAACATCTTGTAATCAAATGAATGCATACAATAGAGACTCTGCTTTATATACACACTCACACTCATACATTCACATATTTTCGAACATGTGAATTTTAATATTTTCACAATCGTTGATTGTTCGGAGTATACATACTAATGAAACGGATAAAAAAAAAATCACTGGGATATAAGATTAAAGCTTGAAATGAAAAAAAATCACTGGGATATAAGATTAAAGCTTGAAATGAAAAAAAATCACTGGGATATAAAATTAAAGCTTGAAATGAAAAAAAAATTACTGGTATATGAAATTAAAATAAATTATGAATAAATTAAAATAAATTAGGAATAAATTAAATATTTTTAAGAACGGTTATGCTGTGCATACGAGCCGGTTTAAAAAAAGAGACATTCATACAACTCACATTCATTCATTTGTGGGTCTATAACCGTAAGGTACACTTGCACGTTTTTGTACTGGTTCATCGTCACTTACGTCAGGTTCGTCAATACGTTTTCGTTTTTTGTTGACCTCACGGTGTGTCTTTGTTTCTCTACAGCTAAAGATACGGAACCCTGGTCTACGAACGATACTGTTTGGGTTTTCTATTACTGTGGACACTCTAATTGTCCAGACACTAATTTATAGAAACTCTCAAAGTTAATTTTTTGAGAGGTTTTATCGTTTAGTGTTATCCCCCTAATTTTGAATATATCGCGAACATCCCCTTGGGCATTTGTTAGCCGCATTGCGTAGTTTTTACAGCCAAGACCTATAAAGGTTGTAAATTCCCAACCTTCAGGAATTTCATTTGTAAGATCTCCCAAATAGTTTCCGAGCGGTAACAAGGGTTCCTCATCTTTTTTCTGTAGATACATGATACTGTCAGTGTCACAGTAAATTGCTCTGTCAGGTCCTACAGTCGTCAGTAGTTCGTAAAGTCTAAGTCTAGCCCACGAAGTAATAAATGCGGCTAGTATCACATTAGAAAACGCTAACGGTACGTTTTCGTTTTCAATGTCTCTGTATGTGACAATGAGATGGTCATCATCAATTGGTACCACACTTTGAATTTCATACCTTGCCGTAGTTAAATACCTAAGAAATGTAACCTCATCACTAACAATTATACTCTGTAACATATCTGTGCGCTGCCCCCACTTTCCATACAATGAATTGAGGTATAGTTTCGCACATTGCCTCAATCCAGGGTTCGTCCTAATATTATCATAATTTAATCGTATGCCTTCATGGGCATAATATTCTTCGATATATTTATGTTTGTCTTCTTCAGTGGTACAGTAAGCAGGAAAACCAGAGGCTTCCTGCTTCATCTGAAGGAAGGAATTCACATAGGTCCCGAACAGCCCACCTGAATTCCCCTCTTCAGGATCTAAGAGTTCAAATTCCCATATCTCATGTATATCGATTATTTTGTAACCTTTTTTAAGAGCAAGGTGTAACTCTGGAGTACAAAATGTTCCTGTGAGAGCACACTCAGCATCACTATGAGTACATTCATTAGTGTTTTCTTCTTCCATACATGTGCGGCAAAGGCCGAAAAGTAATCGACCTCCCGCAACGTATGGTAAGATCGGAAAATAGAGGTCCTTTGCAGGGACAATTGTGCATTTGACTACACCGTGAATACTTTCCACATCTGGAAAGTCCGGTCCCGTGTGAATCTTAGGTGATTTAACCGGCATAGGTTTACGCGCCATTACCCATGGGTAAAGGCTAGTTACATCGGCATAAGATATACGCTCATCACTCGTACAATTGACGTAAGAACGAAAGACCTCCGTGCGACCACCGTTATAACAGTTCTTAGGAATAAGAAAATCAGGTAGATTAGTACAACGTTCTTTAACAAACTTTTGCACTTCCTTGTCCGTCTTTATCTTATTATCCCAAGAACATTCCCATATTTCATATAGGTTTACACCTATACTTTTCATGGTTTGCTCATATCGTTTTTCCATCGTATTGTACGAGTCTTGTGCATCGTGCAAAACCGCGTCACGGTTAAAGGGAAAACAATGGCGGCAGGCATGGAAAAAACATCCGTAATACTCGAAGGCAGCGTTGAGTCCTTCGTGCCATCCATCGACCTTGTACCTACCAATATACTTTTCCCCACCTCTCCTAGCATGCTGGATTTCTATCCCTAATTGGTCTTCCATATACATAAGCCATTGCATAGCTTTTGTACTATACTTGGTCTTATGATGAAATCCCAACGCGGGAATGATAGGAATAGTATTTTCCGGTAAGTGCAAGGTACGATATGTACGCATTGCAAGACTTGCAATGGTTGATGATGTTATGAAACATTGCAAACCCTCCGTTTTCTCTTCAATAATATCGCTAAATTTGATGACCGCTTCTGTTAGAATTCTAACATCATTTTTACAATAAGCCAACATATCCTTCTGCAGGTTAAACTCCTCGCCACTTTCCGCACGTTCTTGGTGCCAGGCTTCCAATTGTTTTCTTTCTTCTGTGCTTCGTCCCTCAGGGTCATAGTACTTAAGCGGAGGGTAGGGACCGACATAATTTTGATTCTCTTCAGTATTAAACAAATATGGGAAATCTCCCTTCTTTAAATTTTGACTAAGGCCTAACGTTTTCGGTAATTTGGATAATTTAGCACCAATATAGAGGAAAAAGTCGCGAAAAAAGATACGGTTACCTATATTAATATTAAAAATCTTTTGACCCTGAATAAGAACACTAGGTACAATATGCTGGTCTTCTATTAGAGTTCTAAGACAGAAGAGACCATCATATCTGGATGCATTATGAGCGATCGCCAGGATTTTCTGAAAGACAGGACGTTCTACTAACACGTGGTTAATAAAATCCGTCATTGTCTTAAAAGAAAACGAACGATTTCCAATATTGTCACCGCACGTTTTACAAGGCTCATCGATACCTTTTCGTATACAGACGTGACATACATGATGACAACACACCAGTACAACTTCATGTTCCCTTTCACCGCGCTCATTCGGCGCCTTCAACATCGTCTCTACATCATAGGTGATGTACATAAACCTTTTCGTATGAACAGGTTGCTGTTTCTGAACAAAACATGTATGATTTGTATCAACATACGCGCGGCATGTTGAACAAAAATGTTCACCACACATGTGTTCAGATTTTCGCCCCCTCTTATCAAAGATGATACCACAATCGATGCAGAGCTTTACATTATCACATACGGATTTAGCCGCTTTATTATGTGTCAGATGGCTGTCAAAACAAATACCCTCAGCAAACTCTCTATTGCATGCATTACATTTAATCCTGTTTGCAGTATAGTCCCGTTCGTGAGTATGTTCGCAAAAAGTACAACGAGTTTTACACTTGTGTGCACGTGACCTTTCATCATAACCTTCCAAACAATAATAACAATACTTCCGTGCCTTGAGAAAACTTGTAATATTACGAATGGGTTCAAAATGACCAATAGTGTTACCTCTTTGATATAGGATAAAAATCTTATTTTCTGCGTGTTCTCCTGGGTAAAGTACTATATATTCCCGATTATTCTTTTCAACCTCCTCATAAACAACAATTTGATATTCCCCTTTCAAATATGCTTGAAAGAGGTCCAGATCAGAGATGTCACAACCTTGCTTACTTTGAACGTTAACTCCTGCCATTTCGCAGAGAACTTCTGCTTTAAAAATCCAATTATTATAGTCTCTTGTTTTTAAATTACATAAAACTTGACTACTTGCGGTATGTTTTGTTATTCCATATATTATGGCCATGGGGAGGCAGTACATATTCTTATTTTCAATGCGAATTAATCGCTTTTCCAAGTAATCTTGGTATTTGCAGTATTTTTGGACAGCACTCATTGCATTAGGTCTTCCTTGTCCGTGGAAATTCTCTGCTATATGGAATCGAAACAATACTTCTTCCCCTAAAAGGAACACTTCATTCGAATTTAGTACTCGTTCGATTGAAGTGAGGACTGTTCTAGCAGTGAAATTGTCCTTTCTTCTAAACGGCACATACACTGGTTTGTTATTAGTACTATTACTACTTTCAACGTATAAACCAATGTAGTCCATGGGGCGTGCATTGGAGATCACATGTTCCAACGCAAAATCGATTAAACTTTCGATATAGGCCTCTGGGTTATTAATATTCCTTTCATCACCCACAGGTCTAACGACAATTTCATGGCCCGTAAGATGAAACTTACGAAACCTTTGTCTGCTTTGTCTTACAACTTCGAAATTACTATTTCTTTGATTATCCCCGCCATTATTATTATCACTACTACTACCACTTGTACTACCACTATTATGACTACCAGTAGTACTACTTGTACTATTCTTATTTAGGTTGCCATGTCCAACCATTGGTGGGACACTAGCAGATGACGGTCCAGGCTGCGGAGAAAAAATCATTTGGTTCCCATAGTCATGATTATCCTGTACACAATATTGAGTTGTATTGTATACAGGATTTTCTCCCTGGACCTGTTGCGTGGGTATAACCACAGCATTGTCCGCATTTTCAACCAATCTCCTCATTTCTTCTTCAATTGGTAATTCAACGGAATTTAGATTGCCAATCCCATCTGCTTTATCATTTAGGAAAGCTAAATCTTCATTTGATAACAAATATAAATTATTAGAACTCAAGTTATGAGTTTCTTGAGGGGTCATGACTATGGCATTATTATTTTCAGATGGGATTAAGCATGGTTCCAAAACAAATCGCGAGCCAAAATCAAAAAACTCAGATAACTCTGTATCATTTATCCTATCTACCTGACCTTCCCCACAAGCTAATAAATACATAACTTTATCTAGAGCCAATTCATATGATTCTTTACTACGGAAAAAACCGTACACAAACAAATCCAATACGTCAGCACTGCTTACACAGTGCTGAAGAAGTAGTATATCATTACCTTCAAAGACACGAAGGGTCCGCAATATGGCTTCGCATCTCACGGTTCCCCTATGGCCAAGTCTGCTTAATTCCATGATGGCTTTCCACGTACTAAAAACCCTAGGGTACTCGTTGAGACCGCGCAAAACCTCTTGCAGGTAGATCTCATCAATCATGTTAAATTCTTCAGTTGGGCAGAAGAAATCCATCTAAAAAAAAAACAAAGAAAAAACTATTTTGAGTAATCAACACCACTTTAATAAAAAAAAAGATCAAATAAATACATCTTTTAAGCAACGCTCACATAATAATATCATATAAAAGAAAAAATAATCATCTTGAGTTAATCATTGATATGTAAATAGAAATCAATCAAGTTACTTTATGAAAAAATCAGTAAATATATTCACCTATATTAAATTATAAACTATTCTATTAAAAATATCCACACACACACACACACACACACACACACACACACACACACAGAGAGAGAGAGAGAGAGAGAGAGAGAGAGAGAGAGAGAGAGAAAGAGTCTCTCTTTGTTCATTAATATTGGTTAAATACAAGGCAAGTACAATTAAAAACCATATAATTTCTTTCTTTTTTTTAAAAAAAAAATCATAATAATAACCATAAGAAATACATACGTTTCAAGGCTTAGTTCTCCGTTCACAATCCACAAAAAAGAAAAAGAAGAAATCTCAGCTGGGATAGTCGGTACTTTTTAATTAATTGCTAGCACCACAACGCTTAGCACAGCTTCAATATCTGTAATAAAACAGGTCTCAATAAATATACTGGTAATCCTGTATACTTTATTTAATACTATTAAAATAGGTTAAATAATCAGGAAAGCTTTCTCTGTGATCTTTAACGCACGCCGACGTAAGAAAAAATGATAAGCGTACACATCAAATACATGTTATATCATGTTCTATCAAGTATTCTCCCCCTCCCACCACTAACAATGACATCTGTCGGAGAACTTTTAAATTAACTTTAGTTTAGTATAAGCCTTTTGCCGTGTTGACGTATTTATTATTAGTCCTGAATATATATTTATATTTTAAAAGGTAAAGTATGATATATATTTCTTTTTAGCCATTAAATACTACTGATAGCATTAAATAAGTACCCTTCTCGCAGTTGTGTTCTGTTAATAAAACATAATTTGTGAGGGCATAGTTGATTCTTCTTCTATCAGTAAACCACCAAACGTTCATTATATTACAAATCCCTAAGGGGGACCCACCAACACATATGACCCTTGAGTTGAACATAATTATCATCATCATCATTATGTTATTACCTATTCAGAAAAACCCACAATTGTAAGAACTAACTAATGGGGAACCGGTAAAAACAGCTCCACATAATTCTCTTTTTGCTATAATATAATACTGCTAAAATCTAGGATCACCTATAACTAATGGGCCCCGCCAGTTATAGCTACGTAATTTTCCTTTTGCTATAATGTAATATACTGTTAAAATCTAAGTAAGCCTGGGGGCCGCGGTGGCTCGGTGGTAGAGCGTTCACCTTTGGTGTTTGGGGGTCCCTACAATACTGTTTAAATCTAGAGAAACCCATAACTAAGATGGGGAAGGGCCCCCCCGTTACTTGTAAAAATATACTACAAA
Organism: Thermobia domestica; assembly: GCF_964235325.1. NCBI lineage: Eukaryota > Metazoa > Arthropoda > Insecta > Zygentoma > Lepismatidae > Thermobia > Thermobia domestica. The sequence goes on from NC_137461.1 coordinate 93,888,463, forward strand.
TAGTTGTACGTAATTCTCTTTTGCTATAATACTGGTAAATTTAGGCAATCTATCTGACAGGCAAAAACCACTTAGTTGGAGGGATATAGTACAAATAGGACTACATAATTTCATTTTTTGCTATAATACTGTTTAAATCTATGTTGGGCTATCTGAAAGGCAAAAGCCCCTCGTTGAGGGACATGGGCTCTATCTGGGAGGCAAAAGCCACTTAGTTGGAGGGACATCATTTCAATTCGCTTCATTATAATACAATACTGCTAAAATCTAGAGGAACCCATAACTATGGGGAAAGGGCCCCCGTTACTTGTAAAAATATACTACAAAAAGTCGTACATAATTCTCTTTTTGCTATAAAATAATACTGCTAAAATCTAGGATCGCCTATAACTAATGGGCCCCGTCAGTTATAGCTACGTAATTTTCCTTTTGCTTTGCGAATATACAACAGGTTTTCAAGTCAAAAGACAGTGTTCAATAACCAATGTATTTAGGGGTTTCCGTAAATTTTCTTTCTTGACATTAAAGCTATTGTTTGCGCTATGTGGCTACCACCCACGCAAAATAACTAACATTCAGTAATATTTACTATTAAAACACGATAATGTTGGGGGAAAAGCGCTCCCCCCCAAGACTAAAACATTTCTTTCAGCAAATACTAGTCTTAGTTCAAACATTTGCGTTCCTAAAAAGATTATCAGTTGTGTTACCAAAGCGTACTTTTATGCCATCTATTGGCAAATGAGCTTACTTAAACAGTTCAAGTCCCATCTGTACAACGTGCATATATATATATATATATATATATATATATATATATATATATATATATTAGGTATAACTGATTTTAAAGTGCTCGGTATAACAGTTAAAAAAAATCGTAACAAATGAATCAAACATATTGTAATTAAGCATGCTATAATTAAGCAAATAAAACTCTACAAGTAAATGGTCCGTCTTTAGGCCTTTTATTTGTAGGTTCACACTACAAGTGTTCTGCGCTTGCTTAGCATACAATCCAATAAATAAGTTGAATTTGCTACGCAAATGAACCAATAAAATAAAATAACACGAACAAATAAAAAAATTTTAATAGTTCGCAGCGTAGCTGCTCTTAGGAGTATGCTCTGGCATACGCTCCAATAAAAAATAAGAAGCAATAAAATATTTTAATAGTTCGCAGCGTAGCTGATATTAGCTTGTGTACCAAGCATGAAAAATGCAAATAACACCGATTTTAAAACGTTCACAAATAAATTTGTTCAGAGTATAACATACGATCCGTAAAAAATAATAATAATAATAATAATAATAATAATAATAATAATAATAATAATAATAACTTTAGTAATCGAAAATCGCAATTACATTTCAAGCGTTTTCAGTATATCGCAAAGCTTATCCTCTTGCATGATTACAAAGTCGTAGGTTTATTCCTCCGATAATGTTTCTCAAAAGCAAATCGTGTAGTTTTTCAATAATTATTCAAAAAACTTTCATTATAATTAAGTGAATAATACATGGCATTTAAAAAAGTTCTCACCTTAAAAATCAGAGTTCGCTCTATTAAAATCACTGACGAAAAAAAAGTTCAACACACAAAAAAATCAACACACACACACTATGGAGCTGTGTAAAAACAATAATAACAAACTTTATTTTAATACTATATATATATAAGGATTTCATTATGTCCCTCCCCCAAGCATCATGTTTTCATCGGGTTTTCAGCCCGATTTCATTAATTATAAATAAATAAATAAGTTCATCATATCCGCTAACATCGTTTATTCAGTGTTACGGTAAGACATCTAAAATTTCTTATTTTCAAGTTCGTCAACCACTGGAGAAATCTCATTCAGACAGGGTATCGATCGATCAGCATTCAGGACAGGCTATGTACGGTTTTCATCTAATTAAGGAAAATGCTTACATGTTCATCAGATATTAGATATTCTGCCAAAATCAGATATTGCCACAAAAATACATCTTCTAAAGGGGGAAGAAACATAAAATTTCTATCTGTCTTCTTCATCACTGCAGATAGGTATCGCAGTGACAAACATCGTTAATGGAAAAATATTTCAGTATGTTGACAGACAGTTTCTCCTGGCCAAGGGAGAAAGTGTCTAAGGTTATTCCAGTACAAGCGGAAATAAAATTAGAAAAGTGCATTGACACTCTATACATGCGTGTCACAAGCCATAGTTCTATCGGGAGCAAGGTGAAAGCGTGTAAGGCAACGACCCGGAAATAATGGCATTTTACAAAAATAAAACTCTATTCATTCTAAAACAGCCTTCTCTCAGAGACGGAAGAACAATTCACTCGCTCCGTATTTCAAACTTGGCTGTAAACACGAAGTTAACTATAAGGAATAAAAACGATGAATAAATCATACATACACAGACTTCGTATTTCCCATATGTTTTTTTTTTCTCGCCAATTTACATGTGAGAATTGCAATAATTCTCAGTACAATACAGCATTCACCTCTAGTGCTTGGGGGAGTCCCGGGTTCAGTCCCCGTACAATACAGCATTCATCTCTTGTGCTAAGGGTCCCATATTCAATTCCCGTACAATGCAACGTTCATTTCTGGTGTTAAGGGTACCAGGTTTATTCACAGTACAATAAATCATTCACCACTGTTACTAAGGGTCCCATATTCAATCCCCGTACAATGCAACGTTCATTTCTGGTGTTAAGGGTCCCATATTCAATTCCCATAAAATACAACATTCACCTCTGTTGCTAAGGGTCCCATATTCAATTCCCGTACAATGCAGCATTCATCTCTGATGCTAAGGGTCCCATATTCAATTCCCGTACAATGCAACATTCATCTCTTGTGCTAAGGGTACCAGGCTCATTTTCAGTACAATACAGCATTCACCTCTGTTGCTAAGGGTCCCATATTCAATCCCCGTACAATGCAACGTTCATTTCTGTTGCTAAGGGTCCCATATTCAATCCCCGTACAATGCAATGTTCACCTCTTGTGCTAAAGTCCCATATTCAATCCCCGTACAATACAGCATTCATCTCTTGTGCTAAGGGTACCAGGCTCATTTTCAGTACAATACAACGTTCACCTCTTGTGCTTGAAAATCCCATATTCAATCCCCGTACAATACAGCATTCATCTCTTGTGTTAAGGGTCCCGGGTTCGATCCCAGTGCGTATCACACATTATAAGTGTTCTGAGCTTCTTATTTTTAACAAATAAAATAATCACCATCTCCTTTAGCCTAACAGGCGGGACTCAAATATTAATTTAATCACTACTACGAAAGTACGTGATACAGAATGACGTATCAACAGATTTAATTCAAATTTCCATTATTATTATTTTTAAAAATACCCAGTATAAAAGTCTCTACACACACGTATACACACTCGAAAAAGAGTACATGACCTTTCCATGTCAGCACAACTAAAAACAGAAATATAACAACTTTCCAAATCCATGTCATCAACCCCTAATGACCTACCAAACCGTCTGACAACATCCATTAAAGAAACATGTTAGAACATCATTATTACGTAAAGTACCGCTAACATTCCAGCTTTCGGGTGTAGAAGTTCGTCAGATTCTACTTACTATTAGCCTCAGTCTGAAAAAGGTCGTAAAACTCTACGCAAACTAAAACCAAATCAAACCTCAAAATGTTCCTAGCGTGCAGTAGATTTCAGAAACGTATTTCCAATTCTTATTTTCACAGAGTCACGACAAAATGTAGCTGGATTATACTATTCAAGCCAAATGATAATCGTTTTCCTGTCATGTCGAAAAAAAGAAGCAGTTTAATTTCTTGAAAAATGATATAAAACAGAGAACCTGTTCTTTGTCGTAAAAATTAACTTCTTAAAACTGCATTCTTAGTTGAAGTCTTATTACCGTATTTCAATCCTTGCCAACCTGACATTTATTCTTTCGTTTGTCTTGATTCAATCATGACCTATCTCAATGACTTTTCAACAGTTTCCCTCACGTTCAACGAGAACGCACGTCTCCCTCTTACTTCTTCAAGTACGTGTACAATAATAATTGGAATCAAATATACAGCTAAATCTGTCTGTGGTTGCCACCACTTTCGCTGCCACTTGCCCAATAAATGACTCAAAAAACTAAAATGTGAAATTGTCCTGAAATATTCCGTTATTCCTTCGTTAGTGAAAGCTCACAGGAAGTTGCAGCATGTTTCTGCATTAGTTAGTTATAGGCTTAATGACGTCAAATTACCGATGGCGTTGCTTTGGAAGGTATGAGTGCAACTGGGTGGAGGAGGAAAATCTATACGCGTATATAATCTTGAGGAGAAACAAAAAGGAAATTACATTGATTAACAGTAGTGCATATTCTATGATATTATCATAAATGTTTTAGTTAACTTTATATTTTGTGAGGTCTTTTTTAAAGAATCTTAGATCAACCTTTAAGTCATTTAATAAATCTTCATTTCATATTATACATTTATTATTCAAGGTAAAGCTAATACAGTAATAATGTTTATGAGATGGTGCTTTGATTAGTGTTACTAGAGACAGGAAGAGAAGTAAGGTTTTCTCGTCTCGATTTTCAAAGAATTCTTTCTCGTCTCGTCTCCATTCTCAAAAATAACTTTTCTCGTTTCGTCTTGAAATATTTCTCGTTCGCTTTGTAAATCTATACCTAGGTATACAAAATGTATGCCCTAATTTTTTCTTAATTTCATTTAGAAGTTATTAAAATCCTTCCGCGTTACGAGAGATCCACAAAGGGTATCGTATAAACATTTAAAGCTAGGGATGGCCAAAATTTTTCCCGAATAGGAAATTTCACTTTCCGAATTTCGGAAAAATTCCGGAATTTAGGAAATTCCTGGATTCAAAAATTTCGGAATTAGGAATTTAAAAAATGTCAGATTTTTCCCAAATCGGAATTTTCCCGAAATCCGGAATTTTTCCGAAATCCGGGATATTTCCTATTTTACTTTCCGAATTCCGGAAAGTATAAATTCCGAATTGGCCATCCCTAATTTAAACCAGATTTATTGTTGTTGGAGTATATTGTGTAATAACTTGCTATCTTCAAATAATGATTCATAGGATTCACAGGATAAACATGATTCATAGGATAAAAATTGGTAAAAAAAATCTTCATTATGTTTATACACTTACTTTATCAGTCCATAGTTTTTTGTTTTTTTTTTTTATCCTATGAATCATGTAACACTGAAACAGTATTTAAGATCTAATACTTGAGTGAATTAGTATCGCCCACAAGACTCGAGAAATTTCTCGACTCGAAACCAATACGAGAATTCACATGTTTCTCGTCTCGTCTCAAATGTTAAAAAAGGTAGAATCGAGGCCAGATGAGAAATATCTCATCACATGAGCCACAGTAATTTTGACAAAAGAAGCAATATTAATAAAGTTAAGTATCTTACCCAAAACGTAAATGGGGAGGACGAATAATGAGATTGATAGATATTTAATATAAGGACGTAGTATCACATACTAACTAACTAAACTAACTAACTCTACGGCCTATGGAACCCGGAGGTTCAATGCTGCGTTCACAAAAGCTCTCCACTGACTTCTATCCTTAGCTAATTGGACCCAGTTTCTACTTTGTATTCCTATCTCTGCGAGATCCATTTTAATATTGTCCTCCGATATGTGCCTAGGTCATCCTAATGGTCGTTTTCCGATGGGTCTTCCAGTCAAGACTTTGAAAGCGTTTCTACTTTCTTCCATTCTAGCTACATGACCTGCCCACCTAAGCCTCCTAGACTTGACGACCCTAACAATATTGGGTAAACCGTATAAATTATGTAGTTCCTCGTTATGAAGTTTCCGCCATTCCCCATTCCCATTCCTCTTGGGTCCGAATATTCTTCTCAGGATCTTGTTATCAAATACTTTTTGTCTATGTTCTTCCCTCAGAGTAAGCGACCATGTTTCGCAACCATACAGAACAACAGGCATCATTATCGTTTTATATATTTTAAGCTTCAAATTCTTTGACAGAATTCGCGAGAACAAGAGATTTTGAACCGAATAGTATCACATACTACTTTACGTTATTTATTTACTTTACGAATTATGTTGGAACAACGTTTTATTTACATTAAAGATATAACATTTTGGAGTTTCAGTTTAGGATTGGGGTTCATAGTCCCTTTCAGCACTGAGGCAATATATGAGACATTGACGTACAGCTTAATGTGGGATCTGAGCTCCTGCTGGGAATTGATCCTGGTTTCCTCGCGTCAAGATATTTCTATTGTTGTTAATATAGTTGCACAGTATCTCAATGTAATTGTAATGTAAATTGCACTATAATCTACTTTTAACAACACCATCAAGTAGAAATAAGACACAATATGAAATACGGTACATTAGATGAAGTTATTGCTTATGGCAATATTCTTATTTACTTTTTAGTAGTTTAAATAAAAGTAGTCGAGAGAAGTCTTGAATTATGACATGTATCCGGTTGACCAGAAAAAGAAAGTTGGAAAGACCGGTTTGGTTGCGAGTGTTTGAGCCCACAAAAGACTGCACACTACGCAGACATTACAGCAAATTATGACAATTCAATCATAATTCTGGAAGTCACTGCAAGAAAAGCAGCATTGGCTAGGTTACGAGAAACGCGAACACAGTCTTCGAAGGATCGGATTCAATATAGGCCTATGTGCTGCAGATGCCTAATCCATCAAATAGTGACCTTGTAAATTAACACACAACCAGGCATCAAAACTCGTAATATTATGGTCAAGAGTACGTCGTTGCATGAAAAACAACTTGACATGAGGTCATCTTGACCTTTTGTCAAGGAACTTACAGTTAGTGAGGGTGTTATGTTGAAACATAGTGAATCATGTGCGTTATTGCTACGAAAACATGTTCCTTTTAATAATGAATGTATATACAATTTGCCGCTGCATTAGTCGAGCAATCCTTTTTACTTTCGAGCGACGAAAGGAGAAAAGAAAGTATGATGTGATGATAGTGAAGAAGATCGATTTCGAGATTTGAACGGATTTACTTGTTTTATGGCCCATAGATATCGAAAAAAATATTTTTCGACATCTATCCGTCTGTTCATCCGTTGGTTTGTTCGTCCTAATTACCTAACAATAAAATTTTATTAATTATTTGACAATATAGTATAACTCATTTGTCTTGAAAAATGTACGAGTGGGTATAATGTGAGTTTTTTTTTTTAAATTATTTTCTCAAAAATGACGGACAAAATTTTGTTCATATTTATAAATAAATATTTTATCAATAAGTTAATAAATATCATAACTCGTTTGTCCTGAAAACACATACCAGAAGTAATTTATTCTTTGGGATGGATTTTTGGAACAGGCGATTTTCTTCATTTCATAAATAAATATTCATTAAAGAACTTGACAGTATGGCATAACTGATTTGTTATGAAAAATGTATGAGGATACTTTATTTCTGAGGTGTTTTTTTCGGACGAGTTTCTGAAAAACGACTCAGGGGACAGGGTGGCTGTGGTAGAGCGCCTATCTCTGGTGCGTGGCGATCTCCGGCTAAGTAAGTTTGTGGTGGACAACATCGTGTCCGTGAGTTTTCTCCGGGTATTCCCGCTTTCTCCCACATTCTCATTCCACCAAATTCATTCATAATAATTCACTTGCCTTAATCATCCGTCTTCCTTAGCCTAAAGGATATAATTGTGGGACGTTGAACTGAAAGATTTCATTTCAAAAGCGACTCAGGGAATTTTGATCATAGTTCATAAATAAATATTCCATTAATAATCTGACGATATGGCATAAATAGAGACGAAACTTTTTCGCAACAATTTTGATATTTTGTAGCATTAATTATCACAATTTTCGCATTTATGTCGCACTTATTTTTCTAAATGTAGCACTTTTTTTTAAAAAAAAAGAAAAAACAAATATTGTACTTGTAAACAGTATATTTTTGCTAGTAAGGCATATCTGATACAAAAATGAGGATATACCTTGATCAGGTGCACATTCTAGCTAATGTATTCACCGAAATGTAGAGATTAATGCAAAAATTTAAACACTTCCTCTAACGTCATCCTTAGATAAAGAATAACATGCAGCAAGGCATTACCAATTATTTGTTCTCCTTTTAGTAATCATCATATTATACTTGGAAAAGAATCTTGCGGCATCAACACTCGAGACTTGCAACCGTATTGAACGTAACGAGCTGACAGCAAAAGGGATGCAAATAAGCAACAAAATTTTACCAGCCCAAGAAAAAAAGCTCCTAACCCTTCCCACAATAGAAATCACTACCTTTGGTATGATATTAAATACTTGCCCGCATCAATGTACCACTCGCCCCGGGCAAGTGGGCGAGTGATTAAACTGTTTAACATCCAGAAAGTATCACACCATGTAAGCTTACGGATTTTATGGAGAACTTAATTTAGCGTCATGCACGTTTTTGGTAAAATGCAACGACTTTTAAGTTAAATAATAATATTGGAAATGCGCTTTTTAAGTTATTGTTAGCAACAATTAGCAAGAATTCTACTATTTCGTTTTCATTCGCATTTATCGCAAGTAATGCCGAATTTCGCAAAAAAAAAAAAAAAAATCGCGGTATTATAAACGTGATTTCTGGCTCTTGAACAAAAAAGTTTGAGGTTTTCTGAAACATATACGCATTTTTTTTTTAATGTTTCGCACATATCGCATTAACTAAATAGTTTCGTCTCTAAGCATAACTCATTTGTCCTGACTCCTTTAGCCTAACTGGCATAAACGTGGGACGTAAAACTTAAAGATTTTTCATTTGTCCTGAAAAAATATACGAGGGATAGTTTATTCTTGAGGTGTTTTTTTAAAGACGATTTTCTCAAAAGTAACTCAGGTGCTTTTGTTTATATTTCATAATCAAATATTTCATTAATAATCTGAAAATATGACTTAACTCATTTGTCTTGAAAATTTGTACGAGGAGTAGTTTATTCTTGGGACTAAGTTTTTTCAGACTTTCTCCGAAGTTCATATTTCACAAATAAATATTTAAGAATGTATAATATTGCATAAATCACTTCCATCAGAATATTCATAAGGGTCAGTTTACTCTTGAGGGTATGTTTGAGTTTTGTAAATTACGACTTATGCTGTTTTATGAACAAATAATACTTCACTAATAACCTTAATATACGACATAAGTAATTTCATGTGGAAAAATTTATAAGGAATAATTTAGTTTTGTGATTGATTTTCTTCGGGTAAAGTTTTTTCTAAAACACTTTATAATTTGGATACTATTTTACAAAAAAAAAAATGTTTTATTAATAACTGTAATATAACATGATTTAATATTAGGATTTGAAGTGAGAAAATTTTGTGTAGTGGTCTGTACTCTTCGAAGGAAAATCAACATTTCTTACTGGAGTTGGGACATTATTCGTGCTATTCCACCGAAGCAACATTTTGTAACATGAAGCATGCGACATTTTATATTTAACCGAGGGAACGGCGCGTCATACAGGAAGCGAAAGTATGACATGCCACATGTCATAACTTGTCGGGCCCATAAACATGCCGTAAGCTACAAAAATCTGCTTGTCGAAGACTTTAGGTCCGGATCCAGCAAGGCATGCAGAAAAGTGTTATTAAAGGTTACCAAACGCTCCGGAATTACGGATTATTACTGTGATTGATTATAAAAGATCAGAAACTCAAAACAAATACAGATCAATGTAGCTGTCACCAGTAGCCAAGAATCAGAGAGTAATCAACAATCTCACTTTTGATAATACTGCCTCAGGATAGTTGGTTCTTCTAGCAAAAATTCAAAATCTTCCTGGCGCATCCTAGCACAATTTCTGGAATGTGTTTTGTCGTCAACCAACAACTTGTGAAAGAAATTGCTCTGTGCTTCATTTGATCTAATAGTTCTTGCTTTTTATCTACGACCATGCTGAATATTTTGAGATATTCTGCTCCGTCAACGTCAACCACGAAACTGTTGGCTTAGTAGAATTAAATTCTCTCGTTTTCCGAAAGTCCGCACAATAGCCCATGCTATACTTGGAAACACATGTAGCATGCCACACGCTCTTTGTCCCCCTGCCAACAAGCTGCAAGCCATATATTGCAACATCCGTTGTCGACCGTATGCCACATGTCGGTTATTGCTGCATGCGGTGGAATAGCGTATGTTGTGAGAAAGTATTGCTGTAAATTATGTGGGTGAACTTTTCTAAAGGGTCTATTAACGAAGGAACTTGTCTGGAGATTCGCCGAGATAGTTTAGTACCTAAACTAACATTTTAAAACTGGAGTTACGGATCAAATTTGGTTCCAGTATGATGATACGCCTGCTCATTTCGTGTTACTTGTACATTTCTAAACGACAACTTCCCTGGAAGGTGGATTGGCCGTGGATCTCCAACTTTACCATGATCTCAACGAAATTCCGACTTGTTCACACCTAACATAACCCTGTGGGGAGAAATGTTAAAGAACAAGTGGCTGAAAATCACTCTCAAAAAATATAGAAGTAAAAGAAGCTGCAACATCAGAGATATTACATAAAATTCCGACAAAGGAGCTAGAGACATATTTAATTCTGCAGAGGCATTTATAAAACTCATATATATTTATTAGGTCACTAGATGGGAAGTACCTACATGTAGTGTGACTTATGGCTCGTATGGACTTATAGATCAATTTTGAACTTAATGTTTTTATAAAGATTCTCCAGGGGAGAGGATTTGAATTTTCTCCCTACTCACAAAATAGAGGCAATTTTCTGAAGATTAGAAATTTTAAAAAATGCAAATATCTTAAAAGAGGCTCTAACAATTATGTTTATACGATTTTTTTCAAAAAGAACTCTCACAATTTTGTTCATATTAAATAATTAATTATTTTATTAATAATCCTAGCATAAGTCATTTTCCTCGAAATGATCCATAATCGGTAGTTTACTCTTTAAGATGAGTTTCTTTCGAACGAATTATTCTATAAGTACCCATTACAATTCTGCTCATATTTCATAAATGAATGGTTGGAAGCAGTGGCATACACAACACAAGGGAAGGTTTTCGGATTTTAATCCTCTTTGAGCAAGGTATATATAAAGGCAAGAAAATTCTGTCGCTTTTGTGGAGATCTGTGTTCCATTGCTCCTCACACCGTGAGTTGAATGCGAATGGAGATAAGGCGAAGGTCAGTTGTTGGTGTGGGTATATCCAACATACTACCTGGTTGTGGCAGTTCAGTTACACCGTGAACTTACGTAAGGACAGAGTAAACTTGACACCTCCACAGAGCCTCATAAGGGCGTATATGCTGTACGAGTTCAAACTGGGGTCAAAGGTCGCTGCAGGGCGGAACGGAAGATATGCCAGGGGCCTCTGGTGAAGGTGTCATGACTACGCGGATAGTGCAGCGATAACAAGTTTAAGGACGGTGATGAAACACTCGAAGACGCACCACATGCCGGAAGACCAACACATGTACAAAATAAAGATATTGAGGCAGCAATTGAGGCGAACAGTGACCAAACATATGAGGAACTGGGACTACAATTCAGTGTGAGTGGAGAAACTATTCGGTAGCACCTCCATCAATTTGGGAAGCACTACAAGTTGGATCGATGGGTCCCACATGATTTGACTCCGAGCCAGAAGAGAACGCGAGTTGTAATGTAAATTCAACTCATCAATGTATATTAAAAACTTTTAAAATTAAAAATTAAAGAAACAAACAGGCTGAGGTTTCGTAAATGCCCTTTCAAGGAAGTGAAATCTAAAAATAAAAGTGGAAATGTCAAAATACAAAAACAAAATAAGGAAGTTATACAGGTGAAAAGCCAAAAACAGGGTATTTAAACTAAACATGGTAAACAAAAGGTCAATTATTTAATCAATCATTTAACAATCGGTCAATCAATCAAAACAACATAATCAACCACTAAAATTAAAACCTTAACAATATAAACCTCAACCTATACCAACAAACTTTCCTATAAATACATAATTAATTGTACTAAAGAAACAACACATAAAAAAATTCGTACATTAAAATCTTCCTCCATAACAAACATAAATTATTAAAATTTATAATTTCTATATTTATTATTTTATAACCTTCTTCTCTATATAACTTATTCAATAATAATCAAAATACATCCAAAATAATATCTTTCTACCAAAAATAAACAATAAACAATATCGGTCCTGTACGAAGCTCCACGGCGCCGTCATCATTGGTAAGCATCCCATGAACCGGTTCCAAAACAGCCGAAACCAGCACTGCACCAGAAGAAGGTCCTCCTTGTGTGTTTGGTGGCATTATGCATTGTGCATCGGGAACTGCTACCAGATGGTCAGAGCATCAGTGCAACTGTGTACTGTCAGCAGTTAAGCTGTGTTCAAGAAAAACTTAAAACACTTCTGAATCGCAAAAGGGTCCTCCTGTTACAGGACAACATTAAGCCCCACGTGGCTACGATGACGCGGGACACAATTCTACGCCTTGGGTGGGAAACTATTACATCCGCCATACTCTTCTGACATTGCACTGTCCGTTTATCACCTGTTCCATTCCTTGGAAATCACATTAGAGGACGCCAGTTCAGATCCCTAGTAGAGGTTCAAAGTGCACTTGATACCTTCTTCGCTTCACGGTCCACCAAGTTCTTCCGCAATGGAATTCATGCGCCTCAAGAAGGTTGGCAGAAGGTCGTCGATGCTGATGGAGACTATTTGTGATCTTCCAGGTACGTCTTAGGTGACATATCGAAGTTCGAAGGTAATAAGTGAAAAGGCGAATATATATATATATATATATATATATATATATATATATATACACCAAAACTTTGGACCCTCCAATTTAGAGCTTTAGAGCTTGAACCCCCCTTCCCTTGAACTATGGGTACGCTACTGGTTCCAATAAAAGGAAAATAAAATCTTTAAGTTGCATGTCCCATGGTTAGGCCGGTAGACTAAAAGGGAGGGTGATGCGAGCGAAAAGGTGGAATGAAGAAAGTGGGAGTAAACAGGAGAATCCCGAGAAAACTCATGCACACGGTGTTTGTTCACTACAAAACTCACTTGGCGCGAGATAGGTCAAAGTAAGGACCTCATGCACCACAGGTGAACGCTCTACCACTGAGCCACCGCTGCCCTACTGGTTACAATAAAAACTACACCATCGCATGACTTCATTTAAGAAATAAGCGTTAGTATTGTGGCTTTTACCTTTATTTATTTTGTTCTGTTATTGTATTTATTTAGTGAGTTATGTACGCTCATGTCCAAAGTGATTGTCGCATATCTATAACTGTCTTCTTGTAAGAATATAATTTGATAATGATTTTGCAGGGTACTTTTAATACTGACACTATGTGTATAATTGGGAAAGATATATTTGTGGTCAATTTCATAGGAACAGAATTATAAATATGAAAATTAGAATGAATAAAACAAAATGTTGCTAAATGGACAAGAAAATTTTATTTTCGTTTTATTGTTCTTATTTACTGCTCTTTTAACATGAAATTTGCCACATACATGTCTTTGCCGATTATACACATATTAACATTATAAGAAATACCGAGCGAATTCGTGATCAAATTATATTCCTACAACAACATCTTTATAGACATGCGACAATAATTTTAGACTTGGGTGTTCTTCCTTATACTACTGAGTAAATAATATGAAACTTTAACTTTATTTGCTTACAAAACTGTCTTGTATTTTAAACTATAAACTTGAGTACTTATTGAGCTGTCAAGGTGAATGGATAATATATTCTAATTTTACTTTTCAAAACATATAAAATAAAATAAAGTACAGCAAGAAATAAATTACCTTTATTAAGATCATTCCTGCAGGCGAGTGTTTTGAAAGATTGAACATAAACCAATGTTGTGGTTTTCCCTATCTTCCATAATATATGGTTTCACTTAAAGGTAAACAGAAAGAAAAGTGTTAAATCAGAATTACTTTCACCCGTACCTTCAATTGTTATTTCTTAATTGGTCAGTATTGACTGCTGTAAATATTCACGGTTTTAGTTTTTTCCTCCTCCTGGAAATTGCAACTATGATTATTTTATATGAACTATATATATATATATATATATATATATATATATATATATATATATATATATATATATATATCTTATACGTAAATTTCTTGGGTACCAGAATAATGGTTAGTAATGCTATATTTACAATGTAATTCTTCTTTATAAGCATAATTTACTCTAATTATGCAATTAGTCTTCTATATTTCATGGATATAAAAAGCTAAATAATGTATATGGTCGCCTGTGGCAGAATTGTAAATAAAACATATCATATCGTCACGTACGGTGTGTACATTACGTTTATAGTAAGCAAAAATGGGACCTTCGCATTGGAGAAACCACACGCTAATATAGCTTAAAATACATAATAACTTCTTACAAGTTTGTTTGTTTCATTTATTCAGCACCGGAATTTAAATTGTGTGCACACTTGTACCTTAATTTAGGACCTAGACCAAGATGATGTTAGTTTTTTCCCCTTTTTCTGTAATAAAACCCAATTCTTCATCATTACTGTCGACAGCCTAATATCATTAGATAATGAGACTATAATTTAAATACTATACGTTCTTTACAATACAAACTCTCAGTTCTAGAGGCAAGATTTTATATTTATTTTTTTCAAAATAAAACCTCTCTCTTTTTGGTTTCGAGCGACCAGAGAGTAAACCAGAATGAACTTAAAAAGAAATAATTTTTCGTATTAACTTTCACAGGCTTCATACCAATTGTTCTATGTATTTTATTATTATACTCATTAAATAATTCTTGTAATATATATATATATATTCTTTTATAATTTCCAATACGTGCTACAATATGTGTTTTACGAAAACACATGCTCAAAATGGAGGGCTCAAAATTGAAAGATTCGCATAACATCATTTCTTTCTGACTTACGGTTTCCAAGATATGGCTTCTTAAATCTACCGAAATCCAGACTTTTTTGGCCAATATTTGGGGAACGGTCGCAAGTTGGCCAGTGGCCACTAGTTACTCTTTGGTATCAAAATGTTCACCATCCTTTTAGGTATTGATCAACACCAATATGAACTCTCTGTGAGTAACGGTTCCCGAGATATGGCACCTTAAATCTCTTCAAATCGGAATATCTCGGGAACAGTAAGAGTGACGCGAAAAATTCCATCATTCTTTAGGTAGTTTTTGATGCTCTACCGAATGGAGGGCAAAAAATTTGCTAATAACAGATACACACACACACACACACACACACACAGAGAGAGAGAGAGAGAGAGAGAGAGGCAATTGACAATTTAGTAGCAAACATTTTAAGTTCGTTCAACAAAGTGTGATGATCGTAGAAAAAACATCGAAATCGAGTAGAGCTGCTAGATTTTCTTACAACAAATTAATAAAAAATTATTATTATTATTATTATGGCTGGGAGGAGTATATGTGATACTCAGAGTTTATATATAACAAACATATGTATGGCTTTACATACTAATGTAGAATAATGTTAGTTGGTGAACAAGATCGGTTTTATTAAAAATAATTGCAACACATAAAACAGTAAGAAAGCGCATATACGCAATTCCCGATGGGATCTCATGTGATTCAAATCCCACGTTAAGCTGTAGGTACTATACATACATGTCTCATATAGCCTCCGTGCTGAAAGGACATTAAACTGAAATCTAACCAATTAAGTAGGGCTATAATATTCTACACAAATCTTTATTGCTTTTGAATTGTATTTTAATAAGGGCTTTGCAATTCTTAAAGGTCCCACGTCCCTTTTTACACATTCAAAAATACTTGCAGGGCATACCGAAATTTACAGGCATTTGGAGTTCGGTTTTTATTAGTTCACAGTAGCTTTTGCCGCTGACAGCAGTATATCAAGATCGATCGAAACTGCGATATGATCGAGACGCCGTTGATAGACGAAGGCTAAGATGCTAAAACCAAATTATTCTTAATTGTGATATGATCGAGGCAGCGTTGATAGACGAAGGCTAAGATGCTAAAGCCAAATTATTCTTAATTTTGATATGATCGAGACGGCGTTGATAGACGAAGGCTAAGATGCCAATAATAAGTTATTCCTAATGGTGATATGGTCAAGACGCCGTTAATGGACGAAGGCTAAGATGCTGAAACCAAATTATTCTTAATTGTGGTATGATCAAGACGCCGTTGATAGACGAAGGCTAAGATGCTAAAACCAAATTATTCTTAATTGTGATATTATCAAGACGGCGTTGATAGACGAAGGCTAAGATGCTAAAGCCAAATTATTCTTAATTTTGATATGATCGAGACGGCGTTGATAGACGAAGGCTAAGATGCTAAAACCAAATTATTCTTAAACATTAAGTCGATTTGCCGATTATATACCAGATACGAAAGCACCCTGTTGCATTTTCTCTCTGGATACTAAATTACATCGTTGATATGCGTTTTTAACAGTGTATGTGAGAAATCAATTCCTCTTGTTATTTTGTTTCGCAGTAACTTACATGAAACCATTTTGAAAGTGTTCCAAACTATTTCTTTTATTAATTGATGAAAACGGAAAAATTCGTTTTACGGGAAAAATGAAAAAAAAAAAAACTTGTAAGTTGCCAGAAAAACGTACGATCTGACAACTATAAATTTGAGATTCCAACGGTTGTACACGATTCATGGGCCTTACATATCGACTAAAAGATACGGACCATGGCACTAAAAATTTTTGCTCCAATTCCTTAAATTAAATCATGTTATGCTACAATTATTATCGAAACATTTATTTTTGAATTTTATGAATAAAACTATAAAGTGTTTTCGGAAAACTTCATCTGAAAAAAAAAAACCCTAAGAGAAAAACTACCTCTTGTAGATTTTTTTTTTTTTTTTTTTTTGTGAGACAAGACTTGGATCATACAGTATATGATTGTCGTTACTAATGAAATAATTATTTATGTAATACAAAGTAAAGTATCGCATGAGTTGGATTTGATGATAATGTAAAAACTAATAATAATAATAATAATAATAATAATAATAATAATAATAATAATAATAATAATAATAATAATAATAATAATAATAATAATAATAATAATAATAAATAGGAAAAATCCACCCTAAAGAGTAAACTACACCTTGTGGATCTTTTCATGAAGTTACTTACGGAATTTAATAGTCAAAATTAATATGAATATTTAATATTGTCAGATAAATAATGAAAAAATTGTTTATGAAATATGATCAAAATCTTCTGAGTCGTTTTCTTGAGAAAATATTTGAAAAAATTCATCCCCAAGAATAAACTACCCTTTGCGGACTTTTCAGTAGAACTGAATTGCCATATTGTCATGTCATTGGTGAAATATTTATTCATGAAATAGGGATAGATTTGTTTTACTCGTTTTTGAGAAAATTGTCTGAAAATAAACTCAGCTCCAGCGAATGAACGTAAATGAATTGAGATCAGATTTCGTCTCTGACTTCATCCATCTGTCCATCTTCCATCTTCCATCATCCATCTTCAGTCATTGATTTTTTGCTTCCGGTTTTAATATTGAATACCCATGCTTTGAAAATTTATAATAAGTTCCATAATTCCTCAATTCACTTGTTTTTTTCTTTATTACAAAAATGATTTAATGTAAGTGAAATATACTTTGATATTACTATATGATCTTTATATGAACTACAAGCAGAATGCTCGTTTTACACGCGGTGAGAATAGGTTTCATTTTAAATATAAAGGGCACAAAAACTGTCACGAATCGACTTAGTGAGCCCCAAAACTTTGAATTCCACACTAATATAGGCGGTTTTCAACTATTTTTACATGTTGTCATCCCCCATTAGAAGTACTAATGGGGGCTTAATTTGGATTTAAACGGCATCGGAAGTGTCACTGTTCGTATCAGTGACCACGAAAACTATGAATTTGGCACTAATATAGGTTGCTTTCGGTCATTTTTGTATATCTATACCCTCTTCTAAGTTATGAGGCTGAATTTGGATTTAAACGGCATTGAAGTGTCACTGTTCATCTCAGCGATCCCGAAACTATGAATTCGACACCAAAATCGGTCATTTTTAACACACACACACACACACACACATATATATATATATATATATATATATATATATATATATATATATATATATATATATATATATATTTGGTCTAGGAATTAATTCGTGCGGTTGGACAAGAGATGGCGCAACGAACGGAGCGTCCCACAGTTCCGTGTATCCACACATGTGTTGCAAACCCCTGTCATCGCGTATCGTTCGTAGTATAGGGCAGTGGATTAAAGCGTCAACAACACCAGTTTGTAGTTAAGTGAACATGGCGCAATTTGTGCCTGATAAAGTGTTTTTGCGGGGTGTCCTGCTGCATTACTTTAACATGCAGAAAAGTGCGACTGAAAGTCATCGTATTTTGGTGGAAGTGTATGGTGACCATGCTCTAGCTGAGCGAACGTGTCAGAAGTGGTTTGCACGGTTTAGAAGTGGTGATTTCGGCTTGGCAGACCAAGAGCGAGCTGGACAGCCAAAAAAATTTCAAGACGAAGAATTGACAGCATTGCTCGAGCAGGATTCGTGTCAAACGCAGGAACAACTTGCAGCAGCATTAGGCGTTGATCAAACAACAGTCTCCAAACGCTTGAAAGCCATGGGAATGATTCAAAAGATGTCACATTGGGTTCCACATGAATTGAAAGACAGAGACGTTGAAAGACGAAAAACCATTTGCGAATTGCTGCTTCAACGACAGAGCAGAGAGGGGTTTCTGCATCGAATTATTACGGGTGATGAGAAGTGGATCCATTACGAGAACCCTAAACGAAAAAAGGCCTGGGTGAAACCAGGTGAACTAGGTCCATCACAACCAAAACGAGATATTCACTGTGCAAAGGTTATGCTGTGCATATGGTGGGATATGAAAGGTGTGGTGTACTATGAGCTGCTGCAACCGGGTGAAACTATGAATGGAGAACGTTATCGACGACAATTAATGCGTTTGAAGCAAGCTCTGGCCAGAACGGGAGAACAGACATGATAAACTTATTGTTCAACATGATAACGCTCGCCCACATGTCGCAAAACCGGTCAAAACCTATTTAGAAAATGTCAGATGGGAAGTTTTACCCCACCCGCCGTATTCACCAGACGTTGCTCCTTCGGACTACTACTTGTTCGATTGCATGAACAACGATTTGATTGGACAGCGGTTTACTTCTTCAGAAGATATCGAAACATGGGTCTCTGACTGGATCGCTTCCAAGGATGAGGACTTCTTTCGCCACGGAATCCGTACATTGCCTGACAGATGGGCGAAAGTGGTGGCTAGCGATGGACAATATTTTTCTTAAGGTATTTATGTATTTTGTGTTTGTACTACAGCTTCAATGTGTGCGTACCAACCGCACGAATTAATTCCTAGACCAAATATATATACGCTGGCGTATTTAAGGGGGGCTTCCGGGCTTAAGCCCCCCCGAAATCTTACTTACTATAGTAAAATATATGAAATATCTTGCAGAATTTTTACATTTTCAGGCAAAGCCCCCCAAAACAAAATCGTAAATACGCCACTGTATATATATATATATATATATATATATATATATATATATATATATACCGTCAAAGTAAAATTATTTAAAAAAAAAAACATTCCAGATCCGAACCTTATTCATGTTTAGAATTTGATTGAGATCGGTCGGATGGTTCAAGAGTTATTAACTCACAAACATAACCACTTTCATTTGAGTCGCCAAGTATCAAAAGCCGCCAAATCCATTTTTTTAAAACTGAAATTGAGTTATATATCTTTTGTTATATGTTTGATCTAAAGGAATTTTATGGAAACAGAATTTTGTTTAAAAGCTTAATATTTCATAGTAAAAAAAAAAATGTTCAAATATGGAACTTTGTACGCGTGTATATGGAGCTTCACTGCACGTTTTGCGAGATTACTCGAAACCAAGCGAAATGGACGTGGCGGATTTTGATACCAGGCGCCTCAATATAGATTAAGTAGGTAGGCCCAGCATCTAATTGTTGAAAAAGTTTTATTATTATTTTTTTAATCTCATATATCTAATCCGTGTCTTCCGTACCAAAGCCAGGAAAGTTCAAGTTTACTTATCGTAAGTGAAGCAAGGCGCGCATATTTTTTTAGGCGATTTCGCCTACATAACTTACATTAAATTATACATTATTTTTAATGACGGAGGATATGTTTCATAATAAGTCAGTAGTCATATAGTATTCTGGTGTATGAATATCCACTAACAATTTTTATGCTGAATCATTTAGAGTTGCCACCATTTCAAAGCAAAATGTCAGGAGTGTCATACTTTTTCCCACCTTTCTGAAACAAATTGTAGGGTCACTTCACTCACTTAGTCAGAGAGAGGGGAGGATGTATAATCGTTTCTTACAATATAATGTAATATAAGTCTTTCTATAGTGAAGATCGAATCATGCATATTTAATTGATAAAAGGAAAGTAAGACAATTTAAGTCATACGCCTAGATCATATAAAATCTATTTATAAAAATGAAAGTCACTATGTCTGTGACTTAATAACTTTGAACCACCCGACCGATCCGGATCAAGTTTTCAACATAAATTAGGTTTGGACCTGGGAAGTTTTTTTTTTAATCATTTCACTTTGACGGTGCAACTTAGGGGAAGAGGAGAGGGAAATATTTACAAATGATCGAAAATGACCGATATTAGTGTCGAATTCATAGTTTTCGGGGTTGCTGAGACGCACAGTGACACTTCCGATGCCGTTTATATCCCAATTCAGCCCCCGTTAGTACTTTGTCCAAAATGAAACGTATTCTCTCTGTGTGAAGAACTGGTATTCTGCTAGTATATAATAAAACAATGACCAATTTGCATAGTATGTAACCTACGTCCAGGCCTATATGTTACTTACCTAAATAGGGGCTGCATCCAAAGTTTAAAAAAAAAAATAGAAATAGTTAACTATTCCTATACTTTAATATATTTATTGTTCCAGGAATAGTACACTTGTTCTTATTTCTTTAGTTGCTGCCACTCACGTCTACTACTGTTGTTCCCATATAAATGTTTATTTCTGGTTACTTGTTACTGCCTTGAGAAGTCGATCTTTATCAATTAAAAAATGAGCTTGGATTTTGTTACCAGGCAAACTGCTACCTGCCTATCGCTGTTGTAAGATTTCCTCTTATTTAAAAGACTGTGTAATAATATGGAAATTATGTTCCAATAATAATAATAATAATAATAATAATAATAATAATAATAATAATAATAATAATAATAATAATAATAATAATAATAATAATAATAATAATAATATAATAACTTTGTTTTCTGTGCCTTTGAACAACTTTGAACAGCTCATAGGCAAAAATACAGCACTGTGTTAAAACCATTATAATCATTTTAAATGGCCCAGAACATTTCTAGTATAGAATGAATATTGGCAGGCTAAGGCCCTTGTCAGAAGATTCAATTCACAAGGTTGAAGCTAATTTATAAAATAAGATTAAAATAGAAACAGTAAATTTCATAATATACCATTTACAGAACTAAGAAAATTAAAGTTTCATTTAAAGAATGAGTCAACCTTGGTTAAAACTGCATATCCGGCATGCAAAAGATCCTGGTTACCTATTGTCATATTTCAACATAAAAGGTTGATTCTTTGAATGAAAGATTATAACTAAGGATTTTCTAAAGATACGGTATATAATAGCAATAAAATAAAAAATACTCTGTCATAATAATCAAATAATAATAATAATAACAAATTACCAACTTCATCAACAAATATAAAAGTTGGAACCTTTTAAAGACCCGATAAAGTCACGTCGGGACGCGGGATATTTTCTACAAAATCAGGAATGTCCTGACTTAGTCGGGACAAGTGGCAACCCTAAATCATATTGATCAAATATAAGAAGAATTAGCAGTGTCATGTGTACACCACGGGAAGGAGTTTGGTTTGTATGGGGTGATATTTTCTCAATTTGCAACCGGAGGTTGACTGACATGCTACTTATATGCACAAATGTTATTGTTATCGGCTAAAATGGGTTGAACTTGACCTAGGTTAGCTATGTTTAGATTCAAGACTAGCTCAGCAGTCTCAAAAAGTTCATTCGTGCATTATTTCTATAATTAAAAAAAATAGGCATATGATCATTATCAGGAAATAAATTAGCCTACATTTGTGTTAGGAATAGAACATCAATTTCTAATCCGTCATTTCCACGACTTCAACATTATTAGACTATTCCTAAATGTACCACAATTGGCTTGTCTGTCATCCACAAATTTTGTTACGCAATACATGATTATACTTTTACCCCTAATAGTTTGATTGAACTTGTGATCTAAAGTTATATTGAGAATTGAAATGTTAGACTGGCTTTTGTTTAAATTAAATTGGACGTAGTTTTAGAACTATTAATCAAGAGAACAACGTTTTTCATGATTTTGTTTTATTAATTGAAGTTTAGTGTCTCTTTTCAGCATCATGGTCTGCACGAAACACGAACTTACAGTTTAAGGTGGAATCCGAATTACCGTAATGCGTTCAATGCTTCCCCATCGGGAATCGAACCCAGAACCAATTTTCATGATTTTGTACTAGAATTAGTAGCTTGTTTTGTGCACAGATGTGCCAAAAGTTCTCACCTGAAATCTATAATAATTTATTCAGATTGCAAGAAATTAAATAATTGAAGGGTCGGGGCAAGATAGTACTATGCCACATTTGTATGATTTCGAGATAAATAAATTTTAAAAAAATCTATAAATAACACTAGTTAACAAATTTAAACTTTTTGTTTGTTACATGAGAAAAATCACCTGATCTGAAAGGAACTTTTTGCGCTGAATTCGAATATGCACTCGGTTTCTCTCCATCACGTACAGTTTTCCCGTAACAGATTGATTTTCGGGAAATTCCCTCAAAAATTTCCCTTTTTCAGATATTTTATTCCCCTAGCTCCTGTCCCCTTACATATAGTAACATAGAAATTATACCTAAGTATACCTTGATTTATATTTAATAAACCCTAAAAGTTTCGTAAAAATCGCTTTGTTCTTTCTAGAGAAATAAATATATTTGCATGTATACTGTGTCCACTGTTTATTGCACCTGATAGTAATGCTTTCAGATCTCCTGAGTTGGGGTAAAAACGATTTGCTTTATTACTACAAACACAGACATAAAAATGAATATTTACAATAATCAACAACACACTTGTATTGCTCTCTGTAAATTAGAAACGTGTATAAAAATAGAATGTACTTCCAACGTATATATTTTTTAAACGTACAGTATATGTATATCTTAATACATATATATACAATTCTCCAAGTTTTTTCGTTTTGTTCATGAAATGGTTATCAATATTTGTTATCAAATGTAACAGAATGCAAAAGAAAGAAAGAAGCTGATGACAAACATTATGAAGTGAAGGAATGGGAACCTAGAGTGAATTACGTACCTGGAGAATGCAACGTCAAATACGCTCCTTTGGTAGATCCTAATAAGATATTACTACCGCCACTTCATATCAAGTTAGGACTTATGAAAAACTTTGTCAAAGCCATGGACACATCTGGTGAAGGTTTCAAGTATTTGCGAGATAAGTTCCCTAACCTGAGTGATGCTAAGATTTCAGCGGGAGTGTTTATTGGTCCCCAAATTAGGAAATTAATGCTTGATGATAGCTTTGACAGCAAGTTAAACAGTGCTGAGCTAGCTGCCTGGACAGCATTTAAGTGTGTTGTGCGCAACTTTCTGGGCAATAACAAAGCTGAGAGTTAAACAGAAATCGTACAGGACATGATACAGAAATACAAAGAGTTGGGTTGTAGGATGTCTTTAAAAATCCACTTTTTGCACTCCCACCTCAGCTTCTTTCCTGCTAACCTAGGTGCTCTCAGCGACGAACAGGGGGAAAGATTCCACCAAGATATAATGGCAATGTTGAAAAGGTACCAGGGACGATGGGATGCTTCAATGATGGGTGACTATTGTTGGGGTCTTGTTAGAGAATGCAACATTTCTTACAAAAGAAGGAAGTAGTGTATGTTTTTGTAACCCAATGGAAGTTTCATATATTGTAATAGTTTTGATTGTCTTTTCATGACCTTTTGGTACATTTGTATTATTGTTTATTGTAAATTGTCACACTTGTAAATTATATTGTATTATATTTTATATATGTGTTTGTGGTAATAAAGCAAAACGTTTTACCTCAACTTAAGAGATCTGAAAGCATTACTATAAGGTGCAATAAACAATACACACAGTATACATACAAACATATTTATTTCTCTAGAAAGAATAAAGCGATTATTACGAAACTTGGAGGGTTTGTTAAATATGAATCAAAGTATACTTAGGTATAATTTCTATGTTAGTATATGCAAGGGGACAAGATCTTGGGGTGTAAAATAAACGAAAAGGGAAATTTTTGAGGGATTTTCCCGAAAATCCCTCTGTTACGGGAAAATCGTACGTGATGGAGAAAAACCGAGTGCATATTCGAATTCAGCGCAAAAAGTTCCTTTAAGAACAGGTATTTCCTTTTATGTAACAAAACCTTTGTTAACTAGTGTAATAGTTTCATTTTCTCCACGAAAAATTATATTATAAAGAAAGGTCGCACATTTTTTCTCCAATAAAGTTCAAATTTGAATTTAAACGCAAGGTGTGAAAAATGTTAAAAAAAAAAAAGTTATCGTTGAAAATTGTGGCATAGCACTATGTTGCTTGTAGACTTTATTTGTAAAAATAGAGTCGTTGTAAGATGCTGATATGTCACGTTAGAATCATGCCAAGAAGAATGTTAATGGAGATTAATGTAAATGAAGAATGCTCAACATATTCTTGATATATAGAAAATACTTAAATTTGAATATTTGAAGTGAAGTAATTATGAAGAAAATTTTTTATAGATTTTTTTTTTAATAGAAGTTCAATAAAACCACAGTTTGTGTTCTATGTAAAGACAGCAACATATTCAAAACAAAGTAATGTTTTCTCTAAACCTTCAGAGTTATTTTGTCACATATTCTTAACACAAATTCAACCTCCATGTTTAACGATAAAAATATTATTAGCCTATTCATATCAAAATTCTTACTTTAAGTTTAATGTAATACCAAATTCCTTGTACGTAGTTGAAATAATTTAAATAACGTATAATTACTAATGTTTTCAAGAAATATTAAGAGCACAGTTAACTCTGAAATATGTTATTTTAATAGCTAGAACTTAGTATCTGCAAATTTTGAACGCCTTGAAAATTTTCATAATTAAGAAATACAATTCACTGTATGTTCTTCTAACGAAAAACAAAGTGTAACATCGTAAATTCTGTATACAACCATCGATTTTCACATCAAATTAAGACCAAAAAAAAAAAAAAAAAATGTCGAAATGTTGTACCACATTGGTAAAAACGTTATCTGATGCGATATACTATTTTCTTCGCCATTGGTGTGTAATAGGAATATAAACACCTATACAGTGTGAACTTTGTACATTTATTGGCTTGACCTAGAGACCTGCACGAGCCGGGCCGGGCTTGAGCGGGCCGACTCTATTATTTCTTTGGGCCGTGCCGACACTGATTTCTCTTCAGGTCGGGCCGGGCTGGGGCCGATTAATTGCAATTCTTTAATAATATTGACATTCGTTAAACGATAATTAGAATAAAGGCAAAAGTTGAAGAAGTGTGCCCGTGAAAAATGTTACAAAATGAAACTTCGAAAATTTATGGGGCCCGGGCCGGGCTTGGGCCAAGAATTTTAAAAAACTTATCGGGCCGGGCCGGGCTCGGGCCGAAAATCTCCGGGCCTACGTACATCCGGGCTGGATTGGGCTCGGGCCGAAAAATTCGGCCCGTGCAGGTCTCTAGCTTGACCGTAGTTCTAAGACCAGTTATCTTGCACTTACTTGTAACATTTATCACAATTCACATTGTTCAGACGCAAACTGTCTTCATTGATCATAGACTATTGTCGCTATTGTTCAGAGACGCAAATAGTCTTCCTAATCTTGGAAAGAATCGTCCAATGAGGAATTTACTTTATCATTTCAATAATATAGTTAATTTTTAACATAGTACTACTTCAAGAAAGAGTATACCTGTATACGTTGAATTTGAGAAACATAGTTAAGCCTTATTTTGTTTAAAAAAAAATATGCTCCACCTCAAATTTATTGTCTTCTAATAAATATTCTTCACTATCACGAGAAACATATTCTTCATTACTGTGAAGTAACTTCAGTTTCACTTTCTTTGAGTATATAACACAATGTCCTCTTCGCATGTTTACTAACATTACTTGTACTAGCTTCTATCATGTTGCTCCCAGACGTTAGGTTGTTCATGCTGAAATGTTTACGATTATACTTATGGGAACAACAAAGATTATACCATTTGTGCTGTTATTTCTTAAAATTTCTTGAAACTTCTTACGATAGTTAAAAATACTACAGATGAGGAACCACAAACAACCCTTAGTTCATTTTAGGACGAAGTGTGGCATAGCACTATCTTTTCCCGAGCCCTTCAATTTTAAATCATTGTTAAATTATGATCCAATTTGCGTATCGTTTGATTAATCACATATTTATATGTTACCATAAAGTTATTTTCAAAGCTCTAATTAACCAGGAAGTCCTCACATATGAAATACATAGACCCCTAGATATGTTTGATTGCTTGGTACGAGGGTAGATCAATGCGGCAACAGTGTTTGCAAACACCCTTTCTTGTTAACTTCCATAATTTGACATTTGGACTACTAACTCAAATTCTTCAAGAAATGAACTGGCGGGAATGCTTTCTATTCCGAAAGAGTATTTTGTAAACGATCTTGTCACTAAGTTTTATATTTAATTATTTTCACAATATTGCTCTTGTAATGTTTGTTATCCTTTTTGAACCAATTTCACGTAAATTACGAAGTAAGACAGTCATGCTTAAGAATAAATTACTGTTATTGCAATGTGGGAGTTTAGTTTGAGAGAAATTTACAACACTGTGACTTGCTGCAATACAAGATAGCTTGAGGTAGGTAGGTACTCCGTCTGTGTCCGTGCCCACACGTTCACTGCAACTTGTTATTTTATTGAGGAAGTGATTGTTCCTGAAACGAAAGAAGAAATCTCACCAATCTTTCGTTAATTTGTACAGAAACATGCAAAATCTATATTATAAACATGCAAACAACTTATGCAAAATCTTTATTATCCAGAATTAGGAAGAAATATTTATGTACACTCATGTCCAAAATGATTATCGCATATATATAACTGTTTTCTTGTAAGAATATAATTTGATAATGATTTTGCAGGTCACTTTTAATACTGATACTATGTGTATAATCGGCAAATGTATATTTGTGGTAAATTTCATAGGAAAAGAATTATAAATAAGAATATTAGAATGAGCAAAACAAAATGTTGCTAAGTGCACAATAGTTTTATTTTCGTTTTATTATTCTTATTTAGTCTCTTTTGACATGAAATTTTCCACATACATGTCTTTGCCCATTATACACATACTAACATTATAAGAAATACCTGTCGAATTGTTATCAAATTATATTCCTACAACATCATATTTATAGACATGCGACAATAATTTTGGACATGAGTGTACATTGTTTATGTTATTACCTAAAATGAAAACTTATTTTAAAATTCTTTAATAACAGACGACATATACAGGGTGTTTCAAAACAACACCGACAACGTTTGAGGGGTGATTCCTGACACCAAGGTAAGACAAAAAGTATAGACCAACCTGGATATCGATAACCTAGATAAATATATATCTAGTAACTTTCGTGGCTTGCAATGGATGTGTAAATTATTTTGCCGTTTACAGCACTTCGATATCTCAAACCACTCTGGAGATATGATAAACATTGATAAAGTTCGCAATACTGCTGAAAATGTCGTATTTCTGGATGATGTTTAAACTGATTGTTGTTTTCTTTCCTTTTATAGTATTGTTGGAATAACTTTTAGTAGGTGTAATTACAACACGTCCTCGCAATTACATGATTTAAGCAGTGTTGCAAACTTCAACAATGTTTATCATATCTCCGGAGTGGTTTGAGATATCGAAGTGCTGTAAACGGCAAAATAATTTACACATCCATTGCAAGCCACGAAACTTACTAGATATATATTTATCTAAGCATTTTTTTTAAATAAAGCCTTTCGAAAAAAATCAAATTTTCAGGGCTTATAACTTCGTTACTATTTATTCAACACAAGTCATACCATGACCATAGTATCCAAAGCTAAGGTACTTCCGATGTGCATTGTCTTGTCCATCTCCGTTTCGCTATATGTGTGATAGAGGCTTCCAAACTTTGTATGTTTGTAATATTATAACATCATTAGTTTGCAACACTGAATAATAAATGTGATATTTTGAGTTTTCGTTTAACATGCTGATTTGAAATATGTAATAATCTGACGTAGTGCCATTTGAAAATATACAACTTTATGTTGGGATTGCAACACTGTTTATTAGGTGGTGTTGTTTAATTGTAAAACTATGTCCCCCTCATTATAGTTGCTTTATGAAAAGTTTCACTTTTCTCGATCTTCTGGTTTCTCCGTTATTACGGTTGTTCCAGATAAATTGTTCACCCTGTATACGGTGTATATATAATACTTTCATATATTTTTGTTATTCATTTATTTCTCATCTGTAAATAAAATCACAAAAAGTGTTCTTTTTCAGGTCACTTTCAGATCTAAACCCGGGGACACAAATTCGTCACTTGGAGAGATTTTCTAAATTGCAGTGACAATCCTCATGCCTGTAATAATAATAATAAAAAAAATGACATGGTGTCGTGCAGTGACGTACAGAAAGGGTGGAAGTACCGAATTTCAACTTCCCACCTTCAACAAGATGTTATGAAGAAATAAGCATTTGCCATATTAAAATGTAAATACGAAAATCCTGAAACGATATTAACTTGGAAGTTTAACACCCCTCCCTATCTTGATAAAATTATGTATACGCCACTATCATTATGTAGACCTATCTTCGCTTCCATAACACTTCATCCAGGTTATCCAAATACTATTTCCACTATCTAGAACATCTCGTCATACGTAAGGATGTTTCCATTTTTATTACAAACAACATTCTGGGCTGATACCCTTTTGTGAGTCCACGTATGCCTTTTGTACGGTACAAATCCTTCGTGTGTTGTTTTTGCTATTTTCAAAACTATACCACAGTATACAGGGTGTTATTGTGCAAGGTTGACGACGCTTGGAAGGTGATTCCTGACATCAAGATAAGACAAAAAGCCTAGACCAACTAAGTGTAGAAATGCTTCTTTTCGACTCTATGACCACCCGAAAATTTGCCGGAAAATTTCAAAAGCAGCCATCACTCGAGAATCAAATTTCGGGACGAAGTCGGGTAATATGAAATGTTCATTATTTTTAGTTGTAGATTCCATTAATGCACAATTGGATATAGTCAGGGGGCGCAAGGGTAACCCCCAACAAGGCCGGATTTAGCATTTTGGCGCCCCTAGGCCCAATAATTTTTTCCGCCCCCTAGTCTGGTTAAAGTTACTTTCCTAAAAACCTTTATTAAAAAATTATATCAGGCCTGTATGTTAATTGCTTAAACACCACTCCACGATGCAATTTTATCATTGCAAGTTTTTTGAGGAATTTACTTGGTTCTGGGCTTAACAAAATACCGTTAATGTATTAACAAAAGATTGGTGAACTTTACCAACAATTATTTGTTCCAATAAACTTCAAAATCAGAGTGCTTTATTAGCCTGTTTTTTTTTTAATCAATTCAAAAAATATGTTAAATTATGGCTATTTATTTTTATTTCTAGATATTTTTTATTTTTTCTCTCGGCCGTGCACCCCGTGGGAGTTTGCGCCCATAGGCCCGGGCCTACCGGGCCTATTGGGAAATCCGGCCCTGACCCCCAAAGAAACTGGAGACTCCCTTGGGTATTTTGTTAAAAGTTGAATGAAGAAAATGAGCAGCTGTCAAGTACAATATTTCAATATAGCATAATACATCGTCAAGTTAAAATCCGAAAAAAAAGAAAAAAAACTTAAAATTTCTTTACTTGCGGCGCTTGATACAGCCGTCCTACGCACATTCATTTTGCACTTACTTTGGATCAAAGTTCCTTTCTCTTCATTTTCGCACGCTCTTAACTTGAACAGAAACCATTCAGTTATCATCTGTCTCCATTAGCTTAAAAGGCGTAACAGTAAGACGTTAAAGACTTCGTTTCATTTCAATTCTTCCTCCGGGAGTTTATTCTGTACTAAGCTGAGACAAAATAGATCAATCAAACTTATGTATCTCTCCTTCTTTCGAATTCTAACAGTGTTCTTCTAACTTGAGCGATGTACGGTGCCTTTTGTTCATTGAAATATTACCTAGGGTATACATGATTGTTGTTCATTTTTCTCATTTAACTTTTGATAAAAATACCCAAGGGATTCTTCAGTTTCCTTTCATATCACCCTTGCGCCGCCGCTGCACTATATTCAATTGTGCATTAGTGGAATCTACAACTAAATATAATGAACATTATATTTTATTCCTTCTTTGAACTGAAATTTGATTCACGAGTGATGACTGTTATTGCATTTTTCCAACAAATTTTCAGGTGGTCATAGAGCCGAAAGGAAGCATTTCTACACTTACAGTTGGTCCATACTTTTGTCGTATCTTGATGTCAGGAATCACCTCCCAAGTGTTGTCAACCGTGCACATTACCACTCTGTATTTGGGATATTAGAAACAAACACATCACAATATCGGTCACACACACCACTGTCTTAAACGCCAATGGTCATTGCAGCTACATCTATCAGAAAAATCTCTCATACAAGCCACATGCACATTCGATCATAACCGCTAGGCTATATATCACTGCAGCCACATCATGCGGAAATTTCTAGGTTCGTCATGCCGTGGTCACTGATGCTAGCAGTTATAGACTCCAATGCATACCCCGAGAACTGCATGATATGCAGTATTGACACAATGCAAATTTGTTGTTTCTTTGCAGAAATAATCTCCTAATACCTTAAGAAAGCTTATTCTATTAGCGAGTCTCCATATTTGGTTTCACCATGCTGATATAGATATAAAAATGCGAGTACTTCCTTATAACGACTACTCAGTATTCTACAGAAATATTTTAATGCTATAAAAACTTATTAGCAACTTTCTCACTTTGAATCAAGTTTATATAAGCATCGCAATTGGTATCCTTGTCGCAAACAAATGTTACTTTACAGTCGTTAACATGCTTGTTCGTATGGACACTTCCTGCGACAAGTCTGTCTGACCGTCAGAAGTTTGTTCATTTAGCCAGACCTTTTGCACATTAATGCTTAAGACTCTTCATGTGATTCTGTTTTTCTCAAATATGTTTATGCTGCTGTAGTTGTAAGGATTTGTATTATTGTAAATTAAGATGCAGCTATTTATTTGTACCATATATATACCAACTTTTCATAACAATGATTGATATTAGAACAATTATCATTAATAGTATTGCTGATATATAATTGTTTATTGGGTTTAGTTTAGTGTCCCGTTCAGCAGTGAGGCTATATGAGACGTGAGTCTAGAGCTAAACGTGGGATTCGAACCATATGAGCTTTCCCCGGAAATCGAACTCAGGTCTCCCGTGCCGAAGTCCCATACGCTAAACATATAGCAATGAGGAAGCTCATAATTGACCTGTTTGTGGTTTGCTTAATTGCAATTTTACAATGACGTTATGGCAGCAGAGTTAATCGTTGCAATTTTAGTGAAGCAGATTCATTTGCCCTCTTTCATCATGGCCGATTATTTTAATCAATGTTTACGTTGTTTTTTTTTTTTTTTCCTGACGCTACAATAAATATCGAAAACGAAGGTTATTTTAGATATATAAGTAACTTAGATATAGGTCTGCACCCGAAAATATAAAACCTCAATTCAAGTAATGATCTCAATTCAAGGAAAAACAGAATTTTACTGACAGATCTTATAGTGCAACCTAAGAAAATTCATCAACTACTATTCCTTTGTCCCAATGCATTGTTGCGTCTTTCCGGTCCTGCCTCTCTGACTCCTTTTCCTGTGCTATTGGTTTTTGATCGGTTAAAAATTTTCTATTATATTTGGTTATTTAGTCTCTTAATGATTATTTTAAAAAAATATCGATTACAATTATTGATGAACTTGTATTTCTTTAAAGAGTTTAAGAATAGTTGTAGTGTTCTGTATAATAATCAGATTTAAACTGGATTATTCTTATTATTATTATGTTAATTTTGCAGGTGAATACAACATATAAGAACAACTGGAACAAGAAATTCCGGAAGATGTCAAGAAGTTATCATATGAAGAAGACCCGTCTTTAAAGTGACCACAGTGACAAACAAAAAGTAAAATGATTATATGGAAATGGTTGCTACTAGTTCTTGGTCTTTGCGCCTGCTCTTTGGATACCCTTGGTCTCTTCTCATCAACTATCCTTGATTCTATACGAGACTTCTATAGAGGGACTTTCCAAGCTTTGGAAGGACGAATTACAAATGTTAAAGTTGTTGATGATACATATGACTTTATAATTGTAGGTGGGGGCTCAGCTGGAGCCGTGGTAGCAAATAGGTTAAGTGAAATTAAAGGCTGGAAAATTCTTCTGTTAGAAGCTGGAGGATTTGATAATTTTTTGACAGACGTTCCTGTCGTATCAGCATATGTTGATCATGTTCCAGAAATCAACTGGAATTATAAAACTGAATATTCTCCCAATTTCTGTCGTGGACTTGTTGAAGGTCGTTGTGTCTGGCCACGCGGGAAAGTATTAGGTGGCACGAGTGTGATAAACTACATGATATACACTAGAGGTAATCGGAGAGACTATGATGCGTGGGAAGCAATGGGTAATCCTGGTTGGGGCTTCAGGGACCTTCTTCAGTATTTTAAGAAATCAGAAGATCAGAAAAATCCCTATTTACTCAAGACCAACTATCATTCAGCAGGAGGTTATCAAACAGTGGATGAAGTAAGATTTAGAACACCGTTAGGTTTAGCCTTTCTTCAGGCTGCTGAAGAATTAGGATTTGAACTACAGGATGTAAATGGCAAACATCAAGAAGGTTTTACATTTATTCAAGGAACAGTGCGAGACGGAAGGAGGTGCAGCACGGAGAAATCATTCCTTAGACCAATTAAAGAAAGAGATAACCTTCACGTTGCTCTTAACTCACAAGTCACCAAGATATTAATTGATTACTCAACAAGAAGAGCGGTTGGAGTTGAATTTTACAGAAATAGGAGATATCAACAAGTTAAAGCACGATATGAAGTGATTCTTTCGGCTGGAACTTTAAATTCTCCTCAACTTCTTATGTTATCTGGAATTGGTCCTGCAGATCATTTACAAGAATTAGGAATTCCAGTTCTACAGCATTTACCCAGTGTTGGACAAAATTTACAGGATCACATAGGAATAGGTGGCATAACTTTCCTAGTCAATCGAAGTGTAAGTCTAATAGAATCTAGAATAACTATTCTTCAAAATTTTGTTACGTATTTTGCAGATGGAAAAGGTCCATTTACATCACTAGGTGGCGCTGAATCCCTTGGTTTCGTGAGAACTAAATATTCAGACGGTTTTCCTGATCTCGAACTTATTTTTGCTCCTGGTTCAACAAATTCCGATAATGGTGGAATCAAAGACTCACATGGCTTAAGTGATCAACTTTATAATAAAGTATTTAGACCCATCAAAAACAAGGATGCCTGGACAACATTTCCAACGATACTTCAACCATATAGCAAAG
The DNA here is from genome assembly GCF_964235325.1 of Thermobia domestica. NCBI lineage: Eukaryota > Metazoa > Arthropoda > Insecta > Zygentoma > Lepismatidae > Thermobia > Thermobia domestica. Next base: position 93,922,418 of record NC_137461.1, read on the forward strand.
GATTTATGAAACTTAGATCCAGAAACCCTTTCGAAGCTCCATTGTTTTACCCTAATTATTTATCCGATAGAAGAGACGTGGAAGTGGCAATAGAAGGACTAAAACTTGTTTTGAAGATGAGTGAAACTGATGCGTTTAAGAAATATGGAAGCTATCTTTACACAGTGCCTGTACCAGGCTGTGAAGAGTATCCTTTTAACTCAGAAGAATATTGGGAATGCCATTTGCGAACATACACAATGCTCTTTCACCATCAAGTGGGAACATGTAAAATGGGTCCACCTTCAGATCCCGATGCAGTTGTTGATCCACGATTACGAGTATACGGAATTAGTGGTCTAAGGATTATTGATTGTTCTATAGCTCCCAGAATTCCTCGTGCTCACACAAATGCAGTGGCCATTATGATAGGGGAGAAAGGGTCTGATTTGATTAAAGAAGATTGGGGAATTGGGAAACAAGCATCTAGAGATTTTGGGGGAACACATTTGGGAGTGAAAGACCTGGAGTCGCACTTAGCTAATGAGAACTGGGAGTTTGGGTTACCTGAAGAATATTTATATTCGTGGTGAGTATCTATAATAGTGTTGAAAAGATTAAATAAATCGATGTTATCTCACTGTCGTTGTAGCAAGACAAGAAAAGTCCTCTTGATGGGGGACGAAATGTCACTCAGGAGATTATACCAGCAGTATTACAAGTTATACCAACAGTTGCATTTTATGTAGTGTTTAATTTCAAGCTATGAAAGTTAGTTCAAGATTACTGTGTTAATCTACATCTTAGATTAGCTGTGGAACTATCATAATTTCAAATACATTATCTGTACAGCATGTAGCAACAAAGCCATTATTTACCTGTTAAAGGCTTGGGCATCTGCATAACTTTTTCTAGCGAAGGCAATGTTCCGCTTTCCAGCTTTCAAAATTGGAAAACAGAAACATATGTATACTAGAGCTATAGATAGGTGAGTGGAGAACTTTCTAAAGAGAGGTAATGTTCTTTTAATAAACATGGCTACACAAAACAGAAGTAAATATGTTTGAGGAAATCAGCTGCATGGAGAATGAGTATAATATATAATTACTAAGTATGAAAGTATATTATTTCCTCAGACACAGAAAAAATTAAATAAATTATAGATTCCCATATTACATAATGAAACAGATAACACTGCAATTTGATATTATGTGTTTTATCTTATTAACTTACAAGTACAAATCTAGATTTGTAGGGTCTATAGGACTGTTAATGTTATCCTTAAAACAAGATTGTAAAATTTGTAGTTAAACATCGTATGCTTGTATTGTAAACTTAAAGTCTATGGAAGGAAAGTTCCTAATTACTTTTTGAACTTCCGCACTTATGGGAATGAGCATAGTTCATTGCAGCAAACTAAGAAAATTTTTGTGAGACTTACGTGAAAATAGTTCACAGAAATATTTGGAGAACTGAGCTGAAAATGGAAGAGAGAGACTTTATGTGTTCAATTGAATAGTATTTACTGATACATTCAGATATCGTAGAACTTTTAAACTATTAAGTTATTTATTATGCTAATAATAATCTTGGTTAGTACTGCAAATAAAATAATGTAAGACAAAATATTTCTTTTACGTAAAGGAACTTAAGAGTAAACAGATTATTGCTACATCTTAATGGATAGCTTTTTAGGAAGAGCAAAGATGTGTCTATGATGCATTTTATTGAAACTTTAAATATACGAGGGGCAGTCAAAAACTTCCAAGAATTTTGTTGTAGCTCTTTATTACTACAATACACAGTACACATTTACTTAATTGCCTTCAAAGGAGGCACCTTCGAAACACATACACTTGTTTCAGTAATCTTACGATTGCTGGAAACACTGACGGAAATGTCCTTTTGATATCTTCCGAAGTTCAGGCGTCGCGTTGGTTTTACTCTCTTCTACAATGGAGAAACGGAAAAGGCCCATTTTTAGCTTTCGGAAGAACCAAACATCCGATGGTGCTAAACTGTTTTTAAAGTCTCTAAGGCAGATTTCCCCATTTTTCATATGAACTTGATTGCGCGTTGCTACATCTGTGAAATTGCACTAACTGATCATCATATACTTCTCCGTTCAGCTAAACTAGTGGTACACACGTACACTGCCTATTATGAAGTGTTAACACATGTCAGATTCACAATTAGGCAATCTATGGACTGTACTGCATAAGATTCATTGTAGTTGCATCACAAATGCTAAAACTACAACAACATTCTGGGAACTTTTTCACTCCCCTCATATATACAGGGTGTTAATGAACTATACAGACAAACTGTAAGAGGTGATTCCTCACATCAAAATAAGACAAAAAGTTCATATAGACCTATGGCAAAAAGTGCATAGTTTCAGAGCTAGAACTGTCCAAAATAGCGAAAAGCAAAATTTCAGTAGGTCCTATTTCGAATTCCACAAACTGTGGATTGTGGTTCTTATCAGCGTAAAGGAGGTCACTCATATACAATCCAAAAGTGAATATTTCATCAATTGTCGATAGCTGCAGAGGGTATTCCCTACAAGATGTAATTCTCAGATATGTTTTCAATAGAGTTTTCAGATATACCCTGATTTCAAGAAGGGTCCAAAGTAGGCAGGAGGTAACCTTGACAATAATGGACATCCAATGCTTCGGACGGAACGCAGAAGTGTTAGAAACTGGCAACTCCATGTTCCTTTGTGTTCGGAATTGCGCGTGATGATATGTATTTCGTCACGGTATATTTCATGTTTTCTTTACCTATAAGCGTGAAAGAAAACATCGCACCATGGGTTTTCCTGAGTACGAGAGACCGTGCTGCTCACGATCCTTAACACTTCCGACATTGCGCCAAAGAATTCCGTGTTCACTGCTATCACGGCTTATCGTTTGCCTACATTGGACTAATCATAAAGTCAGAGCGCATCTCAAAATTCGGTTGATGTCATGTCTGGAAATTTCACCCTGCAGGGAATAATTTGTACACCCATTGAACATTAATGAAATATGCATTTTTGGATTGCGTATGCGTGACTTCCTTTACGCTGATAAGGATCACTATCCACATTCTCTCGAGTTCGAAATAAGGGTTCTTGAAATTTGGCTTTTTTGCGATTTTGGACAGCCCTAGCTCTGAAATTATGCACTTTTCGCCATAGGTCCATATGAACTTTTTGTCTTATTTTGATGTGAGGAGGAATCACCTCTTACAGTTTGTCTTGTAAAACAAAGATTGAAGGTATTCTAAACTTTAAAAGTTACAAAATAATTTGGTTGAAGGACATTACTGCATTACATAACCGAAATGGTTTTCCAATTCATTAATCGTTCTATTGATAGTTATGAGAAAATGTATTTTATTTTTATAATAGTTTGTCTTGTGTCAAGCAAGTGGATGAGTTCATATAAAACGAACTTGTGATTGAGTTTTTTTTTTTTTTTTAATTCTTGTTATAGATTGTTATGTTCTCTTGGACAAATTTGCTTTTCGACATTATTTCCTCTGTATAATTCCATCCATTTTTTAAATAAATGTTTTCAAAATACGTGTTGGAAGACGAAAAGATGTTTTAAATGCTATTTAGGAAAGTGTTTTCAATTAGAGTTCACAGGAGTTGAAATTCTCTGTAATATTGGTGGTTATTTGATGTTTAAATAATAGATTGTCATTTGCACCATCAGAAATGTATAATACAAGTGTAAAGACGAGCTGCGCAAATTAAGCAATAGTTTACTCATTAGTTGGTTTTATTTAGCCTGAATTATCTAACAAACTTTTTTTTCTAATGCGAATTTTCATAGCGTTGGATAAGCATTTTAAATAAATAAGTAATGTGTTTGTAATGAATGCTTCAATGAACAAATTTCCTAAACATGGTAAAGTACATAGAATATCCTCTATGCGAAACATTAAAGGAGCCAAATTATTCATAGGGAATCTGGTCTTTCTAGTTAATTCTAGTTTAGGACTCCCAGACGTTCCGGTTTAACCGGGACAATTTTCATATGATCTCAGTCTAGATATCTGGTAACCTTACGAACCTCAAGCGCAGTGTGGAAGATGAGAAGTATTATACCTGTCAGCAGTGGCGTATTTACGGGGTAGCTATCGGCCCCCAGTCCCACCTGAAATAAATTTTTATATGCACAACTTCATTAAAATTTGTCGGCACACAAAAAGGAAAAATATAAGTACTTATTCACGTATTGTACATAGCTTCCCCCCTTCCGAAACAAAATCCTAAATACGCCACTGCGTGACATCTACAAATGATAAGAGTGTTGTTGTAAAAGTACTAATCATAATTTGGAGTTCATTAAGTGAGTAGTGAAGCTGTGGTGATTGTAGAAATGCTCTCCTCTACGAACTGTTCATTATAATATTCCCATAGTAAATGGTTATATTAGTGTTTCCATTAAAAATACTATTGTTTCAAATAGGTTTTTACTATACACAACCGTAATTGAAATGCACATTGACAAGACAACATGTAACTAATAAAAGTTAGCCGTATGTGACGGACTTCATATATTCAATCAGTCTCTTCATCATATACAAAATACTTATCACTAGAGAAATACTTTGGGAAATATTGAGTCATTTTTACGTGTGATTAGTGTCGTACGTTGGCTAACGCATAAAAAAACTACTGTATTTTATTTTAAAGGATACCTTGTTTTTAAGAACAAAAAAAATACGAGTCATTTTATTTCTAGGTAAGTTTTTTTTTTAAAGACAAATGTGAAATAATTTATGTAAAAACAAACAGAAAACAAAATTATGTTTAGAATGTACTGAGATTACAGCAATGTAATTTGAACCTACGTTCCCTTTATTTTGTGTAATCAATTTAATGAAAAAAGCAACAGTGTCACGTACACCTCAAGTGAAGGAGTTTGTTTTATATGACATGATATTATCTCAATTAATATCGGAAACTGGAAGTAGTAGTATTTTTTACCATTTCCGGTTTTAGTAGAGATATTAGGCACCTACAGTGGAGATGGAATATAGGTTTATTCTAGGAATGTTTACTTGATTACTGGGAACCGCTTTTCTCTGTGTACTACCGTTATTACTCCATAGCGATCAGTGTTAAAAGCAGAACTTGTTGACTTCTCCCACTTCCAGTTTGAATACAAGGTTAAGAGAGGAGGTAATACCTATACTTAGAAGAATAAATCGATTTCCCTCAAAAGCGATTCTCACTATCTCTTATCGTTTTTGGTCTATGTAGATAAATATTGGAAACGGAAGTTGTAATGAATTTCTGACTTCCGGTTTTAATAAAGTGTTTAAGAAGAAGAAGAAATGTATATTTGGAACGCTTAATCGATTATAGGAAACTGCTTCTTGCTATCTATTACTGCTTTTGTTCTTTGTTATCTATTACTGCTTTTGATGAACGTAAAAACTGGAAATAGTTGATTCATCCCTATTAGTGGTCGCGGTTTCCTCGGAGTTTTAAGAACAACTACTATTGGTTGAAGTTAAAATCAGTGAAGCCCTCCCACTTAAGAAACTCTTCCTTGTTTGGCCTCCGTGCTAGTTTTAGAACGTAGAATTAAATTCCCAACATAGCGAACGATACAAATGGTTGACTGTTACAAGGGAGTTTAAAGATATTTCCAGACTAATTGACTGTAATTTGCATTCAATTATACAATGTGTATACATACAGTGTTCAAGAGCAAATGAGAAATAACGCCGGCAAGCACGACCGAGCGATCTAAGAAATTATACTGGCGATCACGAGTCCTGTCTGTTGTAGATTACAATCTTATCCAGGCTATGAGTATTTGTATTTTTCTTTAATCATTTATTTTATTATTTCATAGCATTCAATTCACGATTGTCATAGTAAATCTATTTTTCATTGCAACTAACGATCCGATGCAGCAAAGCTTTCCGGTTAATACATAATTACCTAGGTATTATCCCTCCAGAGAACTTCAATCATACAAGCAATGATTTTTGTTGGTTCATGTCAACTCAAGTGGGATAACATGATTCCAACTTTCTCATGTTCTGGATTACACGGACCCATCAAACGACAGGGCATGGTGTATGCCTAACTCGTATTCAATGCCACGAACACTTTTCTGGGGGTTCATTCCCACAGCAATTTGAACATGATGCTAGTCGAAACACACGGGGCTGATTTGGCATATCTTTCACCGGAATGAAATTGACAAACCAAGGGCGAATGGCGCGTTCATTCATCATCCCTAGCCCAATACTGTTAATGATTTTAGCGACTTTCTATGCAGAGAACAAATGCAAGATAAAGACCAAGAAACGGTTGGTCTTGGTCTTGGTCTTGGTCTTGCACATTCAGTCTTGGTCTTGGTCTTGCACTGCAACCCTTGGTCTTGGTCTTAGTCTTGCACACCCAGTCTTCGTCTTAGTCTCGGTCTTGCTTGCAAATCTTGCAAGTCTTGCTTTTAAGAAGTCTTGTGCTTTACATAGATAAGTTTTGCTCTGGATATAAGGGATAATAAATTTATATACAATGCGCCAATAGTAGGGGAAATACAATGTTTGTTTATAAATGTAATATAGTAATATAGTTTACCTTCGTGTAAGTATGATGATAGTGCACAATCTTTTTTTTTTTTTTTTTTACTTTTACTTTTTTCCTTTACCTTTATTTTTCAGTGGGTCCCCACACTTTACTACTTATAAGATAAATCACAACGTTTCGTAATCTTTTTATATTTTTATAACAGATCCAATACTCCACTAGTTCCCAAACTGGGGAGGTTACTCCTGAGACGAAAGAAAGAAAATCAAGACGGCACAGATTACTGAAATACCATGAATTGCAAAATTGTTTTTACAACTCTAAAGGCGTATTTTTTTTTTCTTTTTAACCACGATTAAGTAACCTCTTTATTGAACAAACTTCCAATTAAATTTTGAGATTTTACTTGACTGATTCCAATATATACTCTTTGGGGCAGAAACATGGGCCTTACGCAAAAGCGATGAAGAAAATTTGAGGCTTTTGAAACGTGGGCATGGGGAAAAGAATTAGCTGGGTTGAACGGAAAACGATGAGAAGGTGTTAGAAATAGTAGCAGTACGGGAGCAAAGAAGAATTTTAGATGTAATTAGGATTAGGAAGAGGAATTGGTTGGGATATTGGCTGCGGAACTGTATTATGAGGGACGTGCTAGAGAGTGTGGTGGAAGGAAAGAGAGGGAGGGGACGAACGAGGCTGTAGTTGAAGGAAGATATTAAAACAGAAAATTGCTACGTCAAGACAAAAGAGACTAGCTGAAGACCACCGTACAGTGAAGCTTCTCAGTTGCAGCAAGTGACTACCAATAATTGCAGCATAGCTATGATGATGATAATGATGATGATATGGTTAGCAATATTTGCCATAACAGAGAGAGAGAATTAAAATAATAATTATTATAATCAAACCTCTTAATATTTTAGGATAATTTGAGTGAAAACTAAAACGACTCAACTGTCTATCTTTTCAGTAAACTCAATTTATATAGGGGAAGGGGAGGCAAAGTGAATATATGAGGCAAGCGAATAACGTAATTTACAGCGAATTGAAAATGAAATGAAATCTTTGAGTTTTACGTCCCACGCGTATGCCGGTTAGGCTAAGGGAGACGGTTATTATGAGAAATGAGTGAAATGGTGGAATGAAGAAAGTGGGAGGAAACGGGAAAACTCCGAGAAAACCCACGATAACGGTGTTTATCCACCACAAGTCCATACGGCACGAGCTGGGATCGAACCAGGGATCCCAAGCACTGGAGGTGAACGCTTTACCACTGAGCCACCGCGTACAGTGAATTGAATATAGATGGCAGGAAATGATTGGCCAAGCTTGTGACGTCAGTAGTGGAAGAAAAGGACATTAATGCCTAATGTCTACGTGTTGTTGTTCCACGAGAGAGAAGAAGAAAAGAAAATACACATTTTGCTATAAAAAATGAAAAAAGAAAAATTCACAAGGTAAGGTTTTCAGAATCTTTTCCTATTGTTCTCTGGAGTGTTTGCGAACATACCATGCATGAATAGTGTGGGGTTTTACCTTTATTATCATATTTGGAAGTAGCCGTAACTACGCAGTCCAAATGCTGTAGATATTCTTTTGTTTCGTGTGGCAGTGTGGGACAAGGAGAAAAATTTTAGAAGGGGCAAAACGAATAGGGATTCACTATCAAGAAATCTCTACAAAAGAAGAGTGCGAACAAGTATAGAAAGTCCAATAAGTCTACCGAAGCAGGTACTAGTGCACTTTCCTTGAAAGAACTACCAGAAAAAAAAAAGAAAGAAAAGAAAATCACCTGATCAAGATATTTCTGCAAGAAGAAATATTTTTGCTGCTCCTATAGATATAGCAAATAATCTGGAATTACAAAGAAAAAATCACTTGCAAAATCTTCAGAAGAAGACGGTAGTTACCAGTGCAAGTTTTGTCATGAATATTATTCACACCCACCTACCGAAAACTGAATACCAATGCTCTATTTGTCTATCATGGTTTCACGAAAATTGCACTGATTATGAGGGTCAAGACATTTACGTTGTGATGTGTGCGAACCAAACATGTGATATTCTAAGCTCTAATTTGTTTCCTTCAATTTGTTTGCTGTTACGCAGATTGTTGTCATTAATGTTACTTTAGATTAAAAGAAACTACACACATAGAACACTGCCTATTTGATAAGAAAATATACCTATATGGACTTGAGTTCTTTAAATATGTTTGGGTGTATATATATGAGAAAATATATATATATATATATATATATATATATATATATATATATATATATATATATATATATATATATATATATATTCTCATATAAAACTTATATTTTACATATTTGTACTAAACTCTGGCCTTTAATATGTGAGTTTTCGCTTATTCACTTTGCCCCACTATCATGATTCATTTTGCTCGGCTAATGAGGCAAAGCGAATAAATTGCAGTAGTTCATTTATTACGTAATATCACTTATGTATATGATATTATAATTATTCTTATATTATCATTTGTAAGTTTAATAATCATAAAATATTTCCTCAAAGTTTTAGTTTCCTTGTCCTAATTTTAGTTGTCACTTGAGGCTGTTAAAGTTAACTCGTTCTCTTTGCCCTCCTTCCCCTAAATACTTTTGACCTATATTAGAAATACAAAATAACTGCATCAAACTCCAAGTTATTTGCAATAACTGTACAAAATCACTCTCACTTCTGAATATGGATTACTTGTATAATGTTATATCGCTCAATCCTCGATGTGCCGTATACCTTGGACGAAAGTTCGTATAGATGCTAACGTGAGGTCCGTGAATAACGTGGGAATAGTCATTCTATTCGCTTTTGCATATTTTATGAGATATACAGGCTGATGCAAAACAGAATGCAACATAAGACAACTATATAATCCGAGTTCGAATTGGACGAACTTTCGTATGGATACTAATTTGAGGTCGGTGAATAACCTGGAAATAGTCATTCGATTCGCTTTGGAATACTTTGCTAGATATACAGGGTGATGCGCAAGTAAAATAACATGAAAGCATTCTGTAATTCACCGGTATAGAACGATGAAAGCCCACACGTGGATACCAAAATGAATGTGCGGAATCTCATGGCAATAATGAGGAATACAGTGGCGTCGCAGGAAAATCTCCCGTTGAGTAAAGGGGATTCCACATGACAATCATAAAAATGAAAGAAAAAACACTGTTCGATGTTGAGATTCTGGAGAGAAGTACGAGTCTTGAGGACACATGTTCCTGAAAAAATCGCACCTTTTATCAATTGCAGTAGCACTTTGGAAGGTCAACATTAGAACTGAAACTGGGTTCCAGCAACTGTAAAGTAAACAGTAATAGCAGGAGCGTCATTTCAGATTTTGCTTGGGGGGGGGGGGCAAGACCCCTTGATATAAGTAAAATTTCGCGTTTTCCACTGATTTACTACTATTCTATTGATAAAATCTATATACATCCCAAACTCAGAGGGGGGCAAATGCCCCTCCCTGCCCCCCTAAATGACGCCCCTGAGTAATAGACAAAGTTTGGCAAAAGAAACAGCCCAACTCACATGTTCACTTGCGGCAGGCCGCGCCTTGCTTCTCACTGTCACTTGCTGTGCATGTCATACTGTCATTCTGCATACACGATTCAAATATAGAAAGTTTATCTCTTACCCATGAACAGCAGGTTCATACGACAGGCTAATCCAAGTACATTCGAAATCACCATTGGAGACGCCCATGCCGATCACGTGATGCACAAACGAAACCTTAATCTCCGCCGAAAGTCATAAGTCATAACGGATGATATACGTAGGATCGATATCCCTGGTTACAATTTCTTGTTGGACTCAGATTACATAGTTGTCTTATGTTGCATTCTGTTTTGCATCACTCTGTATATTTCGTAAAGTACGCAAAAGCGAATCGAATGACTATTACCACATTACTCACCGACCTCAAGTTAATATCTATAGTTTGTAAATTTCGTCCAATTCGGACGTGTGAGATTGGAACCATTTCCTTGTAAGTAAAAACTGAAAAAGAACAAGCAAAAGTTAAAATAAATAAGAACAATTGAAGGGTAAGGGAAAAAACAAGGAATGTCCATGTGTGTGCTTTAACGGATACTTTGTCCTATCTGTTGGTGATTCTTGGTACTATTTGACTATATACGCTATGCATGCGTAGATATAGAAATGTCCATGTAAAAAGGAACAAAAGATTTGACTAACCCTATTCATTTTATACACGGTTTCAATACTAAAACGCCGTTCTTTTGAAAATCCAGTTTTTTAAAAAACATTTCTTATTTTTTCCCCTTACCCTTCAATTGAATTAATACTAGCTTCAAGTACTTTTCCCAATTGTACACCATATCTGCAGATATAGGAACCACACCAGGTAGGACATCGGTTATACCAGTCGCGTATGCATTGATGCCAGATAAAATAGAACGAACATACAAGGAACTGTTTACATTTCTTAAAATGCGGCCAGAACGTTGCGTGTTACTTGCCACGGGTTACTTGCCACTATTGAAATTTCGTGTTACTTACCACGGTTACCTTATCGCATATTTATCTATGTATGACAGCGTGTTCGTTGCCACGCACCTGCATCTAAATTTAACCTTGGGGAGGGGAGTAATTTCCCTGTATTGTTTTATCTTGGCTGGAAAGCTCATTCTAGTTTCTTATGACAGCGAAACACACTTCCTTCCACAATTTCTTCTTTATATATATTTCTTCTTTAATGCTGGGCGTTTCTCTATTTCCTCAATTAATTTTTTATAGTCTTTATCACTAATTAAAGACATGCTAGTCACTGATCAAAGAATGTATTAGTTTCCATTGCGAACACTTCTTTTCACGTGCTACACACGGAACGAACTGCCACGTGAAAAAAAAAAACTTGTAGAAAACATTTATTTTTTACCTTTCTACTTGGAGATATCTCGGCAACTTTTCTGTTGCCGTCGCATCAGTGAGCGGACTCCCATAAGATTCAATGCATTTTTAGATGTTGCGCAACTGTTCCGTCGCGAGCTGTTGCCCTGCTGTCACCCTGCTTAACAACACCTCGGCAACTTTTCTGTCGCCGTCGTCTCAGTGAGCGGACTCCCATAAGACTCAATGCATTTAGCGAGCTCCTCCGTGGCTAAGCGGTTAGCGTACGCGCCCTTCGCGCGGGAGACACGGGTTCGATTCCCGGCGGGAGCTCATGTGGTTCGGATTCCACGTTAATTAGTAGGTCCACGTCTCACATAGCCTCGCTGCCTAAAGGGACGCTAAACTGAAATCCAACTCAATGCATTTAGCCAGAGCAACAAGATAGTTGCCCGACAAAATGTAGCCAGTGAGCGGTAGGCCTAAGGCAACAGCTTGGCGACGAAACAGTTGGGCACATCTAAAAATGCATTGAGTCTTATGGGAGTCCGCTCAATGCGGCGACGGCGACAGAAAAGTTGCCGAGGTACATCCAAACAAAGAGATAAAAAAATAGATATTTTTTACAAGTTTTTTCACATAACAGTTCGTTCCGTGTGTAGAGTATGAAAAGAAGTGTTCGCAATGGAAGCTAATACATATATGTCTTTAATTAGTGATAAAGACAATGAAAAATTGAGGAAATAGAGAAACACCCAGCGTTATATATATATATATATATATATATATATAAAAAGTTTGCAAGAATATTCATATATAAATTGAAAGAGGAAATTGTGGGAGAAAGTGTGTTTCGCTATTGTACGAAACTGGAATGAGCTTCCCGGCCAAGAAAAAAATAACACGTATTTACACAGGAGCCTATTACATTTTGAAATGAAATGAAACCTTGGAGTTCTGTTCCACGGTTATGCCGGGTAGGCTAAAGGAGACGGCGATGATGAGAATGAATGAAATGGCAAGATGAAGAATGTGGGAGGAAATGGGAAAACCCATCCACACGGTGTTTGTTCACCACAAACCCCAATTAGCGCGAGCTGTGATCGAACCAGGGATCCTATGCACCAGAAGTGAACGCTTTACCACCGAAACCTTTTAGATTTTGAATCTGATATCACAGTACAGCGGGGGACACTTCTAAATGGTACAGCCATATGGAGATTTACGGCTAAGGTGTACCATTTAGAAGTGTCCCCCGCTGTACAACTAAATGGACCAATGTCATTAGGCGGTCTAATTATTATTAACGCTTATATTACAGGTAAATCATTCTAATACACACATAGTACATGCTTACCTTAATGTCACTATTAGCCTTTCTTCAGGTGGTACAGCTATTCTGAAGTTTGTGTTTATCTTTGTTATTGCTGGTGCTACTAGAGACAACAGTTCATCAAAGGTACTCACATTCATTCTACAGTAGCTAAAGAACTTCGAGGGATAATTGCGTAAAGAACTTCGAGGGATAATTGCGTACAATATAGCGTGTAAACGTTTTCCTTCAGCAATCTCTCACTGTATATATAGGATGTACCCAGTATTTCTTTTTTTCTTCTTTTCTTTCTTCTTAAATTCAACATTAGCGCACAAACAATAGCACATTCTTCGAAGTCCATCGTAGGCCTACCGCTCACTGGCGACAAAACAGTTGCGCAACTATCTCGTCGCTGTCGCCTGCAGTCAGCAACTTTACGGAGACAAAACAGTTTTGTTGCCATACCCTCGCTCACTGGCGACGGCAACAGAAAAGTTGCTGAGCATTTGATATCACAATTTACATAATTGGCAACCGGAACAGTTCATATAATCGCTGGTTTCGGTCATTTAAAAAAACTATAGCCCACTCCAATGGTTAAATAAATAAATGAAATAAGATCTGCGTGGATAAATTTCAAAGTCCTCCTTTTCTACTAATTTCAAGACGCTCAATCCAATAGAACTATTTTCTTAACATGTCCCTCTCTGGGGTCTCGAGAAAAATAATCTCAAAATGGGTGGATTGAGCGTTCTCAAATTAGTACGAAAGGTCTATTAGACGTGTACTCTATCGTGGGCACCTTTACCATTTGCATGAGGGTTTTTTTTTTTTTTTTTTTTTTTTAATCAATTTACACTCGGAATTAGTGCACAAGTTTTCGGGCGTGTTAAAGGTGTATAAGTTCAAAAACGTCATGAGTGGAACTAACAATGCGGAATTAAATAATTTGAAAAGATTAACAATGAGGACGGGCGATGGGCTCAGATGACATAACATTGTTATAACAAGATCTTCTAAAATGTTCTTGCAATGTTTAGTCGAGAAGTAAGGGGCCATGGCTCTCCAGCAAATTACACCAATGCTATCAAATTTTGGAAGGTAGCGTCAACAGGGGCGTCATTTCAAACTTCGCTTGAGAGGGGCAAGAGCACTACCGACATAAGACTTTCACGTTTTGTACTAGTATATTAATAGACAACAGATTAGAGTATATATATATATATATATATATTTCTCAAACTCTTGGGCGGCAATTGCTCCCTCCTGCCCCACCTAAATGACGTCCCTGAGCATCAATGAGTGACAAAAAATAACAGCATTATGTAAGCTAATACGAACGGGAACGATTATTCGAATCAAAAGATAACAATAATAACGAAAATATAAAACGACTGGAAATAACTAACAGAAAGAAACTAACAAAAGCGGCAATCCAACAACACTGTACCGTAACTGTACTCTCAGATGTTCTATGTATAGCCATAAAATAAAAATTTGCTTTCTTTGTTCTTCCTGCGTATTCTTCACGTTTTAAAATCGGCTACTTTTATACCGTACAGTTTTTCTTTTTTATATTTGAAATGGAAAGAAAATTGATAATGATAATTTTATCTCTATTTTTCTACTTGTGGGAAATTAATGAAAGTAGTAGTGTGAAGTATGCCAGCGATATGTCATTATCAATTAATGTACACTCATGTCCAAAATGATTGCCGTATATCTATAACTGTATTCTTGTAAGAATATAATTTGATAATGATTTTGCAGGATACTTTTAATACTGATAGGGCCTACTATGTGTATAATCGGGAAATGTATATTTGTGGTAAATTTCATAGGAAAAGAATTATAAATACGAAAATTAGAATGAGCAAAACAAAATGTTGCTAAATAGACAAGAAAAGAAAGTTTTATTTTCATTTTGTTGTTCTTACTCTTTATATATATTTCTTTAGCGCTGAGCGTTTCTCTATTTCCTCAATTAATTTTTCATAGTCTTTATCACTAATTAAAGAGATACTAGTCACTAATCAAAGAATGTGTTAGTTTCCTTTGCGAACACTTCTTTTCACGCGCTACACACGGAACGAACTTGTAGAAAACATTTATTTTTTACCTTTCTACTTGGCGGTACCTCGGCAACTTTTCTGTCGCCGTCGCCTCAGTGAGCGGACTCCCATAAGACTCAATGCATTTAGCCAGAGCAACAAGATAGTTGTCCGACAAAATGTTGCCAGTGAGCAATAGGCCGTACTGTGTCCAATCCCGCTAAATTGTGATATCAAATGCCCGGCAACTTTTCTGTTGCCGTCGCCAGTGAGCAAGGATGTGGCAAAAAAAAAAAAAAAGTTTTGTCGCCGTGAAGTTGCTGACTGTAGGAGACAGCGACAAGATAGTTGCGCAACTGTTTTGTCGCCAGTGAGCGTAGGCCTAAAAGCTAAGGTTTGTGCTGAAATGTAACATTAGTTTTGTGATTACCTAGTGTGGATTAATTTCTTGTGAGCATAATGGAGTTTTCAACTACGTCAAAGGGCAAACCCCTTTTACTGCACGAAGGATTTCAGTACGACTTGCAGAGAAAGAACATTGAATAGACAACATGGGTATGCATATATAATATTATTTTAGTGTGTTTTCTCTTTGTACAGTTCACCGTCTTTCACTTCT
This sequence comes from Thermobia domestica, assembly GCF_964235325.1. NCBI lineage: Eukaryota > Metazoa > Arthropoda > Insecta > Zygentoma > Lepismatidae > Thermobia > Thermobia domestica. The sequence goes on from NC_137461.1 coordinate 93,937,818, forward strand.
TGCATGCCGGTCTTTTTCAACTCCTGGACGTCAGTTTGTCAGGTTGTATTTTATATACATGCTCTGGGAATCGCACTTATAGTTGCCGAATACTTCGATTATTTTAGACAATTAAATTTGCTGTTTTAGTATTGTTCGCATTTTCTCGGCTATTTTAAACAAGTTCAAGTTTAGTAGCAGAAGAACTTGATATTATTTGTTCGTTTTTTAAAATTATGGCAGTGTCTATTGAGTTGCTTTTTGATCGTTTGAACTTCTTATTGATGGTTACTAAAGGTATTTGATACTTTGATACACTTGATTAAATCCACCTGTAGGCTTGACCGAAAGGTATTTTTATCATTGTCGTCATAACCATAGACTTTACAACCAAGGTCTCTTCTCTTTACTTTGCGGGCGGAGGGGGGCTCGCTACACCACTGTAATCAGAAGTGAGATATATTATTAAATAAAAATTAGTACACAACGCACACAAAAATTTGCAAATGGACAATGTAACTCCAGTTGCGAGGTTTTTTTTTTTTTTTTTGTGCCTTTATTATTGGTATGCAGCCTCCGTAGACTTTCTAGTGTTATTGTTTTTAAATGTTATGTTTAAATGTAAATTTAAATGTTTTTAAAGGTCAGTATTTCCATGCTTCTTATTGTGGTCTCATTTTTCAGCTGCGTGTGAATAGAAAGAAATCTACGTGTCCGGGTTCAGTTAGGACTAGTGATGAGCAAATGCAAGACCAAGACCCGGGTGGTCTTGGTCTTGGTCTTGGTCTTGCACTGGAACCCTCGGTCTTGGTCTTGGTCTTGCTCCTGCACACCTAGTCTTGGTCTTGGTCTTGGTCTTGCACACCCAGTCTTGGTCTTGCTTGCAAGAGTCTTGCAAGTTTTGCTTTTAAGAAATCTATGATTTTCATAAGTAAATTTTACTCTGGATATACGGGATAAAAAATCCTACATTGCGTCAATAGTGAGGGAAATACAATGTATGTTTCTAAATGTAATATATTTTACCTTCGTGTAAGTGTGATGATACTGTACAACATAGGCGATGACCTTTACTTTTTTTCAATGGATGATCACGCTTCACTACTTGTAAGATAAATCACAACATTTCGTAGTATTTTTATATGTTTTAACAGATCCAATACTCCACTGGTTCCCAAACTGGGGAGGCTACCCCTGACAGTGAGACGCATGAAAGAAAACCAAGACGGCACAGATTACTGAAATACCATAAATAGCAAAATTATTTTTACACTCTAAAGGCGTCAGGTTTTTTTCTTTCCAACCACGATTAGTTTATCTTTGTATTGAACAAACTCCCAATTAAGTATTGAAATTTTGTTTTACTGCTTCTAAAATGTACTGTATGGGGCAGAAACAAGGACATTACGCAAAAACGATAAAACAATTAGAATTTCGAAATGTGGGCACGGTGCAAAAAGGAGAGAATCAGCTGGGTTGAACGGAAAACGAATGCGAAGGTTTTAGAAATAGCAGCAGTAGGGGAGAAAAGAAGAATTTTAGATGTAATTAAGAGGAGGACATTGGCTGAGGAGGAACTGTATTATGAGGGACGGCTAAAGGGAGGGGGCGAAGGAGATTGTAGTTGAAGAAAGATATTAAGCCAGAAAATTGCTACGTTAAGACGAAGAGACTAGCTGAGGACCACAGTCATCGAAGTTTCTCAGCTGCAGCAAGTGACCTGTCAATAATGGCAGAATAGCTATTATTATGACGATGATGATATGTTTTGCAATATTGACCAAAAAAGATAGAAAAAATTAAAATAATAATAATTAAACCTCTTAATATTTTAGAATATAAAATGAAATTAAATTTGTGAGTTTTACGTCCCACGATTATGCCGGCTGGGCTAAAGGACGCGGCGATGATGAAAAATGATTCAAAATGGTGTAAAGAAGAAAGTGGGAGGAAACGGGAGAACCCCTAGGAAACCCACGCATACGGTGTTTGTCCATCACAAAGTTCACTTGGCGGGGGCTGGGATCGAACGCGGGACCCCAAACACCAGACCTGAACGCTCTACCACTTTTTTTTTTTAAGAAAATTTATTGTAACTCAAGAATCAATTACATTGAATTGGTTAGGCTTTTGGCACAAAGAAAGGAAGTTACTAGAACAATGAGTTGGCTATAAAATTTGCAAATAGCTTATTACGTACATCCTTTGCTAATTTGGAGTATTCTTTTTGTAAATACTGTACATAGAAGGCTCCCCCTGCTTCTAAGTTGGAATTAAAAATATATTTGACGGTCGTTCCTATATACCAATTGACACTATGTTGTTTACTAACGGGATAAAAACGATAATCAGGTCTTAAAACTATGCTAATATTTATATTGCGTTCCGAACTACGAGTAAGAATGGCTAAAAAGTGACGTAACTGAGACCAGATTTTTGTGGATTCCAGACATGTCGTGATTCTATGAATCAACGTATCTATATTGTTACATCTATTGCAAAGAGCATCAGGACTAAAACCATATTTGTTTCTCTTTTCTTTAGTATCAATAACATTATGGACAATCATAAACCAGATAGATTTGCTGGCAACACACAAGGTCAAGTCATTGATATTGGCCCAAATATTGGACCAATTACACAAGTACTCATCTAACACAATTTTAGGTGGGACATATAATCTAGTCATTTTAAAAACATACAGCTTTTTACTACTTAAAGTTTTAAAATCAAAAAGCTGCGACAGATATATATAATCACACAAAACAGTTTCCAAGTACTTACAGCTTTGAGAGAGGTCAGCCAGACACAAGGGTAGACTCCTCTCCGTTCGTGCTAATACGTAAGTGAGCAGTTGTTGTGTTACACTATTCGCTTCGTCTGTGTACAAGGTCATTGAGCGAGTAACATACAAACTTGCAGCTTTTTCTTGCACATTGAACAGACCGATGCCACCTTGTGAATGTAAACAACACATTACATCATATTTAACACGAAAGACCTGATGTTTCCATAGAAACCAACCACATAAACTTTGAATTTGTTTTCCTATGAGTTGAGGCATAGGTAATACATTTGCCAAATACCAGATTTTGCTTAAGAGATAAACATTTATAAATTTAGCTCTAGAATATAAACATAGATTTCTGGATTGATTTACATAACCTGAATGACGCAGTGTGTTTACAATATTCGTATAGTTATGATCAATAGTGTGCATTATGTTTGAATAAAAAGTAATTCCTAAAATTTTGATACTGTCTGCCTGAGGGACGGTATCTATATCATTAAAATCAATACTATTGTTTATGTTTAACATATGCGATTTACAAACATTTAATCTAGCCCCAGATGCTACCTCATATTCACGAACACATTCCATCATGAGAGAATAATCTAGTTTAGAAGAGACAAAAACTGTTACATCATCTGCATAACTAGCCACTTTTATAGCAGGGGTAATAATATTTAGACCAGTTAGGCGGTCATTCATAGCATATAACAGGGGAGCAAGGCTAATAGCAAAACTCAACATTGAAAGGGGATCACCTTGTCTTATTGAACGTTTGATGGGAATGTTGTTGGATAGGTGACCGTTAACATTTAACTTCGTATGAGCATCTTTATAAAAATATTTCATCCATGTAACAAATTGTTCATTAAAACCGAATTTTCTGAAAACAGACCATAAGTACGAGTGTTCAATATTATCAAAGGCGTTTTTAAAATCTAAATTTATCAGAGCCGCTTTAAGAGCGCAATCATTACAAATAGTAATACTATCTCTAATAGTTAATAAAAGGTGATAGATGGTTTTCTGTTTAACAGCCACATATTGCAAATTTTGTAATAACTTATCCATGTAGTCTTGTAGTCTGTTTTTAATACATCTACTAAAAATTTTGATATCTGTATTAAGAAGGGATATAGGTCTATAATGGCTAACATTAGATGGTTGAACAGTTTTAGGGATAAAGACCGTGACGGCTGGATTAGGGCGCTTGATAGTCTCTGAAGCAAAGAACCATTCATTTACAATCAATGTTAGTGTATCGCCCATTATATTCCAAAATTTAACATATAAACGGCCAGAGATAGAGTCGGGGCCAGGAGATTTTCCTTTTTTTGCAGCATTTACAGCTCTTTGTACTTCATTTTTAGTAAACGGAGCACATAAAATTTGATTGTCTTCATCATTTAGCACTGCAGGCACACTGTCAAGTAATTTATTTTCGCAGCCGGTAGCAGCAGCGACCCCAAATAACTGGTAGTAATAATCATACAGGGTGTTACGAATATTGTCCTGAGTAGTTTGAATGGAGCCTTGAGCATCTGTGAGTGACGTGATAAGTTTCCTCCGTCCACGTTTGGCTTCTGTTAACACATGTGTAAGAGAGCATTGTTCTTCTTCCGGAAACCCTGGAACTTTACTACATAACCTAATCCCTTCCATTTTCTGTTTATGGAATTGTAATAATTTGGCTTTGTATTTACGTACAGAGATAAGGGCCGAGCGATTTGTCATCGCTTCAGTTTGTGCCTCTAATAGACATTTATAATAGAAATTATAAAGTTTTCGCTTATCAGCATAAATTTCAGAGGAATACCACCTACAAAAGCTTCGGATTTTGTCCTTACAGTATTGATTCCACCACTCAATATATGTTTTAAACCACTTCTTTTGTTTAAGCCAATAAGCCCACTTTTTAGAAAAGAGCTGACAAAATGACTCATCATTGAGCAGACTTTCATTCATGTGATAATATCCCCGTCCCCGAGCAATCTTGTGGTCATTAATTTTAATTTCCATTATTAAACAGAGATGATCAGTAAAACACGTGGGATATCGGTATACAGAAACAACCTGGGATTTGAAGTTATCATTTACATAAATCCTGTCTATCCTTGAGCTCGAAGTTTTTGTAATAAATGTGTCCCCCCTTAAATCTGGGTGTTTGAAGTCCCACACATCTACCAAAGACAAATTCTTTACCAATTCATTTAAGGTAGGACAATAATGGTAAGTTGGTTCTGTTGTGTGAGTTATACTTGAATTATGGTCTCCGCCAAAGATAACATTATTTGGGCCACTAAAAAACGGCGCTACCTCATTTGCATAAAAATTATTCCGTTCTTTTCTATTATGGCTTCCACTGGGCGCATAAACATTGATTAGAGTTATATCATTAACCTGACCTTTGATAATTCGACCATTAGGATGTAATTCTACATTTGTAAGCGGGAGGCCTTCTTTAACCAAAATTGCAGTACCAAGGCTATTATATGTACAATTATTATATACATTATATGATGGATGTGCGTTTACAATCTTTGGACCAACTTCTTGGAGAAAAGCTACATCTATTTCAGATTTAAGTAGAAAGTCATTGAGAGCTTCAAGTTTGACTGGCGATTGTATTCCGTTGATATTTATAGTTGCTAGTTTTAAGATAGTACACATAAATATTGTTATAGGAAGTTGTCTAATGTTAGCAACACACTTCATAATACCACACCACTATTTGGCTGCAAGCACTGTGTTTCTGAATGTTTAGGTAGGAGTAGAAACTGTTGGTGACTCACCTGAAGAAGGAACTGCGGTATCAGGTAGATATTCCGTACTCACTAATTTAGCTACAGACGACCGGGTGATCCTAGGTGATACTTCTAAGGGTCCTTGATCCGTCTTCTTAGGTGTTTTTACTTGAGCTATAGCCGTTCCTGCTTTCTTCCGTTTCTTGTCTTGGGAGGCTTCCTGGGAATTCCGGGCATCAGATCCTTTTTTCCCACTAGGACAACTCACAGGGGGGAAAGGATGATCTTTTTCCTGGGACTGAACTGGACAAATGGGACTTACAGAGGAAACTTCCGATACACTATAGATGCACTCGAGCTTCTGATCACCATCAACAACACTAGTGGAGGAGGAATCACTGTCTATCAAAAGCGTCTTTCTATCTTGTTCAGTGACAACTTGATGTTCCCGTGGAAAATCTGACTCAGCCAGTGAAGAAGTACCATGTAAAGCTGGAGGGGCTGCAGATGAGGTCCTGTCCTGACTATCACTAATATCCTTGGGAGAGACGTTTTCCTTAATTGCTCCGGAACATGGTCGGCTAGGAACACTGTCTTTTGGCACTATCGGAGTAGTGTTTAGAGAACGGCCCTGTATCACAGGGGTAGTAAGCTCAGTCATTAACTTTGGAAAGTCAACATCTGACGTTAAAGTAGGCAAATTAGCAGGTTTAACCACATTAATTTCTTGGGTTGGCGAAACCCGAGAGCGTTCCTTATCACTTTCAGTATGTTCCAGGGTTGTTGTTGAAACAAAGGCCCGTTTTTGACGCTGAAAACATTGATCTTGTAAATGATCTCTAGATTGGCAGTAATAACAAGTACGGTCCTGACCGAAATAAGTTACTAGGAACTTCTGGTTACGAATATCCAGGAAGGACGGTATAGGTTTAAACAAATACATAGTCACGATCTTTCGTCCAGATCTAACTTTATAAATATGAGTATCGTCATAAATTTCGTCTTTTATACTTTTACATTCTCCATAGATAGACAAGGCACGCGTGACATCAGTATCACTATATTCCGTGGGAATAGCATGTATTCGCACATAGGTTAAAGGTCGATCAGCTAATTCTAAAGTCACGGGGTATGTTCCACTATCATCTTGAAATTTAACACTATCACCATGATCTCTTAATAATTTGTCACACAACAAGTCAGACAATAACTTAATATACACACATTTACGATAAATATCCAACTCAATACTCAGTATTTGTTCTTCCTTTAACTTAAACGTAGTTTGAATAAACTCATGGATTTTTATTGTGGACGGACGGTTAGGAATCGCACGAAATCCTAATTTTAATGTATTGACACGTTTGATAGACATTTTATAATTCTAAATAAACTCACTAGTCACCACTAAACTGAAATATATTGTAAGCAAGTCAGCGTAAATTCCAAGCAAACACAAAGTACACTGGGCGCATTCAATGCCTCTCGCACGATACGACACTGGACGGACGACCAGCGAAAGACGTGTTACCTCTTGGGCAGCTAACACGCGAGTCACCACTGAGCCACTGCGGCCCCAATATTTTAGAATAATTTGAGTGAAAACTGAAAACGACTCAACTGTCTATGTTTTTTGTATAAACTCAATTTATATAAATACTTTTGACCTACATTAGAGATACATAATAACGGCATCAAACTTCAAGTTATTTGAAATAAGTAAGAAATCACTCTCAGTTGTGAATATAGATGATTTATTGTTGTATAATGTTATATCGTTGAATCCTAGATATGCCGTATATCTAAGGGGGGTATAAGTTATATTGATAAACAATTATTCAACGTATAAGCATCCACCTATGAAATCAAACGTGCGGTCACATGCGCTAAGTTTTTGTCAATGTCATGAAAATGTTATTTCAATATTAATTTTATAAGTACACATTAAAAATTTCCAACGGATGCTTGAACCTCAGAGCCAAGGCCATACCCATGTAGTCGGCACCTATGGTGTACGGAATTGCCGATGTTCAATACTACATTTCTTTAGTTTTGGAAGAAGAACACCACTAACATGTTTTGAAATGAAATGAAATATCTACTTTAACGTCCCACGATTATTACACTGAGGCTAAGGGAAACAGTGATAATGAGAAATGGTGGAATGAAGAAAGTACGAGGAAACGGGAAAACCCACGCACAGGGTGTTTGTACACCAAAGAAGCTCACATAGCGCAAGCTGCGATCGAACCAGGGCCCCATGTACCAGAGGTGAACGCTCTGCCACTGAGCTACCGTGTCCATAACATGCTCTTGTTTATTTTTGCTTATCCACTTCTTATGGACACAACTATTCTTCGTATGATTTCCCAAAATCCAATCATGGGCCGTCGTGAATGATCAAATGATGACCAAAGTAAATCAGACACTGAAGTTATTATAGCTTGTAACAATTCATAGAATTATGCTGTTGGTCGTCTCGTGAACAACCGATTCAAAAGACGACATACTGTAGCTATATGTTACAGGAGCAGATCGACTAACATGGATTGCATAAACTACTGGGAACACATTCACTCCGGCGGTATTTCTACTGGAGCCAAGAAGTTCACGTGAAAGATGTAATGATTTTTCCCCTTCCTTTTTACATTCTATAAAAAAATCAAGTAGTACCGTACTTGTGTAAGACTCTTGCGCAAGAGTCTTGGTCTTGGTCTTGGTCTCGCAGGTATGGTCTTGGTCTTGGTCTTGGTCTTGCATTGGGATTCCTGGTCTTGGTCTTGGTCTTGCATGCAAGACTCTTGCAAAAACTGCAAGACCAAGACTCTTGCGCTCATCACTAGTTAGGACAGTAGGTAAAATTGCTACAGTGCAGCATGACCACACATGCATTCCGGATGTGGCGGCTTGCAAGATACGAAAGCGCCTCGCAAATTGCAAGAAGAGGGCACGGGAAAAAATCCTAACGCCTGTATGTATGATCTTCCAAGAGGAAATGGTTGTACCGATAAATCAGGGACTGGATCTGGTCACTGCAATTCCTTTGTACAGCAATAGAAAAGATAATCTGAACAAAACGAGAAGGGAATCTTTGGGTATCAATCAGGGCACACCTACACCAAGCAATATATGTTTTCCAGATGATTTTCTCCTGTTTGAAGATGGCACTTCGGTTTTGCAGTATGACAAATTGGGAGACGGGCAACGAATTCTTTGTTTTGCATACGAGGGTCTCCGCGAAGCACTGGGGAACAGTGAACAGTGGTTTTTCGATGTAACTTTTAAGAGTTGCCCCAAACACTGCACAGCTGTACACGGTATATGCAGACATCGGGAGCGTACATGAGTCTACGTCAGTTGTACCTGTTCTGTATGCTTTGCTGCCAGATAAAATGGAGGTCACCTACAATCAACTGTTCTCTTTTCTTAAAGTTTGGGTTGGAGACCCAAAAGTGTGCAGATTAGATTTTGAAACTGCAGCAATGAATGCACTTCACGCTCCATTCCCACACGCTGAAATATCAGGTTGTAACTTCCACTTCGCCAAGAGCATATGGAGAAAAGTGCAAAGTCTTGGCCTTGTAGAAGACTACACTAACAACGAGGAGGTGCGTCGACATATCCGGATGTGTGCTGCATTGGCCCTAATACCCCTAGAGTATATTGATGATAGCTGGCTACTTATTATGGAGGACTGTCCACCTGGGACCAAGGTTGAAGCGTTTAATGATTATTTTGTTGGACAGTGGCTAGAAAATCCTGTCATTAAAAGAAGTACTTGGAACTGCAGTGCTGAAAGACACAGAACCAACAACGTAGTGGAAGGATGGAACCACAAATTGAACGCTACAATATCTAAACGTTCGCCGCACATACTTTAGTAAAGGTGCTGAAGGAAGACGCTAAATTTAGTTTCCATGCCTTTACGAGACACCAAGTGCAAGGTATACCGCAAAAGAGAAGGAAAGTATCTTCCATAGCTTGACGAGAGAATACAACGAATTATCGAGAATCTGAGAAGAGGCTGTGATTTTAAAAAAAAAATGTATCAGAAGTTTGAGTTATGTACAAAAGTTGCAATAGTTGATAAAGAAGAAAAGGGACATGCTGTTGTATTTTGTAAATAATTAATGTTTATAATCATAATCATTATGACGTGCGACGCGCAAGTGACAAGGTTCCTATTGGAACCATCTATGAGTATGGATCGAATGTGATGTAATATATAAATCATTGCGTTCTTCCATGCTTTCAGGCGGCAAAATGAGCGCTCTAATTACTGAAGAACTTCAATTGTTTGTGTAGATTTGCAAGAATACTCCTTTCATCAGAATCTTGTTTTGTTTCTTGTATTTTGTGCGAGTTTTGTGACACGCATAAATGTAAAAAGGTTCCTATTTCTTAAATCAGAAGTTTGGTTTGTTTCTTGTGTTTCAGGTGATTGTCTTGCTTTGAAAATTGCTTGGAAAATTACTCCCACCCCCTCAAGGTCAAATCTAGATGCAGGTGCGTGGCAACGGACACGCTGTCATAGACAGATAAATATGCGATAAGGTAACCGTGGCAAGTAACACGAAATTCCAATAGTGGCAAGTAACACGCAAACGGCCAGAACGACTCTCGAGTACTGAAAGTGGATTTTGAGCTTGCAGCAATCAATGCATTGCGTACGGTGTTTCCTAATTCACAGGTGTCTGGCTGCTATTACCATTTTAAGCACAGCATCTGGTGGAAGCTTTCTAAGTCTCGTCAGAGGATACCTCCACAGTGAAGATGTACGCCATCATGTTCGCATGTGTAGTGCCTTTGCATTAATATCATCAAGCAGGATCGATGAAGCTTGGCTCATCGTCATGGAGGACTGTTCATCTGGCCAGAAAATCGAAGAGTTAAACGATTATTTCATTGAACAATGGATGGACATTCCAAACATTCAGAGAAATATAGAACTGCAACGATCAAACACACAGAACAAACAATCCAGTGGAGGGTTGGCGCAATAAGTTAAAGCACAGCTTACCTAAGAGTGCACCACGTATTTTGAAGCTTGCGACTGTACTAAAAACAAATGCGACGCGTAGTTTTCATGCTTTTGCGAGACAGAGATTAAAAATTGCAATCCGGAGAAGCGTAGAAAATCAACTTACATCCATCTCGACTACAGATTGCAATTAATCCTCGAGAAACTAGGAAAATAGCGTGGACTTTAAACTGAGCCTGAGAAGCTTGAGCTTAAGAATGGTCACGAGTCGAGCTGAAACTCTACTCAAATATAATTGGAGTTTCGAGTCCAGTCAAAGGTGATTTTCTCGAGTCGAATTTGATAAATAGCACGCTCGCTCAACTCATTTTAACTCGTTTTGAAATCATGACCTGATTAGACTGAAAAGTGAAACCATGAGATTTGAAGCAATAATGTTAAATACTTTCAATGTTGCTCACGAGAGGATACACTGCGCGATAACGACACGACAATATATTTTTATAACGAGACAGCCTCAAATGTCGTGAGCACCAATATAAGTATATACTGTAGTTCTTACCATCAAAGCTGAGATCTGCACGGTCGAATTGTTAGCCCAAGCAGAACCCCAACCCGAGTAGTGATGTCAACGGCTCTGCACTCTGTTCAACTGAACGAACAACTCGAGTCGACTCGGTTCGGATGAACCATCGGCTCGGCTCAATTGAGCCGATGGTTTGAGCAGGCTGGGTTGAAACAAGTCCATCGGCTCGGGTTGACTCGGCTCAACTGAGCCCATAGCTCGAGCCGGCTCGATTGGGGTGAGCCATCAGCTCGATTCTTTTTGGCTCAGGTGAACCATTAGCTGAGTTCGACGTTTTTTTTTTTTTTTTTTAACTTCCTGACAGAATTCTCTGATGTGCTACTTATTTTATTTATTTATTTTAATTTGTGGTTACTCTATCTTCTATCCTAATGATCACAATTTTTGATTGTTCCTTTTCAGTTCTTATTTATTTCATCTGTTATTCTTTTCTGGTTTCATCTCTTTCAATTTGCGATAGTTCTTGTTATTTTTCTTATTTATTTCAATTTATATTGTTTATGTTATTATTTTCTCTCCTTCTTTACTATAACTTTTGTTTGCTTATATTTTGTTCTGTCTTGTTCTTAGTTATTTTAATTTCCGGTTATTTTAATTATTCTTTTTGTAAAAGTGAAACATTTCCTAAGCTCTCCTCCTCTAGTAATAATTGCAATTGTTCGTATTTATTTTAACTTGTATTTGCTTTTTTTCTGTTCTTACTTAGTTGACACTTGTTCTGTGCCCTCCATGTGACAGAGTTTTCAGGATGAATGAAATGATTGACAGGTTGATCGTGTGAATGCACGACACCTGCAGAATGATTAATCCGATAAACAGAACCGTGTGAAATTGTTCGATAATGAGCACCGTGAGAAACTGCACGTCACCAAATGAAATACTAACCACGATTATCCACCGAGGCTAAGGGAGACGGTGATTATGAGAAATGAATGCAATTTTGGAATGAGGAAAGTAGAAGGAAACGGGAAAACCCCGAGAAATTCCACGCACACGGTGTTTGTCTACCATAAGGCTCACATAGCACAAGATGACACCTGTGGCTTGAAAACGAGTAATAACTACAGAAAACGCGAACAACCGATTCAGAAAACTATACACTGTAGCTGTATGCTACATTGAAGATCGACTCACACAGATTGCAAAAACTACTGGGAACACATTCATTCCAGCGGCATTTTACTGAAGCCAAGAAATTCAAGTGAAAGATCTAATGATTTATTCCCTTCCTTCTGAATTCTATAATAAAATTAAAGTAATACCGGTACTTATGCAAGACTCTTGCGTAAGAGCTTTGGTCTTGGTCTTGGTCTTGCATGCAAGACTCTTGCACAAACTGCAAGACCAAGACTCTTGCGCTCATCACTATGCAGAATGTCTCAGTTTGATTTCGTAAAGAAAGATTCCTCCCAACTGTGTGTTCTCCATGCTCAATTTCATGCGATTCTGTTCAATAACGCATTACCGGTAATTCTTGATTGTGTGATTGATTGCCCAAACTTTTTGCTAAAATTTTATAAAGTTTGTAACGTGCAATTTTACTCAATCTCCTTGTTGTGTTAATGTGATGAGTTGCCCCACATTATATCAACGGACATTTCATTTGCACCAATCAATTATTAATTAATTATTAAATTATTAAATTATTAATATAAACATTAAATCACACCGTAATTATTGATTAATGTTTAGCTACTATTAAAAATCTTAATCGTCAATAATATTTGATCACGTAATACTAATACCAATAATAATAATAATAATAATAATAATAATAATAATAATAATAATAATAATAATAATAATAATAATACCATTTGTTAATAGATTCAATTATATAATAGTACCAAGGACGATTTAAAAAAGGAAAATGTTTTGAAAATTTTTACCATATCAATAAAATTAACATAAAACGAATCTGTGTGATGAATTTGCCATTTCTTCCTATCAAAATAAAATTGAAATGAAAGATACAGGTCACCGCATTAGCTTTCTTTTATTCTTCTTCTTTTATATATATATATATATATATATATATATATATATATATATATATATATATATATATACACATTGAATTATGTCATGCTGCAACTATCAAGGAAACGTTTATTTAAAAAGATAAGAACAAAATTATAATAGGCTTTATCGGATAACTGCGCGAAAAAAACCTCATTACGTGAGTAATTTTTGAAAATATCTTCCAAAATGGACCACCAGAAATAAAGTATAATCTTCGTTTCCTCTTTCCTTTGATTTCTTTTACCTTTTTCCTCCCCCTATTTTGTTTGTGAAAATATTTAGGTTCGTTTGAATGAAACGTTTTGGAATGTATGGGAGTAAATCAAAATCTCCCATATCGTTCTGACAAAATCGTCAAAAAAAGAAAATCCCAAGAGTAAAACTTTTATGAATTTTTTTTAAAAAATTTAAAAACTATGTTAAATTTTAGGGTTGTCAACGAAGCAATGATTTACGAAATATGAACAAAATCGTTTGAGCTGAGCCAAGAAAATACGTATTTTTTTTTTTTTTTTTAATTTTTAATTTTTAAACCCTTCAGTAAACTATCCCTACTTTTAGGGATAGAAAGATACATGTTTTTAAAAATAGCATGGAAAATCATATATAAGAAAACTTGAAACTTGATCCAGGTACGTTAAACGGCATGGCGTCTAGGCGTACACACAAAAGTGATTTTTCGGTTATGTAGGAGCCATGCAACGTGTAAATTCATCGAAATCTCGAGATTTTTTTTCACATTCCTCGTTCATAGTTCTCTCCTATCGTCGCTTAAAAGTAAAACTAAACATATACGTAGATCAGAAAGGGTTAATACTAATCATATAAGCCTGTGAGTAGACTATCTATAGTCCGGCGTTTCCTGGCAGTCTGCTTGCGACTATGGACTTGGGGATAGCGATACATTTTCCGCGCACACTTCTAGCGCAGGGCGTTTATTAAGATAACCTTGCTGTAAGCCAGTGATTTTATGACTCCAGCGTCTGGTCTGATATTTGCCAGAATAATGTTGTAATTTGATTACTTTTTACGTATAAAAAAAATCACAAAGAAATTTTCAACTAAAATTGTTTGTAATGTTGGTTCACCGAACTGCTATTAGATGCCGCATGAAAAGTGAGACATATGTGTTTGATGGTGCCACCTGTTAGCAAACAATCAAACTACTTGAATTTCGTTAAATTCTCAACTCGCAGTGATTTATCATCGAAGTTCAGGTGTTCAGATCGTTGAATTATGTCAAATACGAAAGCAAAGTAATATAAGCACAACAACAACAACAACAAAAAAAAAAAAAAATATATTAAGGTTTAGAAGACATAATAAGCAAATTTGTTGTACAACTTTGCTTTAAGACACAAAATGTATATACGGATTATAAGAAGCTGAGTAGACTTTTCCATTATAAGTTCGAAGCATGTAGCTCACTGATCATTTGAGAAATTACAGTTCCTGTTGGAAGTTATGTGGAATACAGATATTTAGTTACACCAAGGAGATTCTAAGATAATATAAAGAGATTTATCCTGTTTTATGATTCATTTAAATTGTTTGGATATTTTTACACGTTTAGAAGTACCGGTACAAAAATTATGTAACTATATTTTTTTGTAACGATACATTAATAAAAAAATAATGAATTAACTATTAAGAATAAAAAATGGAGGGTAGGATTTACTTTTTAAACAAGATTTCGTATTCATAAAATAATGCCTAGTGTTTCTCGAGTAAAACTGTACGTATTAGCCAGTATCTTAGCACAGGCCTACACCCTTTTGCAGTTTATTTTCATCACCTATCACGAGAAATCCTCCATGTTTTCAATAATAATAATAATAATAATAATAATAATAATAATAATAATAATAATAATAATAATAATAATAATAATGCGCAATTTACAAAAGTAGGTTCATGACTTATTGCAAACTTTTTTTTAGAGGCCACGGTGGCTCAGTGGGAGAGCGTTCATCTCTGGTGCATAGGGTCCCTGCTTCCATCCCAGCTCTCGCCAAGTAAACTTCGTTGTGCCATGTGCGTAGGTTTTTCCGGGGTATTCCCGTTTCCCCCCACTTTCTTCATTCCACCATTTCATTCATTTCTCATCATCACTGTCTTCATTAGCCCAGCCGGCATAAACGTGGGACATCAAGCTTAAATGTTTCATTTCATTTCATTTTTTAAATACTAAAATTGTCTTGAAAAATGAAACCTTTGAGTTTTACGTCCCACGGTTATGCCGGTTAGGCTAAAGGAGACGGTGATCATGAGTAATGAATTAAATGGTGGAATGAAGAAAGTGGGAAGAAACGGGAGAACCGCGAGAAAACCCAGGCACACGGTGTTTGTCCACCACAAAGTTCACTTGGCGAGGGCTGGGACTAAATTTTGTTACTCTAATCATTTAGTGAATGTTGATTTTAAAAGTATAGTATTGTCAGCAGAAGAATCTATAAATGTTATCCTTTTTCGAAAATCGAGGGAGGGACAATTGCCCCCTCTTGCCCCCCTCTGTGGGCGCCGATGCTTGTATACACGACTCCAAAAGTGCATTACCACCTGCTATTCTCCTTTTCCTGCAATAGCAGGCAACCCAAAAAACTCGGCGGTTGGGTTGGTTGCGAATTCGAAAGGCGTTGGACAAAACCTCAATTTTGTCACAAATATATCAGTGTGGCAAACTTCAAATAAGGGAATAAAACAAATTGTTAAGAATGACAATTTTATTATTGTGATGGAGTTGGATGACATCAAAAGTTACAAAATGACTTACTTAAGCAGTTCAAACAAGATGAATGGTAAGGAACAATTATCAGAAGAAAGCATTTCTCTCTTTCCCCCCCCCCGAAAAAAGAAACTCATAAAAAGAAAAAGTTACATAATATAAAAGTTTCATATAAAAGCCTAACAGCACAAAAACAAAAAACGAAAAAGAGACAAATACAGAATAGGGGACACCAGTGGCGTAGCAGACTTGCGGCCTTCCCATGCAAGATAAAGAGACAAGACCCTAGTTGTAAACCCCATTGTTATAACAATAATAATAATAATAATATAATAGTAATAATAATAATAATTATTATTATTAAAAAGTCGTTTCCTTTTCTAAATCTCTGACTCTGCCTCAGAGCATAAATGCATATAGCGATCATGTGTGCGCCTTTTGTCAATTAGCGGTCCCAAAGGAAAAAAGGGATGGAAATCTCCAAGGAAGAGAAACAAAAATCTTTCTTACGGTAAATTCTAGTTCAAAGTTCGAAGTACTTGCTTTTCCACGTGATTTTTTGTTTCTTTCTTCAGGGAACAAAAAAGTTCTAGCTCCTAAGAAATTACATCATATAATATTGCAAATTTGCAAGTGGATGTATTTACATTGCAATGTTTGGTAATAAAGATATTATGATTAGAAAACAATCTTGCAAAAAGTAAGTTTAATTTCTTCATCCATCGCAAGTCTTAAGGGACCTTTATACCTCGCATCCCCACTCCTCGAATATCGATATCGAAAATTTAGAATGATTATATTCATGTCCATATATTTGCGATATCGAATGTTGATATATGATAATATAGATATCGATGATAGCGATATATCGACATATCACAGGCCCAGATTCCGAGAAGTGATGCTTGAAATATACTGGAATCAACAATCAAATTCTAAATAAGTTTTTCATTTCCGTATCCAATGTTAAGGGGGGAAGGGTGGGAGTCTACTTAGCTACAGAGGCCATATCAATTGTGTTCTTAAACCAGCCATTACACCAGCTATTATGAAAGTGTTAAGTCAGCCATTGTCTGCGAGTTACCCCAGTTCCATTTGAAGTTTGAATTGAAAAAATGAATTACAAAACATCCCAAGTCCACTCTTTTTCTTCGTATTTATCGTTTTCTGTTTTTTATGTTAGCATCTATGTTTCAGGGATATTCACTTGCATAATACGTAAGTCCAAGTCAAAACCTTTTTTAAAAAAAAAAATCAAAATAATTTCAGCTAAACAGAATAGCATTCCAAGTATAATCTTCTTGTCTTTCTTCTAAAAACAAAAAGGTACTCCGGTGGACTTCGGATGTTCTGCAATTCAGATCCTCAATTTTATTTACGGTCTTTAACCATCTTTAACTCGCAGGCTCCTTGCTTTCATAAAAAGCATTTGTTGTGTAGATTAAGATCAAAATTGAATTAATCTATATTCTTGGGAACTTATTGTTGCACGAACACACATATATACAGGGTGTAACAAAAAGGTACGGAAAAATTTCAGAGGTGGATTCCTTATGGGTAGACAAGCAAAATCGTTCATATGACCATATGTCGGGAAATGTATCATTACAGAGTTACGGCCCTTGAGCCGCCTAATGGTGGAAATAGTCATACTCTGGTCGCTCTTTAATGTGACTCAATTTAAACCTCAATAACTCAGACCCTAATTAACCTAGGAAGATATTTTTGATATCTATGTATTTCTAAAGGACGATGCTTTCCGCCTATATATATAGGGTGAGTCAAATGTCTTGGACACCTGCATAAGTTTTAAAATCGACGGGAAAAGTAAGAAGTGATGATGGGAAAAGAGGTTTGATGAGGGGCTGCAACTTTTGGAGTGTATGTCATTCATGGCCTCCATCTCGAAATCCGCCATTTTGGATTCAAGTCTTTTTTAAAATGGAAAAGTGTATGTCACATCAAGTAACACTAGCTTGAGCTAAGAAATTTAGTGGTGTAATTTGTTTTTTTCTATCTTGTACAGTTTAGAAGTTATTAATGTTCAAAAGTGGAAAATTACCTTGATACTGACCTAGTTCTCTCTGTTCCAGGTGATCTAAAATAGGTCTGACACGTGAACAGAAGATCGAAATCATCCTTATATCAGTGGAACGCAGCTACCGAACAATAGCAGCTGACTACAACCGACGGCACTCAGACAGAGAACCGGTATCGCACAGCACGGTGGCTCACGTGATCACCAAATTCCGAGAGACGGGCTCTGTTCAAGATAGGGCACGTAGTGGGCGACCAAAGACTGCCACCAATGACGAAACTGCAACGGCGGTTGTTGCGTCGTTTGTGAAAAGTCCTACACGAAGTACCCGTCGTGTGTCCCTAGCATGTCCAATAAGCCAATCCTCCGTTATCCGGATATTGCATACCAATCAGTGGCATCCTTACAAGCTGCACATGCAACATAAACTGAACGAGGATGGCCCTGATCGCCGGTTGGAGTTCTGCATGTGGGCTACTGAACAACACGAACTGGATCCTGCGTTTGTCAAGGGCATACTGTTCAGTGACGAGGCGTATCTCACTTTGAACGGGGAGGTTAATCGACATAATTGTTGACACTGGTGTGACGCAAATCCGATCTGGGTTGACCCGAGTCGAGAACATAGTCCAGCGAAGGTGATGGTTTGGTGTGGCATATGGGACACCCGCATCATTGGGCCATTTTTCAGTTACAACACCTTAACTGCACCACAGTATCTGATGCTGTTGCAGGACTTTGTGTTCCCTGCCACACTGAACGCTGACGGCATTTTCCCATCTTATTTTCACCACGATGGACCCCTCCACACTATAGACTTGGTGTCCGTCAATGGTTGGATGAACAACTGCCACGGAAGTGAATTGGTCGCCGTGGTCCCGTGGAGTGGCTGCCCAGATCCCCTGACTTAACGCCCCTTGATTTTTATCTATGGGGACATCTTAAGCAGATAGTGTATGCTGAGACAATCCGTGATTTGAGACTCCTGAAGGAACGCATCCAACAAGCCTGTGACCAAACTTCAGGAGACATCTCCTCCGTGTGAGACTCCAGTCAGAGTGGTTGCAGGGACTACAGTTGTGCAATGCACGAAATGGACAACACGTAGAACATGTGTTGTAGCATTCAGTATCAAGGTAATTTCCCACTTTTGAACATTAATAACTTCTAAACTGTACTAGATAGGAAAAACAAATTACACCACTAAATTCCTGAGCTCAAGCTAGTGTTATTTGATGGGTCATAACCCCCTTCCCATTTAAAAAAATGACGTGAATCCAAAATGGCGGATTTCAAGATGACATACACTTCAAAAGTTGCGGCCCCTCATCAAACCTCTGTTCCCATCATTACTTTTTACTTTTCCCGTCGATTTTCACTTATGCAGGTGTCCAAGGACTTTTGATTCACCCTGTATATTTTATGTACGTGTGGGAGTACCACGGTGGACATGGGAGGGTAATTACTTGTTTTTTGTTTGATTTTTGCATCAGCATTTTGGAGATGGCATTCCTTGGGGATACACTCATAAAATGCATATCAGCAGAAAGCTTAATTTTTGCAGAACACGTTGCTACTAAAATTACCTTCCTATCTTAATCAGAGTTTGATATATTGAGGTTTAAATTGAGACACATTAAGGAGCGACCAGAATGTGACTATTTCACACCAGTAGTCGGCTCAAAGGCCGTAATTCTGGAACGATGCATTTCCCGACATATGGTCATCGGAACGTTTTTGCTTGTCTACCAATAAGGAATCGACCCATGAAGTTTTGTCGTACCTTTTAGTTACACCCTCTATATACAAAATGAAATGAAATGAAATCTTTGAGTTTTACGTCCCACGGTTATGCCGGTTAGGCTAAAGGAGACGGTGATTATGAGAAATGAATGAAATGGTGGAATGAAGAAGGTGGGAGGAAACGGGAGAACCCCGAGAAAACCCACGCACACGGTGTTTGTCCACCACAAAGGTCACTTGGCGGGAGCAGGGTTTGAACCCGGGACCCCATGCACCAGAGGTGAACGCTCTACCACTGAGCCACCGCGGCCCCCCTCTATATACAAGATCTGTTTTGTTGATTTACGAAATCACTCTTTTTTCCTCAAACAATTTACAAAAAGGGTCTTGAATGAGGTGGTCGCACTAGTAATGACATCCCGTAGCGTCGTTACGTAACACACACAGTATAAATAAAGCTTCAAAACCACAAATTGCAAGTTCTGCCGCAGATAATTCGGTAAGGTGTCTGCTTGTTGAGTGGACAACCCAGATTCATATCACGGCTGGTACGGTTTGCTTTTTTTTCCTTTCAAAATACGTTTCTATATGTTTATATTTGTTCTTAATAATTACTTTCTTGCAATCTTAAATTAGTCGGGGTTAAGTAGTCAGAAGATTAAAATACATGTATGACTACTTTATCCGTGTGTGTGTGTACTCATATATGTATCTTTACATATTTGTTTCTTTCTTGGGGCCGCGGCGGCTCAGTGGTAGAGCGTTCAACTTTGGTGCTTGGGGTCCGGGTTCGATCCCAGTCCCCGACAAGTGAACTTTGTGGTGGACAAACACCGTGTGCGTGGGTTTTCTCGGGGTTCTCCCGTTTCCTCCCACTTTCTTCATTCCACCATTTCATTCATTTCTCATAATCACCGTCTCCTTTCGACCATTTCGACCTCGATCTTGGAAATGTCCTCGAAGGGATTGTGCTATGAATAACAGATTTTATTCGAACTAATTGACTGACTCCGATGCAACATTGTTCCAATTTCGCCTATTCGCAATGTAATGGAATAGACAAACATACGTTTATATGGTTACATGAAGGCGGTGCCGTGTTCGATTCCTGTTGGGGGCACTCGGTCGAAAAATTTAAAAGTTTTTCAGGCCAGTCACCTTGAATGAGATTTTCCTTGGTTTTCCACATTCACACCAGGAAGATGCCAGGGTGATACCTTAGGTTTCAGATCATTTCCTTTCTTCCCCAATCCTTTCTTCCTTCCCTTTCCCCGGAAAGTGTGTTCGCCTAGAGATGTCATCCCTCGAACGTGACGGGTTAAATGGTCTCAGATGCCGAAAGCCCAGAAATCTAAATCCTAAATCCTAAATTTACAAAGTTACTTCTGGGAAACATTGTTCTTTCAAAATATATTTCTATATATTGATATTTATTATTATTAATTGCTTTCTTGCATCTTTCCTACATTATTCTAGATTAGTTACCATCGGTTAGTTTAGTCACATTATGTATAGTTAAATACGGTTACGTATGTTTACCATTTCTTTTCTTTTTTTCAAAGTACATTCCTATCTGATCACATGTATTGTTAATAATTTATTTGTTGCATTTTTTAATAATTTATTTCATACACACAACAGATAAAACAACTCATACATTTTAATTACACAGCAAATAGTTCTTTGACATGGAGGGAAATCTCTGGCTATAGGAGCATATAGTATTACCAATGTGGATTTCCCTCATCCCCCTTGTAATTCGCACATCGTCAACAGATATAGAACATTGTTGAACATTTCTTGAACCACTTCATCACACTCCTGGCCTTGTGACATGGTGCATTATTTTGTCGGAAAATGCCACTACCGTTGGGAAACATGGTCGTCATCAAGGGTGTACGTAGTCTGCAAGCAGTGTGCGATACGCGTCGGCCGTCATTGTGCCTTGCTCGAGCTATACTAGATACATGCTCACGTGTATGTCCCCCAGAGCATTATTATTATTATTATTATTATTATTATTATTATTATTATTATTATTATATTTGAAGTACAATCAAATATCACGATATTAATTATTAGTTTTAATTAACGGAATTGAGCTGAAAATTAAATCTTGATTTCGAAAGATTAACCATTAAGTTTATGCGTTTGGTACCTTTCTAAAGTAATAAATACTGGAATTGGTTTCAAGGCTGTTTCTGACTGAATACTTTCTTCAAAATAATATTAAAAATTATAGAAAGATTTTCGACACATTCGAGTCGAGTCGAGATTTTTACGAAAAGTCTCGACTCGACTCGTGTCTCGGCTCGAAAATTAGAGTCGAGAAATAAATTTGTCTTGACTCGTCTCGAATTTTACAAAGTATGTCAACTCGAATTTAAGTCCAGATTCGAGACATGTCTCGACTCGTGCGCATCCCTAAATATTCATATTTTAAATGTGCAATACTACCTCGCGAAAAATGACCCCGAAGTTAATTTACCAAAGTCTACTTTCTTCTTGTTAGATTAGTGATCGTGGTTTAGGATAGATTATGTAAAGTCAGACATGGTTATGTATGTTTACAATTTCGTTTCTTTCTTTCAAAATGCATTCCTATCTGTTCCCATTTATTATTAATAATTTATTTCTTGCATTTATTAATAACTATCAGAAAAAAACATTATTCGCATGGTGGCTGTATTTGGAAGTCAACGCCTCTATAGTATCACCGTTGATTTCAGCGAGTGCCAAAACTTTGTATTTGACATTAATATCGGCCATTTTGAATTATTTTTACATATCAGTTATCATCTCCGGTACCCTGACCCTCAACTAAGTGGGGTTAATTTGGAAGTTAATGCAATCGGAGTTTCACCATTGATCTCAGCGACCGCCAAAACTTTGAATTCGACACTAATATCGGTTATCTTCTACTACTTTTACATGTCCCTGTAAACGTCTCCTGAGACTTCCTGGTTCGATTTAAAAAAAAAAGCTTCGTCTTGATCCGGAACCTGGGCCAAGGTACCCAAGATCAAAATTTGGTAACTCTCGGTCCTCTTGTCTGGTGTTCAGGCAGCACACAGATACATACATACATACAGACAGACACACAAACAAACTTTTTATTTTATTTATATTAGATTAGGTGTATTTCAAACAGTGCTTCTTCCAGAAGTTTTTTTAGGGGTACTGGCCGCCCGGAGCTCTGAGAGTGCCCCCCGGAAGAGACCAAAATAATACATCTATAATATAATAAAAAATAGAAAGTTATCGATAGTGCCCCCGGAATACGAAGTGTGCCCCCCCCCCCCGGAACATAGTTTCTGAAAGAAACACTGATTTCAAACAACAGATAGAACCAACGGCGCCGACTTTCCAAAATGTATGTGGATGCATATAAATGGCGGGACGAGTTATATGTTTTCGGGGGTCTCGATTTTTTTGATTGATTTCTTTTTAGTTAAAATCTTTTATGAACACTGTCATAAAGGGCTGTGCTGTGATAAAGTAAAATATACCGGTAATATAAGGATAAGTTGGGACTGTCCTAGCTCAGTCGGTAACACGGCTGACTTAAACGTAAAGAAACAGGTTGAAACCCGGGTTCAAGTTTAATTCCTGTAATGCATATTCCCAACATATATAATCGTGGTATTTAGTGTATATTTTCAACAACTTACATGATGCACAATGAGTGCAAGAGGCAGTGATATTATCAAACGTTACTAAAAGAAAATAAATACTACATTCATACAAATTAAAATAAAAATATCATCATAAAAGAAAATAATTTTAATGGTATTGCAAAAAGAACTTGCAAGGATTTTGAAAATGAAATCTTTGAGTCTTGCGTTCCACGGGTATGCCGGTTAGGCTAAAGGAGACGGTGATGATGAGAGAGGAATGAAATGGTGGAATGAAGAAAGTGGTAGGAAACGGGAGTGCCCCGAGAAAACCCACGAGCACGGTGTTTGTCCACCACAAGGTTCACTTGGCGGGGACTGTAATCGAACCCGGGACCCCAAGCACCAGAGGTGAATATTCTCTCACTGAGCCATCGCGCCCCCTGCAAGGACTTTGTTGTGGACATAAAGTATAAAGTGACTAACTTAGTGTGTTCCTTGGGTACCTTTGCAAAAACACATTTGAGACAATCAATTATGTTTTAGAGGTTAGAAATTTTAACTCCCATCTCTATGTTTTAATTGTTTATTTTTTAATAGTGTCAAGCGAGAAATGTTTATTTTATTATGTTTCGAAACTAAAAATCTTGCCTGCAGCGCCCTGACAAGATTATTTGTGTGAGTGCTTTAACCAGGGAACACCAAGGAGGCGGCGCACATAGACAGAACAACCCCTAGCATTTCTTACACAGTACAACGTTGTTTGGCATATAACGTTGCTACTGTACTAGCGAGTTCCAGCTAGTTAAGCCTTTTATTAACAGCCGGAGGCAGCATTCTGTTATATCGTTGTAGTGAGTGATGTGTTAAAATACTCCTAGTATCAGTTTTTTCATTGTTCGATTGACCTTGAAGGACCAACAAATGCCTTTCGAGGAATACAAGTTCCCTTTAATTCATGAAGTTAATATAGAAATGACCTTCAAACCTATGCTGTGCATAAATGGTGGAAGTCTTATAAAACGGTTTTATCCGGAGGTCTGTAGACCAGAGCCCTGCAAAGCCAGGCCCGAAGACGTAAAAGTCTTATACTACACTCATTAATGCATTACAAGTAACAGAGAAGATATGTAAAACTTCTACACCGTATGTGATACTAATACTACAACTACTACTGCTAATACTATTATTACTATTGCGATTACCAATGCTAGTGCTAATTCCACTATTGCCGCCACTGCTACTACTGTTACTATTACAACTACTGCTACTACTTATTACTATACTAATACGACAGCGAATACCACTACTGCTATTACTAGTAATACGAAAACAAAACAATGCAAATGAAATCTTTGAGTTTTACGTCACACAGTTATGCCGGCTAGGCTAAAGGAGACGGTGATGATGGTGGACTAAATGAAATGAAATGGTGGAATTGATAAAGTGGGAGGAAACGGGAGAACGTCGAGAACCTCCACACACGGTGTTTGTCCACCACAAATTTCATTTGGCGAGACCTGGGATCGAACCAGGGACCCCATCCACCAGTGGTGAACGCTCAATCACTGAGCCACCGTTCCAGGAACACCTAATCCGCCCTGGCGTCTTGGTGATTTATTTTATCATAATATTTTGTTATATTTGTAGTATCATAGTATGATATAAAGAATACAGGAACATGTAACATCATTTGGTGTTTGACTTGTTAATTGAACATTACTACAAATTGCACTGATCTTATGAGCACGCCAGTTCACAGTTTTGGCCTCCGTGATCTAAAGGTAGCGTACCAAATTCTACTTAGTAGGTCAAGTACTTGACTTTGTCATACGTTCTTTAGGTAACTACGGCTCAGGCTGTATGGATGATGATGGGATGAATTGGTGGAATGAAAACAGTGGGAGGAAGCGGGACCACCCCGGAAACTCCCACGCACACGGTATTTGTCCACCACAAAGCTCACATAGCATCTGGGTGGTAGTTCTGTACGGATCCAATGAACTACGGAATAACGTAGCAGAAACTCCCTACTCTGTAAATATATACTGCTAATATTCGTAAGTTTCAAGCTTGTAAAAGAACGTAGCTGTTTTGTCTTTCTATTAAGGTTTATGATATTTCTATCGTATCTTGTCTGAGCTGCAAAACGAGAGGTAATACGTTTATCGATTTATGGTTAGGGATTGGTCCTTTAAAACATTTAATTAAATCGAGAGGTGATAGAAACATACTATCCCGCGAAAAACGTACATTTTCTTTTGTGACAGATGATAACACTACTTCAAGTTTCACTATTGAATTCATATTGTTTGGAAATCTTCGTTTCATACTGTGAAACGATACTCACTTCTTTTAGTTTGGTATTGGTACTGGTAACTCCTCTAATATATGCAACAAGTTGAAACTCTTCGTCATAGTTTAAAAATGTAGCAATACACGTTGAAACCGAGCTTGGCTAACTTCAGCTACTTCTTTTTTGAATAGGAATTGGTGGAAAGTATTCTTGGGATGCTGAATTCTTGGAGGAACATTTCCTTACGACTCTGATATATTTAAAAAAGCCGTACGCCTATCTTGATATCTCCTATTGTTTTGATTCCTGGAAACAAGAATTGAAATAGGAAATGATAGTTAATTGGAAACACTTCCTGTTGATCGTAAAAAAAAAAAGCCGTATCCTGATATCTCCTATTGTTTTGATCTATGGAAAAAAGAATTGAGATAGGAAGTAATAGTTAACTTGAACCACTTCCTGTTCCGGTAGGGTGTTGACAATAATTATGGTATGTTGCCTAGAGACGGTAAATCGTTTGGACAAAAATGTTCTATCTGTTACTGTTTTTGGTCTATGGCGAGGAACGTTCAGACAGAATATGGCTAATTTTAACAAATTCTGCTTTGATCAAAGCTGCCACGGAGATGGAGCAGGCTATTCTTGAGACGATGAATCGATTGCAAAAAGCCACTTTTTAATATCTTTTACCATTTTTGCTCTACGGAAATCAGTATTGGAACAGGAAGTACTAGTAAATTTGAACAATTTCCAGTTTTAGTAGAGTTATATGGATAGTAACGATATGTTTGTTGAGAGGCTGAATCGTTTGCTTAAAATTGTCTCTAGCTATCTGCTGCCGTTTTCATTCTATAGCGATAAACGTTAAAACCGTTATTGAAACCAGAAGTTATAATAAATTCTAACTACAGCCGAATTTAGTATTGTAGATATTTGTCTTTAGACTCTAAATCGTTTGCCGAAACCACTTCTCACTATCCGTTATCATTTTCTTTATATATCGACAAACGTTGAAATCGGAAATGGCCAATTTGAAGCAATTCCGGTTTGAGTAGAAGGTTAACGGAGGAAATAAAATATATTCTTTGGATACTGAATTAATTGCAAAAGACCACATCTTGAAGCATTTACTATTTCTATTAGGCGGAAATTGGAAATTGAAACCGGAAGTAATAGTAAATTTCAACCATTTATAATTTCGGTAGAATATTTTGTGTACCCATGATGTTGACTCTAGATGGTAACTCGTTTTCAAAAATCAGTTCTCGCTATGTTACCGTTTTATGCTATGACGATGAAAGTTGAAACTGTTGTTGAAACCGGAAGTAATAATAAATTTAAACCATTTTCAATTTTAGTAGAGATTGTGAATGACCATGATATGTTGCCTATACACGCGCAATCGTTTACAAAAAAAAAAAAAAAAAAAAAAAAAAAAACGTTTTCATGTATGTTACCGTTTTCATCTATGGGTTAAATGTTAGAACTGGAAATTGCTAATTTGAACCACTTCTGGGTTCAATATAAAGTTAACGGATGAGATGGAACCTATTCTATTCATTGGATGAAGAATCAATAGCAGAAAACCATTTCTCTATACAGGGGCGGATCCAGGACCGACTTCTGGGGGGGGGCGGTGGGTTGTCATAATGCTACTTTTAAGGGTTCCAAACTCTGGGATGGATTTTATTTATATATAAAAAATAAGAAAGTTTCCTCTTCTGGGGGGGGGGCATCGCCCCGATCGCCCCCCCCCTTGGATCCGCCCCTGTCTCTATATCACTTTCTGTCTTTGCTTTGGTATCTGTCAACAGACACCGATGAAACCACTCTATAAGATTTCCGACTTTATGCACAGCACAGTTTGGTAGTTTAAAACCTGTCTTTGGTTCCATAAATATTATTAACACTAACATATCAATGATACTCTTGTGTATGATTCAAAAAGTTAGCCGTGAAATTTAATCTAGATTGGAAGTAGTTGTGGAAAGGCCTCTTGCTATAACAGATTTGTGGGTGTTCAGATAAAACCAACATAATATTTCTATTTCACAACGGGTGAGTAATGCATAGGTCATTTCTACTGTATATCAACTTCACGGATCAAAGCGACTTGTGACTTGATGTGAAACCATTTGTTAGTTCTTCAAGGTCAATAACAACAAAATTGCTAGCACTACACGCGACCCATTACTTCGATAGAAGAGGCAGATTCAATAGACGTGTTTACGTATAAAAGAAGCCCTCCGGCACTTAGGCTGGGTGGAAGCAACAACATTCTATGCGAAAGAACGCTGTTTGTTCTATCTGTTCGAGTTTGCTTGTGTGTCTGTCTGTGTGCGGCCTGGGGATCAGACGAGTTGACAAAACGTTACTAAATTTTAATAACGGATACTTTTGTCCAGGCCCCAGACCAGGACCAAGTGGTTTTTATTTTTAAAAAATCGAACCAGTGGTCTCAGGGGAGGGGGACGTTTACCGAGACATGTAATAATATTAGAAAATTGCCGATATTTGTGTCGAATTCATAGTTTTCACGGTCACTGAGATCAATGGTGACACTTCAATTAGCGATGACTTTCAAAATCAGCTACCATTGCGTGCGGGCCGGGGTCACCGGGAGGGGGGAGATGTACAGAAACACGTAAAAATAATCCAAAATGACCTATATTAGTATCAAATCCTTAGTTTTCACGGTCGCTGAGATGAATGGTGATTCTTCCAGAGGCGTTGAATTCTAAATACAGCTCCCATCACTTGGGAGCCAGAGGCGTTCTTTTTAAATTTTGAACCAAGGGGTCTCAAGGGGCGTTTCCCGCGATATGTAAAAGTATTCAGTTTGTTTACATAGATATTTTATCTGACCCATGCGAAAAGTGGTTATTTTCAGCTAGTTATTATTAAATGCAAGAAATAAATTATTAATAATATACAGGGTGGCCCAAAAGTACGTATACAGTACCGTACTGATCAGCTCATTGCATTTTATATAATTTCTTATTTTTATCCATCAGGTAGACTTAGTTTCTTTATTATTTGTTCTTAATATGTTTTTACTTACATCTTAAGCTCAGAAGAGCCGAAGCAAATAAACTCATACACTAGAATGTTATAGTTGATCAATACAGAGGTGTATGCCTACGTTTGGACTACGTGAACAGATAGGAGTGCATTTTGAAAGAAAGAAACGAAAATGTAAAGATACATAACCGTATTTGACTTTACATAATCTATCCTAAACCGCGGTCACTAATCTAAGATAATGTAGGAAAAAATACAAGAAAGTAATTAATAATAATAATAATAAATATGAACATATAAAAATATATTTTGAAAGAAAAAAGTTCCCCTGGCAGAACTTGTTTACTCCAGACGCCGAAACGTTAACCAGAGTTGGAGTGGGTGAGTGGGTCAGTGGGTCGGTGGGTCGAGTTTTCTGAGTGGGACGTGGGTCAACAGCATGTGACCCACCACCCACCGTGACCCACTGCGACCCATCACCCATCATGACCCACTCTGCTCACTGTATTGTAAACAGCATTTTTTGAATAGCATATTTTTTTTCATCCTCGACTCTAGCCATAGAAAGTAAAAACTAAAAAGAAGAACATTGAAGAAGCAGTTGAAGTTAAATTTATATCATGGCAGCCGCGGTGGTTCATATCAAGGACGGGGGGCGCGGTGGCTCAGTGGTAGAGCGTTCACCTCTGGTGCTTGGGGTCCCGGGTTCGATCCCAGCCTCCGCCAAGTGAACTTTGTGGTGGACAAACACCGTGCTCGTGGGTTTTCTCGGGGTTCTCCCGTTTCCTCCCACTTTCTTCATTCCACCATTTCACTCATCTCTCATAATCACCGTCTCCTTTAGCCTAACCGGCATAACCGTGGGACGTAAAACTCAAAGATTTCATTTCATTTCATATCATATCAAGGACTGCCTAATATCAATATTAGGCAGTCAACTAATATCGATCGTTTTCGATTATTTTTTGAAATCAATCCTACATTTAGAAAATGCCCCCCCCCTACAAAAGGGAGTTTTAAAAAATGATATTGAGATTAGGGCCTAACTATGTATATGCCAAATGTAATTTCAGTTGACTTTGATGTTGATGATCACACATACATAGTTATATTAATTTTTTATGTAATAATTCATACATTGTAGGTGATTCATTTTTTTCTCAGCAGTTAGCTCCTCTAAATACTCACAGGCTGTGTCTGAAAAGTCAAGAAGTATGTCGTATTGCTATTATTACAATTGCAAATATGATCAATTTCCTAAAGTTCTGCAAGAGTGCCTGAAGTTCTTTCTTCAATAGAAACAAATGAAAAAGAAGAAAAAAGAAGGCCTTGAAAGTAAAACGTAGACAAATTCACCAGTGCTCAGAAGAAGATGTCTACAATGCACTGAGCAGAATGGGTTGGTGAGTCACAGTAGTTCGGTGGGTCAGCGTGGGTCAGAACGGATTGTTTGGTCAAAGTGGGTCACGGTGAGTTGTGTGTCGCAGTGAGTCATATCCTGTTAACCCACAACCCACATAAAAATCTTAACCCAATTGACCCACTGACACTCCATTATTTCAGTCATTTTTACCGAAATCCAGAACATCAACATTTTCGATTACTTTCCAAAATTAGTCCTGTAGTGGCGAAACGGTCAGTGAGTAGTGGTTGTGCCTATTAAATCCTTTTCTCAGAATCACAATATCTACAACATATCACAGTTTCAGTCATTTTTACCGAAATCCAGAATATCACCATCTATGGTTACTTTCAAGTGGCCTGGTTGTGGCCAAACGGTCAGTAATTATTGGTTGTACCCATTAGGACATTTTCTCAGAATCACAATATCTACAACATATCACAGTTTCAGTCATTTTTACCTAAATGCAGAACATCACCATTTTAGCTTACTTTCAAAAAAGTAATCTCGTAGTGTCCAAACGGCCAGTGATTACTGGCTGTGCACATTAAGACTTTCTCTCAGAATCACAATATCTACAACATATCACAGTTTCAGTCATTTTTACTGAAATCCAGGTCATCAACATTTTCGGTTACTTTCAAGAAAGTGCCTGTAATGGCCAAACGGAAATTGATTAGTGTGTGTGCCCATTAAGACCTTTTCTCGTAATCACAAGATTTACAACATATCACAGTTTCAGTCACTTCTGTCGAAATCCAGAACATCGCCATGTTCCGTTACTTTCAAGAAAGTGGCCCGGTAGTGGCCAAACGGTCAGTAATTATTAGTTGTGCCCATTAGGACATTTTCTCAGAATCACAATATCTACAACATATCACAGTTTTATTTTTTCGAAATCTAGAACATCATCTTCGATTACTTTCAAGAAAGTGGCCTGGTTGTGGCCAAAGGTCAGTGATTAGTTTGTGTGCCCATAGAGACCTTACAAGATCTAAAACATATCACTTTTCAGTCATTTGTACCTAAATCCAGAACATCATCATGTTCCGTTACTTTAAAAAAGTGGCCCTGTAATGACCAAACTGTCAGTGATTAGTGGGTATGCCCATTCAGACCTTTTCTCGGAATCACAAGATCTACAAAATATCACAGTTCCAGTTATTTTTACCGAAATCCACAACATCAACATTTTCGATTACTATCCAAAAAGTGGCCCTGTAGTGGCCAAACGGTTACTGATTAGGTGTTGTACCATTTTCTCAGAATTACAAGATCTACAACATATCACAGTTTCAGTCATTTTTACCGAAATCCAGAACATCACCATCCTCGCTTACTTTCAAGAAAGTGGCCTGGTTGTGGCCAAACGGTCAGTGATTAGTGGGTGTGCCCATTGAGACCTTTTCTCGGAATCTCAAGATCTACAACATATCACAGTTTCAGTTATTTTTTTAAGAAATCCAGAACATCACCATGTTCCATTACTTTCAAAAAAAGTGGCCCTGTAGTATATAAACGATCAGTGATTAGTGGTTGTGCCTATTAAATCCTTTTCTCGGGATCACAATATCTACAACATATCACAGTTTCAGTCATTTTTACCGAAATCCAGAAAATCAACATTTTCGATTACTTTCCAAAATTGGCCCTGTAGTGGCGAAACGGTCAGTGAGTAGTGGTTGTGCCTATTAAATCCTTTTCTCAGAATCACAATATCTACAACATATCACAGTTTCAGTCATTTTTACCGAAATCTAGAATGTCACCATCTTTGGTTACTTTGAATTGGCCTGGTTGTGGCTAAACGGTCAGTAATTTTTTGGTTGTTCCCATTAGGACATTTTCTCATAATCACAATATCTACAACATCTCACAGTTTTAGTCATTTTACCTAATTCCAGAACATCACCATTTTAGCTTACTTTCAAAAATGTGGTCTCGTAGTGTCCAAACGGCCAGTGATTATTGGCTGTACCCATTAAGACTTTTTTCTCAGAATCACAATATCTACAACGTATCACAGTTTCAGTCATTTTTACCGAAATCCAGGCCATCAATATTTTCGGTTCTTTCAAGAAAGCGGCCTGCTTCTGGCCAATGGTCAGCGATTAGTGGTTGTGCCTATTAGGACCTTCCCTCAGAATCAGCAATCTACAACATATCACAGTTTCAGTCATTTTTACCGAAATCCAGGACATCAACATTTTCGGTTACTTTCAAGATAGTGGCCTGTAATGGCCAAACGGGAACTGAGTAGTATGTGTGACCATTGAGATCTTTTCTCGAAATCACAAGATCTACAACATATCACAGTTTCAGTCATTTCTATCGAAATCCAGAACACCACTATGTTCCGTTATTTCAAGAAAGTGGCCCGGTAGTGGCCAAATGGTCAGTAATTATTGGTTGTGCCCATTAGGACATTTTCTCAGAATCACAATATCTACAACATATCACAGTTTCAGTCATTTTAATGAAATCCAGAAAGTCAATATTTTGGATTACTTTTCAAAAAGTGGCCCTGTAGTGGCCAAGCGGTCAGTGATTAGTGGTTGTGTCCTTTTCTCAGAATCACAAGATCTACAACATATCACAGTTTCAGTCATTTTTACCGAAATCCAGAACATCACCATCTTCGGTTACTTTCAAGAAAGTGGTCTGGTTGTGGCCAAAGGTCAGTGATTAGTTTCTGTGCCCATGGAGACCTTCTCGTGGAATCACAAGATCTATAACATATCAAAGTTTCAGTCATTTTTACCTAAACCCAGAACATCACCATGTTCCGTTACTTTAAAAAAAGTGGCCCTGTAATGGCCAAACGCTCAGTATTTATTGGTTGTGCCCATTAGTACATTTTCTCAGAATCACAATATCTACAATATATCACAGTTTCAGTCATTTCTATCGAAATCAAGAACATCACCATGTTCCGTTACTTTCAAGAAAGTGGCCCGGTAATGGCCAAACGCTCAGTATTTATTGGTTGTGCCCATTAGTACATTTTCTCAGAATCACAATATCTACAATATATCACAGTTTCAGTCATTTCTATCGAAATCAAGAACATCACCATGTTCCGTTACTGGGGCCGCGGTGGCTCAGTGGTAGAGCGTTCACCTCTGGTGCTTGGGGTCCCGGGTTCGATCCCAGACCCCGCCAAGTGAACTTTGTGGTGGACAAATACCGTGTACGTGGGTTTTCTCGGGGTTCTCCCGTTTCCTCCCACTTTCTTCATTCCACCATTTCATTCATTTCTCATAATCACCGTCTCCTTTAGCCTAACCGGCATAACCGTGGGACGTAAAACTCAAAGATTGCATATATGTTCCCTTACTTTCAAGAAAGTGGCCCGGTAGTGGCCAAATGGTCAGTAATTATTGGTTGTGCCCATTAGGACATTTTCTCAGAATCACAATATCTACAACATATCACAGTTTCAGTCATTTTTAATGAAATCCAGAAAGTCAATATTTTGGATTACTTTTCAAAAAGTGGCCCTGTAGTGGCCAAGCGGTCAGTGATTAGTGGTTGTGTCCTTTTCTCAGAATCACAAGATCTACAACATATCACAGTTTCAGTCATTTTTACCGAAATCCAGAACATCACCATCTTCGGTTACTTTCAAGAAAGTGGTCTGGTTGTGGCCAAAGGTCAGTGATTAGTTTGTGTGCCCATGGAGACCTTCTCGTGGAATCACAAGATCTATAACATATCAAAGTTTGTCATTTTTACCTAAACCCAGAACATCACCATGTTCCGTTACTTTAAAAAAAGTGGCCCTGTAATGGCCAAACGCTCAGTATTTATTGGTTGTGCCCATTAGTACATTTTCTCAGAATCACAATATCTACAATATATCACAGTTTCAGTCATTTCTATCGAAATCAAGAACATCACCATGTTCCGTTACTTTCAAGAAAGTGGCCCGGTAATGGCCAAACGCTCAGTATTTATTGGTTGTGCCCATTAGGACATTTTCTCAGAATCACAATATCTACAACATATCACAGTTTCAGTAATTTTTACCGAAATCCAGAACATCACCATCTTCGGTTACTTTCAAGAAAGTGGCCTGGTTGTTGCCAAAAGGTCAGTGATTAGTGGGTGTGCCCATTAAGACCTTTTCTCGGAATCAGAAGATCTACAACATATCACAGTTTCAGTCATTTTTTCCGAAATCCAGAACATCACCGTGGCCCTGTAGTGGCCAAACGCTCAGTAATTATTGGTTGTGCCCATTAGGACATTTTCTCAGAATCACCACATCTACAACATATCACAGTTTCAGTCATTTTTACCGAAATCCAGAACATCACCATGTTCCGTTACTTTCAAAAAAGTGCCCTCGTAGTGTCCAAACGGCCAGTGATTATTGGCTGTGCCCATTAAGACTTTTTCTCACAATCATAATGGTTCCAACATATCGCAATTTCAGTCAATTTTACCGAAATACAAGCCATCAATATTTTCGGTTACTTTCAAGAAAGTGGCCTGGTTGTGGCCAAAGGTCAGTGACTAATGGTTGTGCCTATTAAGACCTTTTCTTAGAATCACCACATCTACAACATATCACAGTTTCAGTCATTTTTACCGAAATCCAGAACATCACCATGTTCCGTTACATTCAAAAAAGTCGCCCTGTAGTGGCCAAAGGTCAATGATTAATGGTTGTGCCTATTAAGACTTTTTCTTAGAATCACCACATCTACAACATATCACAGTTTCATTCATTTTTACCGAAATCCAGAACATCACCATGTTCCGTTACTTTCAAAAAAGTGCCCTAACGGTCAGTAGTTATTGGTTGTGCCCATTAAGACCTTTTCTCAGAATTACCATATCTACAACATATCACAACATATCACAGGAATCACGAAGTGGCTATCTTCGGTTTCAGTCATTTTACCGAAATCCAGAAAGTGGCTATCTTCGGTTACTTTCAAAATAGTGGCCTCGTGGTGGCCAAACGATCAGTGATTAGTGGTTGCGCTCATAAGACCTTTTCTCAGAATAACAATATCTACAAAATATCACAGTTTCAATGATTTTACCGAAATCCAGAACATGGCCATCTTCGGTTACTTTCAAGAATGTGGTCTCGTTGTGGCCAAACGGTCATTGATTAGTGTTTGTGCCCATTAAGATCTTTTCTCAGAATCTCAATATCTACAACATATCACAGTTTCAGTCATTTTTACCGAAATCAAGAACATCGCCATCTTCGGTTACTTTCAAAACAGTGGCCTCGTAGTGGCCAAACGATCAGTGATTAGTGGTTGTGCTCATTAA
The DNA here is from genome assembly GCF_964235325.1 of Thermobia domestica. Taxonomy (NCBI): domain Eukaryota; kingdom Metazoa; phylum Arthropoda; class Insecta; order Zygentoma; family Lepismatidae; genus Thermobia; species Thermobia domestica. The sequence continues at coordinate 93,973,052 of NC_137461.1, forward strand.
GACCTTTTCCCAGAATCACAATATCTACAACATATTACTGTTTCAAGCAATTGCTATGAAATCCAAAATAACGTTAAGTTCTGCTGTTGGCAAAAATGTGGCTCTGTAGTTACCAAACGGTCAGTGATTGGTGGTTGTGCTTATTGAGACTTTTTCTCAAGATCACAACATCTGCAACCCATCACAGTTTTACTGATTTTCATTGAAATCATAAATATCACTGTTTGGCTGTTTTGAAAAAAGTAGCCCTGTAGTGGCCAAATATCAGTGCTTGGTGGTTATGGCCATTAGGACCTTTTCGGAATCACAATATCTACAACATCACGGTTTTAGTATTTTTGTCCAAAATCTCGAATGTTGTTTTCTTCGGCTTTTTTTTAAGAAAGTGGCCTCATGGTGGCCAAACGGCCAACGATTTTTGGTTGTGTCCATTGAGACTTTTTCTCAGGAACATAATATCTACAACATAACACGGTTCCAAGCAATTCCACCGAAATCCAATTTCCATAAAGATTGTTCGGGGTCCTTTCTCATTTCCAAGGAGCATTGCCTCTGCAAAACTTCTCTGTGAAAAACTTCAAAACCCGTATTTTGTACTTTGAAGTCATCTTTGCATCGGCAGAGTATCGTTCCTTTAATTTGGTCCTTTTAAATCAAAGGTACCCTTTTTTAAAAGGGACCCTTTGCCTCCTTTAACCTGTTCTCCGAAAGAAACAAAAAAAAAACATGTGTGCATATATTTTCGGTCTAGTATATATGTGCCAAGTTTGAAGAAAATCAGATGAATAGAAATCCTTGTGAAGCTATCTCCTTTATAGTTTCACTTTTTGGACTTGACAAGTCGTTTGTCCCGAAGTCCTCAATTTCTTTATTACCTCAAATTGCATTGTAAATAAATACACTTGCAAATTTGCAATATTATATACTGTAATTTCTTAGCCGATACAATTTTCTGTCCCCGAAAAACAAGAAAGTACCCGTCAAAAGCAATTCCTCGAACTTTCCCCTAGAATTTATCATAAGAAAGTTTTTTGTTCCTCTCTCTCAGAGATTTGCATCCCTTTTACCTTTAGGGCCACTCATTGACAAAAGGTACTCACATGACCGCTATATACAGACATGCTCTTAGGTAGGTCAGAGATTGGGAAAGTAGACGATTTTTAATAATAATAATAATAATAATAATTATTATTATTATTATTATTATTATTATTATTATTATTATTATTATAACAATTAGGTTTACAACTAGGGTCCCGTCTCTTTATCTTGTATGAGAGGCCCGCTAGTCAGCTAAGCCATTGGTGTTCCTCATTCTGTGTTTCTCTGTGTCGTGTGGTTGTTTGTTTTGGGGTATTAGGCTTTTATATTAAACCTTTACATTATATAATCTTTTTCTTTTTTACGAGATTTTCTTTTGGAAAAGGAAAGAAACTGCTTTCCTCTTATGTATGTTTTTTACCATTCACCTTGTTTGAACTGCTTAGGTAAGATGATTTTGTAACTTTTATGTCATCCATTGCCATCACGATAATAAAATGGTAAGTCTTAACAATTTATTTTATTCTCTTATTTGCAGTTTGCCACACTGATATATTTGTAACAAAATTGAGGTTTGGTCCAACGCCTTTCGAATGTGCAACCAACCCAAGCGCTGAGCTTTTTGGGTTGCCTGCTATTGCAGGAAAGGGAGAATTGCAGGTGGTAATGCACTTTTGGAGTCGTGTATACTATTATAGTTTAGGCTCTGGCTGCCCCTAGTTTTCACTTTCTAGATCCGCCGCCATTGGAGGCAGTGTTGGGCAAATTTCAATTGAATTAACAATTAACAATTAATCTGTAAATTTAATTGTTAATTGCAATTAACAATTGAAATAAGTAATGGTTAATTGTTAATTGCAGTTGGCCATTAAAAAAGGAGAATCAATTGCAATTGATCAATCGATTGAAAGTAATTGCAGTGGAAAGTAATTGCAATTGAATTCTGTAATTCAATTGCAATTGAAATTAATTGGCAATTGATTCAATTGCAATTGATTTCCACAGCAATTACTTTCAATTGATTGATCAATTGCAATTGATTTTCACTGATTAATTTTCAACGCTGTAGTTCAGAGAGGGCGTGGGGCAATGAAAACGTTAGCCACGACCAATTGGCTCACCACCCGTCGTGACCCACGACCCACCGTGACCCACTCTGACCCACCACCCACCATAAACCACTCTTACCCACTGTGACCCACAGATCCACCAAAACCCATTGTCATCAACTCTGACCCATGATTCACGCCCTCTTCTCTACTGAATAAAGAGTTTAAACTTGTAATAAAGCAAGCCTATAAAATTATCACTTGTTGGAGTTTGAATTCCTACGATCAATCGCTCCAGCACCGCACTAATACAATAACGGCGGATCTGACCTTTCTAATATAAATAAAATCGAGTTTGTTGGTGTGTCTGTCTGTCTATCTTTGTGCGGCCTGTGGACGAGATGAGTGGACCGAAACTTTTCAAAATTTGGTCACGGGTAGCTTGGTCTAGGCCCCAGACCAAGACGAGGAGTTTTTTTTTTCAATTGCTTACTAGGGGGTCTCCAGGGGACGTTTACCGGGACCGGCCTGGGGACCAGAAAAGTCGACCGAGAGTTACCAAATTTTGGTCAAAGATACCTTGGTCCAGGTCCCATGCCAAGGCAAAGCGTTTTCAACAAAATTCGAACCAGGGGGTCTCAGGGGGGCGTTTACCGGGACATGTAAAAGTAGAACGATATCAGTGTCGATTTCATAGTTTTCGCGGTTGCTGAGATCAATGGTGAAACTCCGATCGCATTAACTTCCAAATTCACCGTATTCGGCTGCGGGCCGTGGGTATACGGGGGGGGGGGATACCGAAACGTAAAAGTAATCCAAAATAACCGATATTAGTGTCAAATCCATAGTTTTCGCGGTTGCTGATATAAATGGCGACACTACCATTAGCGATGACTTTCAAATTCATCCACCGTTGTATGCGGGCCTTGGGTCACCAGAGGAAGAAATTCCGAGACATGTAAAAATAATCGAAAATGACCGATATTAATGTCAAATCCATAGTTTTCGGGGTCGCTGAGCTCAATGGTGAAACTCAAGACCGCGTTTACTTTCATACTTAGCCCCCATCAGCTAAGAAAGGGGGGCATTATAAAGGTGATCACGAGACATGTAAAAATAATCCACAATGACCGATGTCAAATCCGTAGTTTTCGCGGTGGCTGAGATCAATGGTGATACTTTCATTAGCGATGATTTTCAAATTTAGCCACCATTGTATGCGGGCCGCGAGTCACCGGGGGTGGGGAATTGCGAGACATGTAAAAATAATGGAAAGTGACCGATATTAGTGTCAAATCCATAGTTTTCGCTGTCGCTGAGATGAATGGTAATACTTCCACAGGCGTTGACTTCCAAATACAGCCCCCATTTGCTGTGGGCCAGAGGCATTGTTTTTTTCAAAATTGGAACCAGAGGATTATAGGGACTTTTACCGGCATATGTAAAAAATAGTAGAAAATGGCAGATGCTAGTGTCACATTCATAGTTTTCGCGGTATTGGTTGGGGGTTGGTGGGGGCCAGAGGAGATTTTTTCACAATACGAACCAAGGGGGTCTGAGGGGGGGTTCACCGGGACATGTAAAAGTAGTAGAATTTGTGTCGAATCCATATTTATTGGGGTTGCTCAGACGTATAGTGACACCCCCGATAGTGTATACGTTCAAATTCAGCCCCCATCGGCCTTCCCAATGAAAACACATGTACGTTGTTGGATATATATTTACACAAAATATATCCAATTTTAGAAATGTTTCTTAATTGTTCTCCCGTTGTTCAGTTCGTTTACATTGATATTTTATCTGATCCGTGCGAAGAACGGGCATAACAGCTAGTACGAAATGGTAAAGTGTTTGTCATGGAACAAATTACAATGAATTCAATTATATAGATAATAATTATAATTATAATTAATAATTATTTCCTTGTTGAATTATAGATACTTTTCAGTGGAAAACTGAATAAAATTTAAAAGTCCCAAATCAACGTAAAGTAGACCAACGTAAAGGAAAAATGTATAAAATTTTCCATATAATTAAGCTTACAAACTTAAATGGAAATTTAGCTTAATTACATGGAAATTTTTTGTGTCGTTTTGTGCGCCTATTTCCTCGTTTTCTGCGTCACCGGAAATGGGTCAATGTTATCCTACAAATATGGCGGAACAAGTTAATGCTGTTCCGTCAGGAATGATTTCGAGGTCGTTTCCTTCACATCATCTTGTGCGTGTTTTCTACCGTTTTGTAAGCCTATTTCCACGTTTTGTGAATCAATGGTAGTGGGTCAAAATGGGCATTCAATGTGGGAAGAAAAATGATCCACTCTCCCACCAGTATCAAATTTCAAGGTTGGTTTTTCGCATTGTTTAGTGCATGTTTTTACCGTTTCTGCCCATATTTTCACGTTTTGTAGGCCAACGAAAATGGGTCAAAGACGACCTACAAATATGGCAGAAAAAGACATATTCATTCCACTTTCAAGGTCCATTTTGACCCTCTCCCACTGATGCACAAAGCGACACAAATCATGCATAAAAATGTGAAGGAAACGACCTCGACATTCGATGGTGACGGAACAGCATTAAGTTATTCCGCTATACTTGTAGGCCATTTCGACCCATTTTCGTTGTCGCACTAAAGGGGAAATAGGAGCACAAAACAGTACAAAGCAGGCACTATAGGATGCGAAAGAAACGACCTCCAAATTCGATAGTGGCGGAACAATGGCTCTATTTCCTCACACATTGATGGACCATTTTGACGCATTTCTGGTGATGCTCAAAACGTGGAAGTAGGCGAACAGAACGGTACAAAATACACACTAAACGATGCGAAAGAACCAACCCCGAAATTCGATAGTGGCGGAACAGTGAGCCATTTAACTCCCACTTTAAAGCCCCGTTTAAATCACCTCGGGTGATGCACAAGACGAGAAATAGGTGCAGAAAACTTTAAAAAAAAGGCACTAAACGATGCGAAAGTAACGATCTAGAAATTCGATAGTGTCGGAACAGTGGGTCATTTTCGTCACACCTTGGAGGCTCATCTTGACACACTTCTGGTGACGAACAAAACGTGGAAATAGGGGCACAAAACGTAACAAAACAGTCACTAGTCAATGCGAAAGGAAGGACCTCGAATCGGTAGTGACGGAGAAGTGGGTCATTTTCGTCACACTTTGGAAGCCCATTTTGACACACTTCTGGTGACGCACAAAACGTACAAAACAGGCACTAAACGATGCGAAAGAACCAACCCCGAAATTCGATAGTGGCGGAACAGTGAGCCATTTAACTCCCACTTTAAAGGCCCGTTTAACTCACTTCCGGTGACGCACAAGAGGAGGAAGTAGGTACAGAAAACTTTTTTTAAAAATAGGCACTAAACGATGCGAAAGAAACGTCCTAGAAATTCGATAGTGTCGGAACAATGGGTCATTTTGGTCACACTTTGGAGGCCCATTTTGACACACTTCTGGTGACGCGGAAAACGTGGAAATAAGTGCACGAAACGGCACGAAACATTCACTAGTCGATGCGAAAGGAAGGACCACGAAATTTGGTAGTGGCAGAGAAGTGGGTCAGTTTCGTCCCACATTCGAGGCCCATTTTGACCGTCTTCCAGTGACGCACAAAACGTCGAAATACACGCACAAAACGGTACGCGGTGTGAAATTAACGACCTCGAAATTCGATAGTAGCGGAACTCTTGGTCATTTTCGTCCCATCTTGGGAGCCCATTTTGACCCACTTCCGGTGACGCACAAAACGTGGAAATAGGGGCACGAAACGGCACGAAACATTCACTAATCGATGCGAAAGGAAGAACCTCAAAATTCGGTAGTGGCGGAGCAGTGGGTCAATTCGTCCCACCTTTGAGGCCCATTTTGACCGTCTTCCAGTGACGCACAAAACGTTGAAATAGACGCACAAAACGGTACGCGGTGTGAAATTAACGACCTCGAAATTCATTGGTGGCGGAAGAGCAATAATGTTCCCCCATATTTGTAGGCCCATTTTGACCCACTTCCGGTGATGCACAAAATGTGGGAATAGGCACACAAAACACACACAAAAGATGCAAAACAAAGTACCTCGAAATTCGTTGGTGGTGGAACAAGTTAATGACGCCGTGAGCACCAATATAAGTATATACTGTAGTTCTTACGAGGGGGCGCGGTGGGTCAGTGGTAGAGCGTTCACCTCCGGTGCTTGAGGTCCCTGGTTTGATCCCAGCTCGCGCAGTTTGGACTTTGTGGTGGACAAACACCGTGCTCGTGGATTTACTCGGGGTTCTCCTGTTTCCTCCCACTTTCTTCATTTCATTCATTTCCCATCATCACCGTCTCCTTTAGCCTAACCGGTATAAGCGTGGGACGTAAAACTAAAGATTTCATATCATTTTTGTAGTTCTTACCATCAAGGCTGAGAACTGCACGGTCCAATTTTTTCAGCCAAAGTAGAAGCCCAACCGTAATAGTGATGTTAACCGGCCCGGCTCGGTTCAACTGAGCGTACAGCTTGAGCTGGCTTGGTTGGGATTACCAATCGACTGGGCTCAATTGAGCCAATGGCTTGAACCGGCTCGATAAAGACGAGTTATCGACTCGGCTCGCTTGGAACCAATGGCTCGAACCAGCTCCGTTGAAACGAGTCCATAAGCTGGGTTCGAGTCAGCTTAACTGAGCCAATGGCTCGAACCGGCTCAGTTGGGGTAAGCAATCAGCTCGGTTCGGTTCGGCTCGTGTGAGCCTTCGGCTCGAGCTGGCTCGGTTGGATGAGCTGTTGGCTCGGCTCACTTCTCGGTTCGGCTCTATAAGTGAATGAGCTGTGAGCGAGCCGCTTGAGTCGTTGACAACCCTAAACCCGGGTCGAGCACTTTTGAACATGTTTGGTTGGAGTCCCATAACTTCTAACAATTTTTTGCTCGAGCCCGAATACTTGCTCCTCCTGAACTCAAACCAAGAACCTCGTGACCGATGTCCTTGCTTCCTGAAGATTTCTTGACTACCGAGATCGACAGTTAACTAATTTTTAGTATTCCGATTCAAACCGCCTATATTCCATGTTTATACAGGTACACGGTGTTATAATAATAATAATTAGTTATAGTAGTAGTAGTAGTAGTATCATTGATAATTATATTGTCTATGTAGGATACTTGAAGATAGTAGTACTTGGAACTACACAAAGGATTTAGCTCGAATTGGCTCGACTCGACGGGAAACTCGATCCGAATTCGAGTCGAGTTGGGGGAAATTTTTCGAGCCGAGATCTCGAGTCGAACTCAAAGATGTCTGCTTCGAGTCGAGTCGAGTTTTAAAGAAAACTCGCTCGAACTCGCTCGTGCTCATTCCTATTGTATGCATGACGGGCATATAGAGTTCTTTCGAGGGGGATAGAACCATAAACATAATATATTTAAAAAATACTTAGTTTCACTGCTTTCTTCCCAGGGGGGGAAAGGGATGGTAGGTATCCAGCATTTCTTATAAGTACCTTATTTGAAATATGTAAAACAGTAACAAGTGGACAATACAATATACACACATCTTCTTATCTTCAGTTTTAATTGCTGATTTCAATTGCAATTAACAATTACAATTAACAATTACAAGTTTCAATTGTCAATTGCAATTAACAATTGAATGTTTCAATTGCACCCTTTGCAATTGACAATTAACAATTAAAAGTTTCAATTGCCTGGTGACCAATTAACAATTAACAATTGACGAAAATTTAATTGCTAATTTTATGATTGAATTCAATTGCAATTGAAAGTAATTGTCAATTACAAATTGAAATCAATTGCAATTGATTTTCAGAGCAATTACTTTCAATTGATTGATCAATTGCAATTGATTTCAATTGATTTTGCCCAACACTGATTGGAGGTGACTAAAAAGTCGAGGAGCGTACCTGTTACAACTTAAATTGTAAAGCTAGATTTCTAAGCATTACAATATTAGTTTTATTGCTATTGATACTTTTGTAACTTCTAGCTCTGTTATTTCCACTTTTTACAGCATAACTTCATGTAACATACTTTCATGAAAAATTAAGTGTCCCAAAAGTATCATTATCATTTTCACAAACACAAAAATGTATTTGTTTCTAGTCAGGGGCGGATCCAGGGGGGTGGGCGATCAGGGCGATCGCCCCCCCAGAAGAGGAAACTTTTTTATTTTATATATAAATAAAATATATAGTTTATTTTTTGCCTCTCTGAAAAGTAGCTCTAAGTAGCAGTATTACAACCCACCGCCACCCCCAGAAGTCCGTCCTGGATCCGCCCCTGTTTCTAGTTATAACATATTCCACTTTCTTTTTTAAAGAAGAATGTTAGGGTTATATTTAGCGGGGAAATAAAAAAATAATACAATTTTTGTTCTGGTAAAAGATATCAAACCAAGACTATTTTTTAAAGATAGTTTCAGATCAAAGAAGAAACGAAACTCCACGAACATACAGAAAAGACACATGAACACCAATTGTTTTTCTTACAACAATTGCCGTTGGAAAGATAAGTCGTCGACACCTCAGCTGAATTTTAAATGATTATTTTTTCCTGAGATTTACGACTGCGATAGTTACAAACTTGTATTTTATTTATTTATTTAATTATTTATTTATTTATTTACTGTAGCCAACGTATCGTATATTCAATACACAAAAGACTGAAGATTGAATTCTAGGATTTTAAACGTCCGGTGAAAAAAAAAAAAAAAAAAAAAAGAATCCCTCCGGGATAAGACGTTGAATTCCTGGTTAATCCCATCCAAACCCGGACAGTTGGGAACTCTATATACGAGGAGTATGTAACCTTCTACTACCCCTTCAAAAAAAACTGTTTATATATATATATATATATATATATATATATATATATATATATATATATATATATATATATATATATATATATATATATATATATATATACGCCCCGAGATTTCCCCATGTATCTCTGTAATTTACCAAATTTCCTGACAGTATCACTCAATTCACAAGAACGATGTCAACAAGGAGATAAAGAGTAGTTTGATTGTGGGAAAAGCATTACTTATCCTTTATAAAGCCTCTCATCGTTGCGATTAATATCAAAGAAATTAAAAGTAATTACGTCTTTCATTAATTTTAGCAAATCTTTAATTTATGATAAATATTCGTAGTATTTACAACATAGCTAATCAACCATCTCATCATGTACTTTTTCGTGGATCAACAAACGTTTAATAACAAACTTGTTCCATGCTTTTTCATTTGTTTGTTTCACTTGCATTTTTTGTTCTATGGTAACTAGCAACCAGAGACTCTTTTGCAAAAATTTTACTAACACTGATGATCCATTATTTCGTAACCAAAGGTCTCTATAGGAAAATATTTCACATCCGTACTAAAAGTTCGAAGTCAACAATGCTAAGTTTAAAGACAGGACGAATCTACCTGAGGACGTATGATATATTTTGTGCAGGAAATGACATTAGGTCCCATATCTCAGGCGAGGGGCATGGTAGCTCAGTGGTAGAGCGCTTACCTCTGGCGTATGGGTACTTTGTTTGATCCCCACCTACGCAAGCTTCTGATAAGGGATCTCGCGATGGCTCAGTGGTAGAGCGTTCAGCTCTGGTGCTTGGGGTACCGGGTTCGATCTCAGCCCCTCGCTAAGTGAACTTTGTGGTGGACAAACACCGTGTGCGTTGGTTTTCTCGGGGTTCTCCCGTTTCCTCCCACTTCCTTCATTCCTCCATTTCATGCATTACTCATCATCACCGTCTCCTTTAGCCTAACCGGCATAACCGTGCGACGTAAAACTGAAAAATTTCATTTCATTTGTAAGCTTCTGATAGACATCGTGTCCGTGGGTTTTCTCGGGATACTCCTGTTTCTTCCCAAATTCTTATCCCACCAATTTTTCTATCGCCATTCTCTTGCCGTAATCATCGTTCTCCTTTAGTCTAAAGGACATAATCGTGGAATATTCAACTGAAAGATTTTCCTTTCTTTTAATTTCAGTTTCATATCTCATAATATATGAGTTCCAGCGGGTCAAGCCTAACCCCAGCTGACAGTTGAAACTAGTAGTTGTGCAAAACAAGGTTGGAATTCTTATAATCATTGTAAGGTATTGCACCATGAAGATGGGCAAACTTTCAACAAAATTGTATTACATTTTACAAATTATATGTCTATTAAGGCGCAAATACTGGGCAGGCCAGTGAGGAAGCTTGGACAGGACGTGTTATTAAAAGCAACAGCCAAAATGTGGGCAGATGCTTCTGTTCTGGAAATTTTGATGTCAAAAATATTTCTTGTAGTGGGCGATCTCAGCAAAAATGCATGATATTTTGGCAAAAGACGAGCAAGACTGGCAGATATGCAGTCATGACATCACCAAACAGAAAGCTCGACGTTTGGATGAAACATGATCTGACTCAAAATATTTACTTCATCGAATTTCTATCTCTGAATCTCTACTGAAACGAGTTGTGGATCTAGGCCAGGCCCAGGGGGCCTAGTCCCCCAGTTTTTTGAGAAACAAAAATAATTTAAGCTATTATTTATATATTTTTGAAAGTTTATAGTAAACTCATGATATACCTATCTTAACCTGGAGATTCTGACTAGCCCCCCCCCCTTCCCGTTTTTACTTTCTAGATCAGCCACCGAACGAAACGTAACGAATCCGAACTATTTCTGAAGTGGTTGATCACGAGTGATTAAAAATGGATAACCTACGACAATGTGCGAAAAAGACCGTGGTCGAAGCGAGGAGAAAAATGAAATTAAACCTTTAAGTTCGACAGTGTGTGCGGAAGATTATGCTGTGTGTTTAGTGGGATTTAAGAGGCTCTATCAATGCGAAATTAAAATACCGCTAATTTTACAGTAATTACGCGATATCTTCAAATAGATAAAATATAATTGAAAAGTGGAACAAGACCTCCCTAGACAATGTTATTTTGCGTGAGTTACCGTTATCACGAGTCACATAGTAGCTTTCCGTTTGCAGTTATTTAGAAACGCGAAAATAAATGCCGATTTTCTAAGTGGTTGGAAATCGAAAGCAGATAAGCGAGTCGTGATGATGGTATCTCACGTAACATAATATTGTCTAGGGAGGTCTTGTTCCACTTTTCGATTATCTTTAATCTATTGCAACATATCACACAATTACTGTAAAATTAGCGGTATTTTAATTTCACAGTGATAGGGCCTCTTAAAGGGCATCGTACATTACGAGTTGCTCTCGCCGAGCAACATTAATACACTCGGACCTGTACTGTCGGTAATTAGCGCGACTTGCAATTCAAAAGAAAAGGTCAGAACTGGTCAACAGAAATGTCATATACTACGCTGACAACGCCAGATCGCATACATCTTAAAGATGAGTTTACAAACTTTAATATAATTCACCTTTATGTTAATTTGGATACCTCTCTTCCGAAAAGATTCGGACACCTCCGAAATAAATCTCTGTGTTACCTTCGTGCCTGGTAATAATACTTAATCAACTTATTATAGGCCTACTATAGGTATAGAAACTGTGTTAGTATTAATCACAGAATCAGTTGTTAAAGGATTTGAATGAAATCACTGGTTATGAGTAACTTGTAGTGCAAATACAGTGTACAATAGTACGTGAAATTCAAATAAAAACAAGATATAATGACGTAATACAATGTGTAATGCGTCACTATTTTATACCTGCATCGCATTGCATTATATAATATTTGGAAGGTGGCAATTTGCATTCTGGTCTGTACCTTATGATTTAAATCTAAAGAAAAACTAAATTTTTCGAAGCAAAATGTAAAAATAAATATTGTAAGTTATAAATTGAAAGAGAAGGAAGATGGCACGTGCAATGACAAGTGTACATGTTTTCTTGGTGAATTCAAAGCATTTTGAATATTCATAGTGCAGTGAAACATTTCTCAGTGTTGATTTGTGTTAAATACAGTGAACAAAACATCTTTCACATAGCAGAAGTGCTATAAATGCCTTTATTTTTAGTGATAAGTTAAAATGAATAGGTGTTAGGTGTTAATTTTGGTGGGTGATTATTCAATTGAGTAGATTGTGTGTTGTTTACACATTTACCTATATTTAGCCTCATTTTAATTTTAAGGCATAATTTGCATGTCCTTTGCACGAACTTTGTCTGTATAATATTTAATGTGGTTTGATAAGGTTTAGTTTAAGTTTAGGAAGATGGATGAGGATAATAATTTATCCACAACAAAAACTTCAGATCCCCATATATTAACTAACGTACTGTGGCATCATTAACAACATTCTATAAAACTCTTATAGCACCCAAGATCGAATACTGTTCTCCCATATGGGCCATGGCCGCACCTACGCATCTCTCTAGGCTTGAGTCTGTTCTCAATTTCTTTATTGCAATAGTACGTTTTCGTGTTCCCGCAGTTCGAATATTACCTAAGGAGGAAATTTTGCGATATCTTAATATCCAGACGCCGGAAGTACGCAGAAATAACTCTGATTTGAAGTTTCTTCATAAGATTGTAAATGGGAACCTAAGATCAGAAACCCTAATTCAACAACTATCCTTACATGTCCCTTCCGGCAAAACCCGGAATACCCACCTATTCCATCTTGCACGCCCTAGGTTGACAATTATACAGAGGTCTCTTTTTCACCGAGTACCCAACTATTATAATAATCTAACCAGTGAGCTGGACATTTTTTCGAGCTACCCGGTGTTTGAAAGAGCAATAAAACGCGTGCTGGCTAAATAAAATTACTTGTGCACTCTTTGTTAATACTATTGATGTTACTGTTGTTGTTTATTTCTAAATTGTTTTTCTTTTTTTTCCGCTTGTTGATATTTCCCTGTGTAAAATGGCACAATTATGATGTATCTGGGAATTTGTTCAATAAATAAATAAATAAAAAATAATATGGCGGATCAGGTTGACGACAATATACCAGTAGCCGAAAATGTAGTTGTATCTGATCTAAGCACAAATCTACCGGTATTGTCTGGTAGGAGGAACAATCTATTATACAACTCCAAGACTATAATTGAAAATAAAGCAACTTTTGAAAACCTAAATACAAACTTCACACAGCTGGAACCTAATAAATAAAGACATCGCACTTAGCCCCGTATTATGTATTCATAAAATCTAAATCTGAAGAATTGGGCAAGAAACATATAATGTCAATTACCCATAAGCTATATTTAGCAGAAATTTCAGGAATAGAAACAATAGGAGTCATAGGTAGAAATCTCCTTAAAGTCAAATTTCGTTCAGGTGAGGAAGCAAACACTTTCTTAAATCATGCTATATTACTGCAACATAAATGGGAAGCATTTATACCGAATCACATACTTTACACTACGGGAGTAATTAGGGATATTGGCACTGACATTACAATGGATCAGTTATTAACTGACATTCAGTGTGATGTTCCAATAACATCAGCGAGAAGAATACATAGAAAAGATTCGAATGGTGAACTTCAGCCGACCAAAACAGTTATAGTTATCTTTGATTTCCAACATTTACCACTAGATATTAAATTGTACTACATTCGCAGGAAAGTAGATACATATATACAATCAATTAGGCAATGCCTAAATGGATGTTATAAATACGGGCATTTAAAAAGTAATTGTAGATTAAATAAAGCATTGCGTAAAAATTGTGGTGCCATTCATCCATACGAAACGTACAAACTCTAGTAAATGTATTAATTGTGGTCAACAGCACATGGCAGATAGTACCGATTGCCCTGAAAAATTCCGACAAAGAAAGATAGTAGAACTAATGGCAATCAATAAAATTTCATTTAATGAAGCAAACAAATTAGTAAATAAAATTCAAGATAAGTCTAATACTACATATCGACTTTCCCAGAAACTTTTTCAAAGCCCATGGAAACTAGAGAATATCCCAACCTAGTGAAAGCAAATGCAACATATGCTAATCGGTTATATGATACATATTCTCCTCCAGTTTAAAAAAAAATTAATGTTAGAGATTCACCCCCCAGAAAAGAAAAGATGAAACATTACGGATTTACCAAAATTAACCTCCCTCCCTCTTCGGAATCAACCGAATACTGGTAATTGTCTGTTGACATTTTTATGCTGCTTTGCGATTCGTAAATTTCACGAAGACCAATAAGTAAGGAACCTTCAGATCAGGGTGAACTCGATCCCGATGACTGAAAATAATTTTAATTCAAGAAACGTAAGCGAGTTATTGTGGCTAACAAAGCCTTGGACAAACTAAAGATAATTGGATAAGTGTTCGAAGAAGATAATTCACCAATCGACGCTATGTCCTTTAACATAGGAAGATTAGTACAGTATTACAGTATTAGATCCGTGTAACATGGGTTCCTGTCACCACAGCATGGCGTGTCCTCAGGTTGCGGATCGAAGAGAAGACCTCTAGATATAGAAGTTAGCTGAATAGGCAGTCGCGGACAGACGACTAGGAGTGGACCTCCAGCTTGGGGGTTTGGGTAAGGCTAACAACCTCATCCTGTAAAATAGCACTTGTTTAGAAATATTCACAAAAGCCTCTTAAAGGACTGATAACTTAGCACGACCGACCTCAGTAAAAGAAAATGGACAATTAGATTTGGAACATGGATTATTAGAAGTCTTTATAGGGCAGGCGCGTTAAAATCCGTAACGAGTGAGTTAGAGAAATACAGGATGGACCTAGTAGGAGTTCAGGAAGTTAGATGGGAAGGAAATGGAACTGTGAATTCTGGAAATTTTACGTTCTTTTACGGGGAAGGAAATAAAAATCGCCAGTTAGGAACAGGGCTTTTCGTTCACAAACAAATATTACCAGCAATTAACTGTGTTGCATTTGTTACTGACAGACTTTCTTTTATTACTCTTAAGGGTCGGTGCTGTGATATTATTGTTTTAAATGTACATACCCCAACAGAAGATAAGGATGACGATATAAAAGAGAGTTTTTACGAAGAAGTGGAACGGATATTTGACCAACTCCCGCGATACCATATGAAAATTCTCTTAGGGGATTTCAATGCGAAAGTAGGACGAGAGGATATTCTCAAACCGATTATAGGGAACGAAAGTCTGCATAAGGAAAGTAATGACAACGGTGTTAGACTTGTGAACTTTTCAACATCCAAAAACCTAATCGTGAAGAGTACAAAATTCCCACATCGCGACGTTCATAAATGCACATGGATCTCACCAGACGGATAAACACATAATCAAATTGATTACGTTTTAATAGATAGAAAAAGGCAATCTAGCATAATTGATGTCCGGTCGTTTAGAGGGGCTGATTGTGACACTGATCACTACCTGGTAGCAGCGATAATACGAGAGAGATTATCGTTGAATAAAAGAAATATTCAATATCCGAAAACGGAGAGATTTAAAAAATATTAGATGAGAGCCAGGTAAGAGAGGAATACCAGATTGAAGTTTCGAATAGATTCTCGGCTTTAGAAGATTCGGAGTGCACTAGTGTTGAGGATACCTGGATTGAAATTAGAGACAGCATTAAAATTTTAGCAAAAGAAAAATTGGGACACGCGGAAATAAATAGGAACAAATCATGGTTCGACCAGGAATGCATAAAACTAGCAGAGAGGAGAAAACAGGCAAAATGACATTGGCTACAAAATCCGAATGTAATAACGACAAAAGTTCGTAGACATCAGGCGGGAAACTTCCAAAACTTTTAGAACAAAGAAACGCGATTTTTTAAAAGGAACTTGAAGATAGTAGTAAAAAATAAAAACATTCGGGACAGGTATAAGGGGATCAACGAATTTAAGAAAGACTATCAACCTCGTGCGGAACAGTTCTCACTGATGCAGATAGCATCTTAAATAGATGGAAATATTTCTTTGACGATTTGCTGAACACGCAGCCAAAAACTAATGTGCGTGGAGAAAAGGAGATACACACCGCAGAACCGTATATTCCAGAACCTAACCGAATTGAAATAGAAACCGCTATAAAGAAATTAAAGAAACACAAATCTCCAGGTGTAGACGAAAATCCGGCTGAGTTAATTTTAACTGGAGGCGAAAAACTGTGGAACAAGATACACAAACTCATTCTCCTTATCTGGAACAAGGAAGAATTGCCACAAGAGTAGAAAGAATCAATCATTGTTCCAATTCACAAAAAAGGCGACAAAACTGACTAATAATTATTTATTTTGTAATAACTTATTTATTTTATAATAACTTGTGTAAGTTGTTACAAAATTAAGACAAATATTATTTAAAAAGTAGATAACAAGGGACAAAGACAGCATGATAAGTCATCAATTACCGTTGAGTCCATTTCTCTAGTCGCTGCCTTAACCTAGATTTTTGGGTAATTCAGATTCTGGTCATATTGTAATTTCTATGGATGGCAGCATTGAAAATTCTTCCGATTCGTATTTTGGGGTATAGAATAACATTATCTGTTATTGTGGTAAGTTACATTTCATTATCTCTTTTCACTTACGAAAAACGGGCAAAAGAAAAATTGTTAGCTTTTGAAAAATATTTAGTAGTCTGCCGCCTTTAGGGTGTCAATATTTAACCTTAGGAACACCAAGGGGGAGCTGGGAGGGACACTTTTTTTTACATTTTGTAAGACTTCTTATTCGATAAAAAAAATCTGAAAAAATGATATTGTCAGACTTGATCCTCTTCGTCATAAAATGCACTTGCTTAGTTTTTAGTGTTTTTTTTTCTGTTTATAAATAAACAAAACGTTGTGAGGCCTCAGAGGCTCCCTCCTTGGTACTAAGTCAGAAACAAACATTTACAATTAAGTTTAATCCGAACTTGTACGAACAGCATAGGTGGTTATGTGGATGTGAAATTAAAAATACTTTGTTTTGTTTTCCTAATTTCTTGTTCGGAGCGGGGGGAAATGCATGGAGAAAAAAAGGTGTTGTGGATATTGTAAGGATCCCCACATCACGACAAAAGCACATGTCAACATAACACATGCTATTGATTGTAAACAGCGTAGCAGAAAAGAAGCCAACACGAAAGACACCGAGGAACGCCGAAAGAAGATGGACCTCACGGAAGGACCCGAAGAGGACCGATAAAAGCCCGACCACCGAGGGCATCACGAGTGTAATTCCAGGGTGTCTAATGAAAATGGCAGAGCACTCCATCGAGCTCTGAGGACAATCTACCTAATCCCGGCAACCCCTACCGAGCCAACTCACTACCCACTCAACGGAGGAAGACCTGACGTCCTGAACATGGTGCTAACCGCAAACCTCGCACTTCTGGATGACCCATCAGTCATACACACGCTCAACTCTGACCACATATCAGTGATTCAAACGATAGCCATTCGACACCACATTCAGCGCTCCAATCTCCCGAAGCTCTCCACCACGGACTGGGGATACTTCCGTCAGCTACTGGCGCAACTGGTGAACCCATGCCTGCCAGTAGACACACCAGACAGCCTGGACGCTACGGTTGAGACACTAACAGCACAAATCCAATCAGCCCACAAGCTAGCAACAACGACAACCACAACAGCCCACAAGCTAGCAACAACGACAACCACAACAGCTGAAAAATCAACCAGTGCAGAACATCGCATCACGGTGCTAGTGAAACTGAAGAGATGGGCCCCAAAGAAGTGGCAGAGGACACGGCATCCTGCTTACAAAACACTCTGGAACGACCTCACTTCCAGAGTGCGCAGGAGGCTCCAAGGCTCACCAGACCATCGGCAGGCCCACGGAACTACGCCTTCAGGGCCCACACGGTATGCTCTATGAGTCAGAAGAACAAGCACAACAATTCGTAGACACTCTAGAAACCATCCTCCAACCCAACATCGCACCCGCACCAGCCGACACCCGAGAAGTAGTACGCCAAACCATAGAGGGGACACACTTCGAATATCCACCACCACCGGAAGCACTCACTACTCCGAGAGAAGTTCAACAGGTCATCCACCGCCAATCACTACATAGTGCTCCTGGTCCGGACAAAGTCACACCTGAAGCTCTCCGGAACATACCGAGGAAGGCCCTGGTCTTTCTCTGTAGGATATTCAATGCCATTCTCACCACAGGATAATTCCCGAAGGCCTGGAAGCAAGTGAGGATCTGCATGATACCCAAACCGGGCGCTACTCGAACGAATCCATCGAATTACCGTCCGATCAGCCTCCTTTCGCACACCAGCAAGGTGTACGAAAGGATCTTCCAAAGAAGGCTGCTACAGTTTGTCAACGAACACAACCTCCTGTCTGACCATCAGTTTGAATCCCGAGCTGGCCACAGCGCAGAAATGCAACTCTTTGGAATAGTCGAGCTCGTCACAACCTGATTCAACGACGGTGGCCACACCTTGGGTGTCTTCCTCGACATCGAAAAAGCCTTCGACAATGTGTGGCATGAAGGACTGATACATAAACTCCACCTCCAGGCCTTCCGGCACTACCAGCTGAGAGTGATAGCGTGGTACCTATACGAGAGAAGCTTCTTCATCTCCCACGCAGGGCACAGCACCAACCCACGACCTATCCACACAGGAGTACCGCAAGGCTCATGCATATCACCCATCCTCTACGCGTTGTACACCAACGACGTTCCCACCACCCCAAACACCACCCTTGCAACCTTTGCGGACGACACAGCGATCTTCGCATCACACGGCAACCAACGCTATGCTTCGGTCTACTTGCGACGATATCTCCAGCTCCTCGATGAATGGACACAGCGGTGGAAGATCAAAGTAAATCCCCGCAAGACATCGTAGTGAACTTCACCAGGAGAAGAGTAATTGAACCTGCGGAATTCCAGCTGGCAGGAACACCACTACCAGAAGACAACCAGGCCAAATACCTTGGAGTCCACCTAGACCGCAAGCTGACTTTCGACCATCACATTCAAACAGTCACAAAGAAAGCGTTGCAAAGGTTTATGGCGTTACTACCCGTACCCCTTTCCCCATCCTTAGCTCATAAGGCACGCAATCATGTGTACGAAATGAGCATCCGCCCAATCCTCCTTTACGCTCACCCTGCGTGGCAACACACAGCACGAAGCAGACTAAGACAACTCCAAGTGCTATAGAACTGAGCAGCCAGGACCATTACAGGACACTCACTGGGCACCAGACTCCAACAGATCCAGGAGGACTTGGATCTGCCGTTCCTCGAAGAAGTGAGAAGAAGACGCACAGCAACCTTCTGGAGAGCCATCAGGCACTCGCCATACCACCATGTGACAAACATCGGACGAGCACAGCCACGTCGACAAATATACTGGATGCCAGGGCCACTACCCTAAAACACTGCCATAGTCAAGAAAGGGACACGCAACAGTTGCGGTTCCTTCAGAAGAAGACGTCCAAAAAACACCACCACCACCACCAACAACAACATGATTGAAGGCAAGGGCCCAGGTCCGTAACTTCACACCAAGGTTAACACCTGCCAAATACTGCCTGCCTGACCAAGCATCAGTCGATCAACTGATCGTAACCTATCCTAAACCATGGAGACTGCTATAAAGCTAAGGTGTCATCCTAACCACAACTAATCCCCGGAGTCTGCTATGAAGCTAAGGGGACCATCTAAAATACCATACCTCGTGGGGGTTGCTATGAGCGGAGGTTACCTAGAACCAAATCCTTGTAAATCCCGGAGGCTGCTATGATTCTAAGTGGTTACCCGTTGATCCATTATTGACTCTACGAAAATCATTACATGGTGAGAGGCACCGGAGTTTTGTGCGGGACGCTCGTTTTATTAACTTTTTAGCAGGTAATGATAAGGTCAGTATTAAAATCTTCTAAATTTCGCTATTAAAATTCAACTAAATTTCACATAACCTCCCTCCCTCCCTTTTTTCTTACCTTCCCTAAGTGCGATTTATGCCGGAAACTAGATCAGGTAAATGAACATACAGATCAGGAGAGAATAACACAAATATGACAGAGGGTGCATCTAACATATCCTTTAACATGCCACATTTGACGAAGTATGCGGGACACGTGCACGAGGACCCGGACAGGTTTTTCATGCTATTCGATCACATGGCAACCATGCAATCATGGTCACCAGCTAAGAAGTACATTTTACAGATATACAGTATTTACAAGACACAGCACTAGATCTCTTGTTACAGCTTAAAAACCAAAATCAATTTGATACGATGTTCTATGACGATTTAAATCCTAAATTGGTAGCATTATGTAGGCCAAAGGTCTCTTCGTATAAAGCAGAACAGAAATTATTCGAGATCCAACAAGGAATGGATGAGTCCATAGACTCATGCTTTTTAAGTAAACTCCGAACAATGAGGCAGTTGCTACCGGAGGCGACAGAAGAGCAAAATATCCATCATTTATCATTGGGATTACAGAGGAATTTCCTTAATAAGATAGCATTAGAAAGGTTTGCAACAGTAGACGCCCTACAGACTAAATTAAACACCTTGGAAGCCGCTAGTAACCTTTTAAGAAAAAGAGAGCATGCAGAGCTATCACAAAAACTACATATGCTATACGGCCAAAATCATATACTTAAACCGCAGAATATATCCTATGGCTTACCAACCGAACCAAGGACAATGTCTCCTGTACAGCAGTTATATCACCATACCTATCCTATACAAACGCAACAAGTCACAACCAATGTACAGGTATGTACCTACATATCAACAACAAATTAATCTTTCCATGGCAATTTCTCAACCTAACCCTCAAGAATATCAAACCTCAAATCAAGAACCAAAGACCGTTCCCCACCACGATCAAAAACCTCCACAAAATGACCTTTCTACTTTGGCCAATAAAATGGCAGAATTGTCGCTGGTGATAGCCCAGACGAGTTACAGAAACCAACCGAAGAATAGAAACCAGGGGAACAGAAGGAGGAATAACAATAATAATGGAAAGAAATGCGGGAACCAACCCAGAACAATCAGCAGGCTATACCCTAGGAAGATCAAATTTTGGTATGCGCGATATGCCGGAAGCGGGGACATGGTACATCCGTTTGTTATAAGCGACAAAAAAAAAAAAGTGTGAGGCAGCCCCTTGACAAGGGGGCCGACAGTCATCATCACTCGGAACAGGGAAACCAAAGAGAAACTAGCAAGCACAATAGCATAAATTACGAAATTCCTGTAATAACAGAACAATCAGGACAATTGACAGAAAAAAGGGAAAACGTTGCATTAGAGGACGATTAGATGTTTCTAGATTATTTGAGCGCTGCATATTTCTTAACTTCATTGGGTATGTATCTTCATTTTTTCGAGTTAAATTTTAGCATCTATTTTACTATGTATTTCTTGAATTATAAATGCCTATTTTCCATGTTTCCAATGCTTGAACAAATTGTTGCATACAGAAAGAGGGATGAAACGTGAGAAGCCTGATAAAATATATGCACAACTTTATTTCTTCATCACAAACCAATTTGATGGGAAATGGAATTGAACTAGGGATATCACAGATCAAAAATGCGCACTCTACCACTGAGCCCTTGCGGCTGCTTGCCTTCATTTGTTTACCCATTCAATGGTGTTATTTAGTTTCATTCCTCTAAATATGTATTCAATTTATGTAAGTGCATGCAACTATGTGTAAATATATACGTTTACAATTTACAGTACATATAGTATTTTAATTGTTCGGACATTTTTCTTTTATAATATATGAAAGATAAATTTGTTCTAGATTTAATGGTCTAGAAAAAATTCTTACCATAGATTTGTTGCAGTTACCAATGAGTATTTTTTTTTTTTTCTACACTATTTGTTCCATTTTTCTTTCCTTTTTCATTTTTTAAAAGTGTAAATTCCTTCCGGTAGAGCATGGTTACTTCACCATTATCAGCTACCTTTTTCGAGCTTAAAAAAGAAAAAAAAATCCCCTATTTTCCAGTTGTGGCTTCAAAGTATTGACTGCATGGTTGCCAAGTCTCTCTCTCCTCTGTGATTCTCCTGTTGATGCTGAGTGGTGAACAGAAGTCAACGCATGTGTAAGTGTGAGGTGAATGGAAGGAAAGGGAGAGAACAGACACTCTCAGAGCAAGGAAGATGAGCTTGAGCTACCAGTGGCTGGATGGCAAACTCTGTGGGATTTTGTGCTTTCCTCGTTTTTCCCAATAAATTCCCTTCACTGAACGGGAAATTTCTTTCCCTTAACTTCTTTTCTTCTTCTGTAGACTATTGAAACTTCATTTTAAACTAATATCGTGGTATAGAGGTATAATAGGAACGCAGTTCTACTTTTTCATTTGACTAATTATGTATAAATGAATAATTCTGGACTGGAAACATCATTATCGTACCAGAACTGTAGAAAATTTATTCGGAACTTATAATTGAGCGCTAGTTTAATTGAAGTTGGGGAGGGTAATTAAGAGTTTGCGGTAATTTTAATGATGGTAATGAGCACGAAGTCGAATGAACATCTCAGTGTCAGCTATCATTTTACCATCAACGAAAGCGTCTAACGTTTTCTGTTTGTAGCCAAAAATGCAAGCAGAAACTTCTGAACATATTTCAAAGTAACCCATCACCCAAGAATATAGCTAAGCGGTTTGCGCACGCGCCTCTGGCGTGGGAGACTCTCGTTCGATTCTCGGCGAGAGCTCATGTGATTCGGGTTCCACGTTAAGCTGTAGGTCCACATCTCATATATCCTCGCTGCTGAAAGGGACATTAAAATCAAAATCAATCAATCAATCAATCAGGTTTGGCGAACGATTGCTAAGAGCATTGGTGACAGGCTAACAAGAACACCAATAGCATACTCGACAGTGTTACAAACGTACTACTCTTGGATACACTGCCAACACTTGTTTATTCCATTTCCTACCTCTCCTCCCCCCTTTGCTTTAGTGTTTATCTCTGCTCTTTCTCTAATTCTAAAAGCCTGCTTCTACGTCACGCATAGGCCAGCTCAACCCTAATCGCTTGAATGTATTGGCACGAAATAGGACGTTGAAAACCCTATACTCTTATTGAGCATACTACTAGATTTGGATGGAATGTAAATATAGCTTCAGACTGTGTGATGTAATTTCTGGCCAATCGATTCGAAAACAAGACAAAACATTTCTCCCATCTGTCTAGTTTCGTTTCTACCAACACTTCATAAAGACCAAATCCGACCAAATCAATGACTTAACAATTTTAATTGAGAAACTCAAGCCGTACGTGCTCTGCTGTTCCCCATTCCTACAAACTTTATTTGTTTTGCTCCCTTTCCAGTTCCTGGAAGGTTTTTCACACTCAGTCCCCAGAGATGACTTTGCAGCACAAGCGATGAGATTTTTCAAGTATGAAATAATTGTTTGCCGAGCTGAAGAATAATATTAATAATGGGAAGAAATAGATATTTGACTAAGTTTTTATAATTCAATCATTTCCACTCATTTTCCACTATTTCCTACCGAAAGTAGCATCACAATCTTAAATACGTGCGCAATAAATCTGAAAAATAACTATCTAGCGCTGCGCTAACGTAGAACATATAGAAAATACCTTTGTTCTACAGGTCTTTCGAATCTGTAGATCTCTCTCTATACGCATTTTCATGACTAAACATTCACGATGTGCATGTAGGTAGCAGATTCAAAGTGGGTTGTTGTTTTATCTCAGAACATAAATTCAGACACGTTTGTTACCAGAAAAAAAAGCAGAAGATAAAGGAGGGTCATGCCACAGAACATTTGCTTCTGACTGGGTTTTAACATGAAGCAACAAGTATGTTTTGTATTGGCGTCACGAGTGCTCTTGAGGGGAACCAAGATCCTCGTGGCCCGACAGGTAGGAAACTCAGTGCTTCGAAACTTTGAGAGCACTGCTTCTATCACTTGCATTCAAAATCGATGAATAGTTTGCTCACTCTACCAAGTAAGGTTTTGTGATATCAAGAACATAACAATGCCAAATAATGCGAGCGCTTAACTTCAATAAAGACCTAATTGATGGGCGTACTAACGAGATGTTTAAGACACCGACAGATATCAATAGCAAAATAACAATGATATATTTGTTCGCCAGATAGCACATATTCCATATATCCACAATAGCTCTCTACGATCTACTACATTTATATATCATAAATCACTCAGGGGCCCATCGGGCGCAACATAATAAGAACCATTAGTCTTATAAAGACTGTTAGCCGCCAGGACTTGTAATAAGTCCGAACACAATGAAAATAATGCAATCAAAGAATAAGTAGTCTTGAAAAAGACTGATTATATAGGGACTTTAAATTAGTCCGCATAAAGGCGAGCTATGCAGCTCTGGGTGGTAGATGATTTATTATCTCAAACACAATATCAAATAAACCAAAGCGCAGAACGCATATCCATCTCAGGTAGTAATACTTTCAAATAACCAATTGTCAAGAGAACAGAGTTTAGGTCCCAAAGTAATACAAACAAACTAGAATACGGCGGTTTCCTTAGAAGTACTGTCAAGCGGAGTTAGTGCGCAAATAGAAAAATTATCGTTAAACAAAGTTATATTGCCGCTCGTTAATAAGTAAGATCTTCCAAACTCAAATATAAGTAACAATTGACTGATTTAGAGGAGCGCTTTGAATACACTCTACCAATATGCATATACGTCATAACAAAACAATAGAATAGTTTTAAAGTAATTTTGGAACTACTTGGGAGCTGATCCCCTTTACAGTTAAGCGACTTGATGGAAAAGGAATGCAAGCAACAGGTACATGAGAAGACACAAATACTGAAATACAAAAGTAACTATTGTAACCCACCTGAGGTCGCTGATCCTACCGCAGGCCCTCTGGAAATTGAGATGGGAAACTCCTGGGTTAGCATCGACGTAATTACAGCCATTTCGTTCATACCAGATTGCGTAGATTCACTTAATACACTTGCGTCACAATCAGCGATGGTAGTTAATCACTTGCGCTTCGAGCGGTTGAAATCCAATAGCAGGGTAGGACAATTTCCAGGACTTCGTATGGGATGATATCTCCAGAGACTTCGTACGGGATCAGAAGTTCTTCTTAGTAATAGGACATCGCACAAGCTGGTCTTCTTGTCTAAATGTCTTGGAAAGGAGGTGAGAGGAATGGTAGAAACCCAACACCCAATGGAACGGCATCCAACGGGACTCCACTCCAAAGGTTGTTCTGCTTCCCCAATAGACTATAGCGTGTATACGCCGATGCGAGAGGCGCCAATAGAGGTCTCGAGAGTACGGTGAGAGAGATTCATATGAGGTATTATTGCGAGAACTTTCAATGATGTAAGCAACACATGAAGTTCGAGATTGAAAGTTTTATTGATTAGTTCTGCTAAGTCCGTAGACTTTTATACATCGAAAAGTATGCATACTTAGTCTCCTCGTCGGTTAGACGCAACACATTTTCCCCGAAGGAGGAAGCAGTGGGCTCGTGCCTCGGCGACAACTCGATGATTTTTCCCCTACGAGAGAGAAAATACAAGAGGTTTTGTTAAAACCTTATCAATTGCACAATTCACTAAGTCATTGTCGTGTGTATAACGTGGTTAGCTCTGGGCTTACCTAATTGGAGCTTGGTTATCTGAAAAGTAAAAACTAAGCTCTTGAGCCAGCGTGAGTGGGTAACTAGGAGGTCATAAGGCTTCCTGTACATTTGATAATTTTTCAGACCACGCTATGATAATTTTGTGAGGTTAATTATTTGACCTCATATGTACATTGGTCTCATCTGTATACAGGAAATAAAAATTTAGTATGACAATTTTAATTAACGCATTTGTAACCATGTACAATATATAACCATAAAAGCGTGAAAGGATTAAGAGATCAAACTACGAACATGGAATATGAAAGTAATAAACTTACAAACCCGTGATAGATTTCGTTAGAAATTGTCACAAACAGTTGAGTAACAAAATTTATATTTGAACACTTGTGAGACAGTTGCAAGAAAGTTGAGTATTGCTTAGTCATGCTTGGATATATTACTGACAAGTAGTATAACCTTATCACTTTTGGACCAACTAAAAGCTAACTTTAAATATTCTTGTCTTTTCTGTTTATTAAAACTAAGATAACCAAAGATGAATATTGTTTCCCTTTATTAAAAAGAAAAATGTTATCTACTACAGACAGAGTGGAAGGAGAGATTAACGAGTCTCGCTGGCTGAAGTCATCTTGCTTGAGGAGGGTTGATCGGACGAAAAATAAAATAAATGTAAAAATGCTGAAAAAATAAATAAAAATAAAGCAACACGAAGGAACAGAATGTGGGTTGAGATGTGGATGTCTTTTGGGGCAAGTAAAGTGTTACATTTTAAGAGAAAGTAAAGTAACTTGTAACGCGTTACATTTTTACAAATAACTTGCACAACACTGGAAGAGAAGAATATACTCACAAGCTGAAGAGAAGAAAGGGAAGAAAGTTTATTGCTTATCAAACTAACCAGCTACAGAGGGAAAATAGAGGAAACTCTAGAAAAAGTGTAATAAACTTATTGAGTTAAATTAATAAAGTATTATGGCTAGGCGTATCATACGTCCGGGACTAGCCCAGACAGTCCGGGCTTCAAGCCTGTGTCCAGGAAATTGACCGGGATTTTTGTCTTAGTTAATGGAAGGCTGGAAAATTTCGCTCTATTTGGTCAAACAGTTGCTTGGCGATCCTATCTTATGTGCACTTTCATGAAAAAATCACGAGTGATAAGGTGTTCCTCGGAAAAATAAAATAATTAAGACAATATTTTTTTAAAAATGTTTCAAATAAAGAAAGTGGGTAAAAACATTTTTGGGATTTAAAGCTTTTTTTTTCTTACTTTTCTAATTCAAACCCCACCCCCTACATGGCTCTTGAAATTTTGCGTTACATCTATGAGAATTCTTATACAACTGCCAACTCTGCACAATATCCTTCCTTCTCTACGTCGAGAACCTCCACTAGTCCCACCCTGTGACTGAAGTTTTTGTCAGAGTTTGTTGTTTATATATACTTTGTGTCGAACGGTACTGCTATATTTTAAAACTTTTAGGGGTACGTGGGGTCAACTTGAAAATTTTAAATGGCAAACGGGGTCGTTATATCGTTGTAAAGGACTCGACAAGAGAAATGTTTTCCCGAAAGTTTCAAGACCCCATCCAAAATGGCGGGGGTTCAGATTTCGTGTCCATAAAGTCCGTTGCCACCCAGTGTATCTTCGAAACGACTGGAAATCGTTGGAAAGGTCTCGGCAAGAGAAATATTTTGCCGAAAGTTTCAAGTCCCTATGTTGACTCCATATTCCTGTATGTAGGCCTAATCGACTTAAAAAGAAAGGGAGGAGGGTCTCAATTCAATCTGCATATATACAAATTCAGGTATAATTTGGACATAAATGCGCCGAATTTGATTATTATTATTATTATGCTTGAAAGAGTATACTTTTTCGGTGGTCCCATTAAAATTTCGTTAGGATTTGCAGTAATTTTTGAAGGTAAAACTATGAAACATCTCAACAGACCTAGGTTAATTACACCAAGTTACATGCATATAGGCAGTGACGTAATGTTAGAATTTTTGGTAGGTATACGCTCGATCATTTTCAAAACTAATACCGTATACCTAGGCCCATATACGCTATGTTCTTTCGTAAATTTAAGATGAGTATACGCTGGACTAAAGATATATTGATAAGTATAAGTCATATACTCCCGTATTACATCTCTGTTTATAGATAACCATACATTCTTTTGCGTAATTATGGTTGCATAACAGCACAGGGATTTACCGCAAAAATTCGGAATACTTTCATAGAACATTATACTACCTGTCTTTTTGTAACATTTTAAACTAATGGATTATGTATGTGTGAAGTTGGTTAAGATTTTTTGTAAAAACAAAAAGTGTTATAATATTGTTCTACTGTCTTTTTCTATAACTGATAAATATAATAAGTAAAATATTGAAGTGTAGACACATTTGGGAAGCTTGTTTCCAAACACCACTTAGCTCTTTTAATCTTTTTAATTTCACAGAAGAAACGAAAAACTGGTATTGCCATAGTTCATCTATTAATGGAACATGTTTAAATGGTATATGTTATATATGGTTATACGCAAAAACATACCAAAGCGTAAAATATATCTGATTTGGGGATGAGGCCTAAACAAAGAAGAGCATTTTTTTCTTGCAGATACACTAAAATCGTAATATTACATAAAATCAAAGTACTGCACAAATAATGAACGTATTTTTTTTACGCATTTACGCATCGAAAAATGCTTATAATGCATTATTATTTACTATTTACTAACATTAATTATTTATTTATTACAATTACATTTAATTACAAAAATAATTTAAAACAACATCCTTTTAAGACTTTCTTACTGAATGCTTACAGTCACACTGACAAATTGATATGAGAACTTGCTGATCAGTAAACTAGCTTTCCCTCCAAAATTTGACAATAAACAACAATCAGATATTTAGAAGCAACAAAATGTTACATTTTCAATGTAGTCAAAGAATGCCGAGGTGACTTAAGGAGAGTTTTAAATTAATATTTTTAATGACTTAAACGGACTTTAAAAAAACAAGAGTGAATTTTCCCTTGTAATTTCAACATGAATTTCACGAATTCTGGACGTTATTATAGCTATGAAGTATACCTCGCCTTAACACAAAAAAATAAATTGCACAAAAACCTAAAATCGTTAAAAACTAACTTAACTGATGTTTGGAAACAAGCTCCCATTTAGTAATTCTGTCAAGGTCAGCAGAAAACGGGACAATTTTCGAAAAGAAGATACAACCTGGGTAGAAAGCCACGCATGCATACTACAGTAGAGCGTCGATTATCCGAACGTCGGTCAACCGAATGACCGCTTAACCGAACTGTGTACTCGCTCGCATCTGTTACTCTCCCACCCTACCGTCCATCATCCCCCTCACTCCCAAAACAAGTTTCCCACAGTAGTCGCCGCACTGAGCCACCGCTGGCGGAACATTGCTTCTAATGGGGCCTTCATAAGGCGCTGCTGACCGGCCAAGCCGCCAGTCGCTGTGTTTCAACAATCAGCAGCACACTTCTGTCGGTTTGGCACTGGCTGTAGAAGTAGCGACAGTATCAAAGCTGTTCACAGCAACAGCTGCGCCAGCTTGGAGTTGAGGCGTGCCGCTCCGCGCATGGCAAATAAACATGTACAGTTCGATTATCCGAACAAACCAGTTTTCCGAACACCCATGTCGCCCAATTACTTCGGATAATCGACGCTATACTGTAATTCAAAGAGTAGTTAGGACTGTTCTTTAGCACTGCCCTTTATAGGCCCTAACCACATTGTTGCGTAAGGACGGAAAGCAAAACCACATGCAATATCTACCTACATTTTAATTGAAAATAAATTTAAATTAATCCATATCATTGTATCGCTACTCTCTAAATGATGACTTATTACCCTACTTTACTGAGCATGCGCCTGAGGTTGTTCTCTTAACGTTAACCGAACATTACAACTCAAATGAAGAATTCATAATATTTTAATCACACTTCAATTAACTAAATAGTAAATATGAAATGAAAACATCATTATATTCGACCTTTTTTTTCCTAAATTCTCGTTCTTTTCCTGCCTCAAAGTCATTTTATGGCCAATTGAAAAGTGCGAAGATACGGAACAATATCTGAAAGCTCCATTCGAACATGCTTGTTACTCATACTTGGACTGTGTCAGCTTATCACAAAGAATAAAATTTTGAAGAATGGTATGACATCATATCGAACTCGTGTCATTTTATTTCTTCTGATTCGATCCATTCACTTTTTCCACCCTTCGTCTCAGGTTCTTTTCACTTGCTTCATTCTTCGGTTTATGAATTCAATCAAGGTTTGCAGCGTCAGCAATTAATACTGTGTATTTGATATATGTAGCTTGTAAGGCTAATACTGTGTCATTTTCTTTCATTGGACATATTCGTTTTCTTTCATTGGATGAGTTGTCGATATCTACTGTCGAGTATACGAGTATAGAAGCATAATAAAACTGCAGATTCATTAGTAACGAAATCAGACCGTTGAATTCCAAACGAACTTATTTTGTTGCAGTGAAAAGAAATACTAATAAAGTGCGAAGACCTAGAACAAAGATCATTCATTCAATAGTGGGAAACCATGGTAGCTCGGAAGCAAACAGTTAAATTCTTATTTGTCATGGAGATCATTTAGAGCAATTGAGATTCTTAATTTTTCAATGAAGTTCAGGCACGTAGCCAAGAAGGGGTCCGGGGGGTCCGGACCCCCCCTTCGAGACCAGAAATGAAAAAATTAAGGAAGGATAAAACAAAATGAAATGACAAAAAGAAGGATCAGCGTTAAAAATTAAAAAGAAAACTGCAGGAAGCTTTTGCTTACTCTTTCATATGAGGAGATTTGTATTACTTGCAATATGGTGGCGAGGTAAGCGAGGTATTCTGGAAGAGTCAGGGAATTTGAAATTTCAAGAAAAGTTATGGAATTCTCAGAATTGCTGCTACTAGTCTGGGAGATTTCAAGCTTTCGAAAGCATAAGTGCCGTTGTGTAACAGTGTGAACATTTTTAATCATAACTTTTCGTCATCGCATCCTTGCAGTATCAAACATGTTATTTCAAGGACAATTTTCTGTTGCTCCTTTAACTTGTCATTTGGAACCGACAGTAGTTGACGGAATAATAAAAGCAAAAAATTATGTTGAAAGAAAGTTCAGTTAGCATTTGATTCAACAGAGAAAGGAATGCATATATTGTAAAACTAGTTAAATATACACATGCTTCGCACAGGGGCTGTATTTGGAAGTCAACGCCTGTGGGAGTATCACCATTGATCTCAGCGACCGCGAAAACTATGGATTTGATACTAGTAACGGTCATTTTGGATTACTTTTATATGGCTTGGTAACTCACCCCACCTCCGGTGACCCCCGGCCCGGAGCCGAATAGCGTGAATTTGGAAGTTAATGCGACTGGAGTTTCACCATTGATTTCAGCGACCGCGAAAATATGAATTCGACACTAATAGCTCAAGTGGTAGAGCATTGGCTTCGCATTCGGGAGGTCGTGGCTTCGAATCCCGCTGCCTACTATCCTGACTGAGGCTTTCCAGGGTTTCCCTCAGTCCTACCAGGCAAATGCCGGGATGGCACCTACTAAACAGGCCCTGGCCGATACCTTCCCAAATCCTTTCCATTGTTAATGTTGTTGGATATCCAATGTAAAATGGCCTCTGAGCTGTATCTGGTGATTGTTAAATAAATAAATATCGGTCATTTTCTACTACTTTTACATGTCCCGGTAAACGCCCCCCTGAGACCCCCTGGTTCGAATTTTAACAAAAACATTTAACTCTGGTCTGGAGCCTGGACCAAGGTATTCGTGACTAAAATTTGGTAACTCTTGGTCAATTTGTCTGGTTCCCAAGCCGGTTCCGGTAAACGCCCCCCTGAGATCTCACTGTTTCGAAATTTAAAAAAAAAATACGATTCGTCTTGATCTGGGGCCTGTGCCAAGGTACCCCTGGCCAAAATTTGGTAACTCTCGGTCCACTCGTCTGGTCCCCAGGCCGCACACAGACAGACAGACAGACAAACACACAAACAAACTCTTTATTTTATTTATATTAGAAGATAGTTTACAAGACAGTATTCAGTATGTACTTTTTATAATAATTGAGGTCATAACGAAAGGAAAATTGTTATATTTGAATAAACAAGAGAAGGACGTAGATATTGCAAAATCTTTTTCAATACTTTTTTTTTTTATTATTTTGCTCGAAATGTCTTAATAGTTTGTTATTAAAATACTTGCCAACATACCCTCATTTTATTGTCCTAATAAACCAATATATGTTGATAGTAAAGTAGTTTAGATTGATCGAGCTCCTGGGCCTTCAGAATTTCATGTCACCCCCCCCCCTTTCCCGTTACGAAATCCTGGCTAAACGAACCAATATATGTTCCAGTAAAATAGTTTAGAGTGATCGAGCCCCTTTTGTGATGACCATAGTATTTCATGTCACGGACCCCCCCCCCTTCACGAAATCCTGGCTACGTGCCTGTGAAGTTACTTTAAAAATAGACAAGAAAGGTGAAAGGGAAGATAAATTACTCAAGTGAATATTTAAATCAAAATTAAGCGATGTACGGTGCTTAGTAATACTTCACAAATATTTACTTTCTGACAAGCAAAAAGAAACGATATAAAGGAAAAGAAAATAAGTTATGCTTTTAAACACAAATACATTTAAAAATTTTGTCCTGATTTCCCAGAATCAGAATTGGCAATAAAAATAAACCTTATAAAGGCAATTTCCCTTCGTTGGGATGTTTTCTTTTAAAAAATCCCTCGATAGAAACCATATTTCCCTTTCTTCAATGAAAATTTCTCCCCATCGCGTCGCAACCCACGACGGCAGTTCCAGGGAGCGAGCTGTAGGTATAGGTCGTGGGTCGAAAGGTCATTGAACTCGCAGACTTCTCCACGTGGAGTATCCCTCATCTCCCTTTTTCAAAAGAGGGAGACTTTTAAAAAAAAAAGAGTGGCAGATCCCGAGGGCTATGAAGGACGAGAGAGAGAAAGAGAGAGAGAGAGAGAGAAGTAGGAAAGCTGATTCCAAAACGAAAGGGAAATGATGTTCCGACAGACAAGCTGAACATCCAAGCAAGCACACTTCATTACGTCAACGCTTATTATAAAATGCGGGTCAGGCATTTCCATTTCAACCCTCAAAGAGAGTGTTTTGTTTTCGTTCAAACGGAAACCAAATCTCAAATAATCAGCAGAATGAAAGAAAAAAAAAGCTAAATTAAAATTTTAGGGAGTAAAACGTTAATTATATAAAACTTTTCCTCTTTTGAGATATTAATTAAATCTTTATTTATATCTTTCACTTATTAAACGAAGTTCAATAAAATACACATTTTACAATGATAATATATATTTGCTTACGAGATTGTATTAGTTACCTTAAACACTTATTATACATACATGTATGGAATGAAATAAAGATCAAAAACAGTGGCGTACACAGAAATTAATCAAGGAAGGGGTTTCAAACAACCAAGTCCATATCATTTCAAGACGCATTCAACTTTTGTATACATGTGTTAATATGGTAAGTGTTCGTTTTTTTTATTTTTTATTTTTTTAAAAATTCGGAATCCCCCCACGGCGTACGGCACTGTGAGCAAACAATTTTTAAAAATATTTGCGACATAATATTTGTGGTAGTTTTCTCGGACAACTTTCTTTTAAACGGTTCGGGCAATCTTGTTCATATTCTACAAATCTTCCTTTCAAAAGCTAAATATACCATAAGTCATTTCTCATGAAAGAATTGCGTAAGAAGTCATTTACTATTTGATTTTTCTTTTAATCTGAGGTAATTTTGTTCTCATTCCATAAATAAATATTTCGGTAATAACCAAGGATTTTATAAGATAGAGGATCTGCCCTTACAACAAAATCTTGAAGCCATACGTCACAGTTTCACCACCTCTACTCTGCCCACTCCGCCCAATAAGATCGCAATGTTTTGAGCCAACAATCATGGCGGAAACGATAGTAGCCAATCAGACGATGGCGGAAACGAGAGTAGCCAATCAGACGTGCCGATACTCGGTTGTTTTTTTGCCTTCATTAATTTAATAGGACAAAGATACATATAGGCAGATCCTCTATTTTATAACATCCTTGGTAATAACTGTACAGTATGTCATGTTTCAATTTAAGAGATAAGATCGAGAAAGTTTGCACCGTGATCTGTAACTTTTATTTGCCTTGGGAGGACGTTAAAATAAACATCCATTGCCAGTAATATTACATCAGCTCAAGAAGAACCGATTTCTACTACTTTGATTCGTCGCAACATGTGTGGGTGGAAGTCGACTATCGCCTAGATACAGTATGTGCCATGTGGCGAAAGAAGTCATGAGAGTGAAGTGTGTAGCTGTTACTTTTTAATTTCTACGATGCAGCTTTGTTTCTTAATATGTGTGTTTCATACTATGGTTGGTAATAAAACCGTAGGAGCTCTCGTCTCTGGCCTGCGTGTCTTTGCTGCACAAGGTCCCGGGTTCGATTCTTGGTCGGTGAGCCCTGAAACTTGAACTCATTACGATGGTTCAGATTACGCCTTAAACTGGAGGTTCACGCCTCATATACTCTCGCTGTTGAAAGAAGGTCTCGCACTTCAATAAAGAAAGTCTAGGGAACTCTCCTAAAATTTTTGCTAAGCTGGATACGTTTAATTAAATTAAAACAATTCTTTCCATCATCACATGTATAAAGGAACATTATTTAGCACATTTTTGAATAGGACGACAAATATTCTCCTTTGGACTCTCAAACATACGACGTAGATGACGGCCAAATGCAAGATGAATAAATAACATCAGGCGTTTTGTAGAAAGTACGTGAATACAAAAAGCAGCTGACAGACATGTGTGGAAGAAAACGGGAAAAGCTTCCATTCATCACTGGATTAATAATGGCTGAATATTATATTTTGAATATCACGAAAATCAAGCATAAATTATTTTGACTATCACGAAGGTTCACGTAGCGCAATGGCGCAAATCTAGGGGGGATGAGGGGGATATGTCCCCTCAATCTTGAAACTGGGGGGACTGTCTCCCCAATAATCTGATTTGAAATGTGTTTTATGGGGAGAAATGGGATGATTTGTGTCCGACTGCCATTTCATCTACATCGCCTGATATATATAATATACAACAGGTTCACCTCAAAAATCAGATTCTTCTACCGTAATATGAGTCTCATCCCCCCGAGAATAAGCCTCAAATCTGCCCGTCTTTAAATGTTGAAAACAACTTTACTCCCTTGATCCTCCACAGCATTGTTTTTCAACTTCGTAAATAGAAAATATTTGAACATCGCTTAAAAAAAGAAAGAAAAAAAAGATTATGGGAACCGTCTTACCTAAATACTCCAATGTTGAAGACAGATATACATAAATAAAATATATATGAGAATTTTTGGTTGCAAAGCTCGCAAATCATCTTTAACGTCAAAGAATAGAGCTTCGCTTGTCGACTGCATCAAAAGAGTCGCGTGTAGTTTGACTCGGTGTTGTTGGCCACAACTCGATTTTGGTGTTGTTTGCCAGGGCATTTTCATTGCGAATTTATCAGATCTCATTATCGTGAGGACTGGCACATATCTCACGAAACAGCTATTGGTTCCCAAGTACTTCTATTTTTGATTCCCTGTGAATAAGTGGTAAGTATTCTCGCCTTCGGAACGAGAGAGGTCTCACATAATGTCGCTGCTGAAAAAGAACATTAAGCTCTAAACAAAAAATACAAAACATCCCTAATTTAAGAATAGTTTCACAAATTGACAATACTGCATTTCCTCTTCTAACGAATTCTTAATATTACCTCGATTACGTGTTGTTTGCCACGGTATTGTTTGCCACGACTCGATTTCAGTGTTGTTTGCCACGGTATTGTTCTCTCTGGCTTAACTTATATCACAATCGTGAAGATTTATACAAAATCAACTCATAAGCTGAGGGTTGCCAGCTGATCATATTATAAAAATCAAATCTATTATATTTATAAACAGAATATATACAATACAAACTGTCCCAAGCACGTTATTGGGTTACTGCGCTATCGGCTTTTAACGCCACAGTTATATTTATTCAAGGTAAGTTCAAGGACTCGAGATAAAAATTTGTTTGCTTATAAGCTCTCCAAATGCATTTTCAAAATTGATATGACATAAAATTGATATGACATATCATCAGAACCACCCATAACGGGGTTAGCAATCCCGACAAATGGGAACCGGAACCTTACGGAGGGGGAGCGATATAGGCCTCTCTCTTTCTCTCTCGATATATATATATATATATATATATATATATATAATATATATATATATATATATATATATATATATATCAAATTCCCTTTCTAAAAGTCAATTTAAACAAAATTAGATTTAAAAATATGGATTTAGCAATCTTGTAAACACCTTTGGTGAGAGGAAGGAAATATAGTCTATTGGTAGTACAATAATTTAGTGAATTTTGCATTGTTCTTGGGTATTTTCAAGGCCACAATGGCTAAGCAGATAGCGTACGCGACTTTGGCGTGGGAGACTAGGGTTCGATACCCGGTGGGGACTCATGTGGTTCGGATTCAACGTTAAACTATAGGTCCACGTCTCATATACCTTTGAAAATGAAATGAAATCTTTAGTTTTACGTCTCACGATTATGCTAAAGGAGACGGTGATGATGATAGATGAGTGAAAATGGTGGAATGAAGAAAGTGGGAGGAAACGGGAGAATCCCGAGAAAACCAACGAGCACGGTGTTCGTCCACCACAAAGTCCACACGGCGCGAGCTGGGATCGAACCAGGGACCCCAAGCACCGGAGATGAACGCTCTACCACTGAGCCACCGCGCCCCTCAAATACCTTCGATGATGAACGGGACGCTAAAACTGAAAATCAAAATCAATCCCACAGAGATCATTAAAATACACATGTCGGCAATCCTTCCATGGCCTTGCTGAAACAAGATGGAATCTGCACGAATTAGAGTCAGCAGCAGACTATGAGACCTGGACCTACAGCTTAACACGGAATCCAATCGACATGAGTTTTCGTCAATAATTGAACCCGGATCTCCCATACCAAAGGCGCGTATGCTATCCACATAGCCATAAGAGAGCTCTGTGTACGACTTGAGACAATGAAACCCATGGTAGAAATAAACGGACAGATTACATTTCTCTAAATTTGAAGCATTAATTCTTTCGGACGTTTGAATGTAAACTTTAGACCAGAGCTCAACTTTAAATGGCATTTTTCTCGTGACCGAATGCATGGATATATTTAGAAACCATATATATGCATGGACTTGATGATAGGATAAAGTCCATATTTCATCATCTGAGAGAAGATGGTGGTCTGAGAAAATGTATCAGAAGATTGAGCTTTGTACATAAATTTCTGTAATCAATAGAAGCATTTTATTTCTGATTTATACTTTTCTTCATGAACGACGTGCAGTTTGTACAGAATTCAGATGACAAGGTTCAAATAGGAGCCGCCTAGGAGTATGAACTAAATGTGATGTGGTGTTATAGTGATTTCATATCATTTTATTTTATTTTCATCCATAAGTTATACATGATGCTCGAAGGAAGACGAGTGTATGAATCGGAGACGTCAATAAATAAGATACAAAGAGATAGTTATTACATACTAAACAACAATAACAAGACAATATATGAGCCAAAATTACACTATACAATCCACAAGCTGCATTTAGCAGACAGGTATTCATCTACTGAATAAAAACAATTGTCCAATAGATACTTCTTTGTAACTGATTTAAATACATTCATTGACTCAATGTTAACGAATTTCTTTAGGGAGGTTATTATATAATGTTGGACCTAAGTATATGGGACCGTTTTGAAACAACAATGTTATGGTGATTTTGAATGTGGAGATTTTCCCTATATCTAGTATTATGACAGTGAAAGATTTCTTTATTGGCAAAGTATGTATTAAGATTCTGGTGCATGAAAATTAATAACTGTAACACAAAGACATGACAGTGGTAATATTTGTAGTATTATAAAAAGTTTTTAAAGTGGTTCTTTGATTAATTTCATACTTCTGGGCGCATAAATTCTACTTCCTGTGTTATCACTATAGAAAGCCTGGTGCGGGATATTAGAAAAGAGTTAGAAATAGCAGAATAGTTGGTACTATTTTGTAACTTTCCCTATTCTTGCTATCGTCTGAAGGAGCAAAGGTGGCTCAGTGGCAAAGCAATTCCAGCTCGCGCGAAGTGGGTTTTGTGGTTGACAAACACCGTGTGCGTGAGTATTCTTGGGGTTCTTCTGTTTCTTCCCACTTTCTTCATTACACTATTTTTCATTCATTCTCATCATTACCATATCCTTTAGCTAACACGACACAATCGTGGGACGTAAAATTGAAATATTTTATTTCATTTTTCTTAAGTATATAGAACCCAGTTCTTTAGTCGCGTAGAATAAAGAAAAACAGAACATTTCAATTTACTAACTTTTTGGGATATTAATGATGCTTTGTGTTCATTTGCTTAGAGCTTAATGTTCTCTTTCAGCAGCGAGTCTAATGAGACCTTTCTTTCCCAAAGGCGAGAACATTTACCACTTCTTTCAGAGGATCAAGAACAGAAGTGCCTGGCAACCCTTCCTTCTACTCCAGGGATGTGTGAATTTTCAAGATAATGAGAAATAATAAGATCGGAATGCAAATACTGTGGCAAAATTGTGGCAAACAACACGAATATCGAGTCGTGGCAAACAACATGCCACCATTACCTCTTCCTAATAATGTTCTATTTTGCCATTATGCTATGCGACTAAAGAACCAGGTTTTATGTACTTAAGAAATATTGTTATATAGATAATAATTCTGTCTGTCGCAAAAAATAGGAAAAGTTACAAAATGTCAATTATAACAACAGTACACATATTAACTTACGAAGCTCAAGCTGATCTGATGTAGCCCTTCTGCTAATTTTAACTCGTTCTAATGGGAATAATACAGTTTCCAGGGATAGAGTATTCCCAGCGATTGCACACATGCGACGTATATATAAATCAACTCATCTTGAAGAAACAAAGGGTCGGTACCGGAATTGTTCACTACCGTAATTTATACCGCACTGGAAGTGCATTTTCTGATGTAAAAATTACATAAATAAAGAAATCGTTTATGGGGATCTAAAATAGGAAAGCACGTAATGATTTATAAAAACCCATAGAGAATAGAATGATAAATGAAAAACGATGAAATAGACTATTAACTAATCAAAATTACGAAACAATTCCCAGTTACCCCGAAAGTGCTGCTATATTATCATTCGTATAACTTCCATTTACTCTGTTTAAAAACAACCAAACTACTATCTATGATCACATATGGTAAAAAATGTTAAAAGCTATATCATGTAGTAGGGATGGTATCGAGACGAGACTTTGTCCAGTCTCGGTTCATAAATAGCGGTCTCGATCTCGGTCTCGTCTCGAGTCAAAAATCGGCGTCTCGGTTTCGTCTTGGTCAACAGATGTTTGTCTCGATCTCGGTCTCAGTCTCGTCCCGAAAGTCTCGAAATAAATAGTGTAAAATAAAATTCTGAAAGTATTATTATCGTATAGTCTGTCGCTTCCATGTCTTATTTTTTACCTTCATTTATGACAGAATTATGGTATAGTGTAACTCTTCATCAGGGTGCGAATTAGGCGATTTTTCCAGGGGGAGGGGGATAAAGAAGAAAACAACCCGTTTAAACCAACTTGCTATAATCGTGCCAACCCTGCTGACAACAACTATTAAACTTAACGCACTTGGCTTGGGTTTTGAGGAAAGTACTCTAGTATTATACCATTTTTGTCCTAACATACAGCAACAGATCTCACTAAAATTTCTTTTTCAAAAAAGTCACACACGCAGCTCCCATCACACACCAACCCTAACCTAACCTAACCAAATTACTTTTTACAAGGAATTTACTAGTAACAATTCTCAAACGGATTTGCGTTTAGCACATTGGATTGAAGAATTTGAATGATATAAGAAATAATAACTGAGGTTAGGACGAGAAAGTAACATTCCCCTCTGGGAATTTTTTTCTGCTTTCCACACAGGGATAAAAGCTTTCCAGAGGGAGATTTTCCCCTCCATCCCCGGCCGTAATTCGCACCCTGCTCTTCACAGCTAATTTGTTAGCGCTAATGCTTTTCATGCGTGCGTTCCGGGTTCGGTCATCAGTGGATACATCATACCTGGGATAAAACCCTAATAGTAACCCATATTTCACTTTCAGCAATAGAGTTTGTTTATATAGCCTCAGTACTACAGCAGCATATACAATTAAATTCTATTAAACTACCTCCAGTACTAAACAGTAGTTTATTTCTTTCTTTTGAATCAGAATTGTTCAAAACCTCCTAACGGATAAAGCAACATATAGCAGGACGAATGTATTTAATCGTATCGAAACTGAAATTTTACAATTTCTCATTTATTATCCAATGCATTCTGCTTTGACTGTCAGTTTTAAAACAGAATATAAACGTTCATTATCTTAACAAATAGGGTAAATTATTACTGCAATATATTTTGTTTCAAATTGATCAAATGCTTTATTACCGTTTCACATCTCCATGCTTAATTTACACTTTATAACACGAACTTCCTGAAGCTTGTGGTGGAAGCTACGGCACTCATTTTTGCTGTGTGATCTCGGAGTTGGATCATCAAACAAATTAGATTCAAAGTTCGATGTTTCGCATAGTTCGCGTCTCACTTTAAGTACATTCTGTTTCTTATACAAGTTCATAAGGTCGTAATGAATTACATAAGCATATATCCAATGCCGTAACAGATTAAGCTTACTCCTGAGCTCTCACTGTTGCATGCGATCTTTATTCGAGAAAACTAATTGTGCGTTAATTACGTTGAAATTTTATATTGATTATAAATTACTTACGAAACATGGACATACATATTACATAAGTGTATAGGGTAATTCGAGCTCTTTGTATCTATTTGCTCTCCTTCGCCAAAACAAGTGATAGTTATCTTTCGAGTTTTCTTTTGTATTAGTTTTCGTAGTTTTGCTGCAACATGAAGGATTGTATAGTCAAAAATTTTCTTTTCGCTGTACAACTTACCTAGTAAGAGTTATATATATATATATATATATATATATATATATATATATATATATATATATATATATATATATATATATATATATATATATATATGAATTATGTTTTATGAATTACGTAGATAAATGAAAATAATATCCAATAATATGATTTTGTATGTTTTTACTTCTGGGATATCAAGTTACAGGATAGATGTCATGGTTGTATTACATTAGTGAAAACAAAGTTTAGTGTCAATATCAGCAGAAACTATGTGGTATAGAAGATTGTGAAACAACTAATTTTTTTTTAATGTTAAGACAAAAAAACGGTTTTGTGAACAAATTTACAAGTAACAATGTGCATGTTTTGTGCTTTCTATATGCTTTTTGACGCTCTCTGACACTCTCTGTGCGACCTATGCCACTAGACGAAAAGTATGTGGTAGAAAGCTTAAATCCATTGGTGCTACATGGTATCGGCGTGCGCTATTATCGGCGTGCGCTAATGTACCTACATACATATTTTAAGATTATTATTATTATTATTATTATTATTATTATTATTATTATTATTATTGTCATATATTCACTATGATGCCAATTGGCATCAAAATGCATTTTAGGGTTAAGAATACTTTTCTAATAGATTATGTTCTTTCTAATGGTGTAATAATGTAAGTCTAAAAGCATCCTACTAATTTGTAACTACTTAGTATAGTTTGAAAAACAATATTGTACTATAGGTCTTAGTTAAGAAACCGGTACTATAGGTCTTAGTTAAGAAACCGGTAGTATAGTTCGCTTCTCCTGTAAAATTACGAAATTATGACTTGGTTTAGTTTAAATCTGAAATCCAGATATAATAAAATTATCACCATCATCATAATTAACCATTATCAATCCACTGCTGGATGAAGCTCTTTCCATGTCTTCTCCTCAACTATCTATCTTGGGCAATTCTTTTTCAGATTACTCCTCAGTGGTTCTTGATTTCGTCACACCTCCTTGTATACGGACGTTTCCTAGGCTGTTTTCGTCCATCGATCATAATTTCTTCTTACAATACATTCAGCACATTTTCCAGCTCAAGTTAATATTATTTCATCAATACCAGTCATTAGTTGCCAAATAATTCATTTCTATATATTTGGGCTACAAATAGATCAAATCCGCTACTTTCGAAGCATAGACACGCTACTTTTTGATCTTCGGATCTGGCAACACTGACTAAATTATTTAAATCAACACAATGTGGAGACCCCGATTTGATCTAGCGGTTAGCACGCTTGACTTCGGTTCGCGTGGTCCCGAGTTCGATTCTCGGTGAGGATTAAGTTGAACGACCGAAGTGATTCGGATTCTACTATAATCAGTAGCTCCACGTCTCCTTTAACTGCTCTAACATAAGCATGGGACGTTAAACTAAACCAAACCAAACCAAAAATGAACATAATCTGTATTACTAACTGTAAGTCCTTGAATAATTATATATAGCTACATGATAGGGAGGGTCCTTTAATAATTACATATAGCTATATGGATCGAGTTTGAGATGATCGGTGGTCAAACTAAAGCAAGTGAAATGTAATTAGAACTTTTAATTAATCACGATTTTAATCTAAAGTGTACACCAGGCCTAAGACTTAGGGGGAACAACTAGTGTTACTGAAAATTTCTCAGTTACATATAATTTCAATTACAATTTGCATTTAGGTGTAGCTATTGCTGGAACGAAAACCTTGACATTAACATTATAAGTAGCCCAAAGACTATGAAAAACGTCGTCGTTTGGAAACATTCTTGCACCAAAAACAAATTGTAATTAAAACCACCAAACACTTTCGTTGTAATGTCATAGAAGCAAAGGAAAGCAAAAATCATTAAAAAACTTTAACACAAATACGTATTTTAAAGCAGTATAACAATCACTACCTATGTGTTTGGTATCTCTGAAACGGTTTGAAATAACAATAATTATTGTTGTAAATGACATTATTATCATTTAAGTCTTTTGGAAGCATCTACATGATGAGACGTATGTCAGCACGTTTTCAAAGTAAAGTCTTTAGAAAAAATTAAATTTTCCATTTCTTGTAACTTTGTTCCTTCATTCATTCCAAGTACATTATACCTAAGGCTGCCATACGTTCCGTAAAAAACGGGACAGTCCCGAGTTTGGACTCGAATGTCTCACGTCCCCGTAAATTTAGTCGGAACAGGCAAAGGTCCCGTATTTTACTCCCATCCCATTTCTGCTCT
The DNA here is from genome assembly GCF_964235325.1 of Thermobia domestica. NCBI lineage: Eukaryota > Metazoa > Arthropoda > Insecta > Zygentoma > Lepismatidae > Thermobia > Thermobia domestica. The sequence goes on from NC_137461.1 coordinate 94,016,086, forward strand.
CCAACTTAAAAGTAAATAATAATAATAATAATAATAATAATAATAATAATAATAATAATAATAATAATAATAATAATAATAATAATAATAATAATAATAATGACATTGGCTGGAACCCTGTTATTAGGGACTTGGAGGAAGTTTTCACACCACCCTCTCCGATTTCATGGTAAACAAGCAAATATACTCGAGTGCAGAGTTGCAGTTGTCTCTCATCAGTCAAGGAAAGCATTCTTTCAAAAAGTGCATGAGTTGATCTGTTGTTAATCATACACAGGGTTGGGTAATTACGCGTAAAAAAAGGTTTTCTACGTGACGCGTAAAATACGTAAAGTACGTAAAAAATTAGAAACAGTCTACAAATTAAAAGAAAACGTTCTACGCGCTGAGCTTTAAAAAAATTGTTCCTAAAATTGTATGGAATCTACCTGGATTTTGCAAAACTTAATCCGTAAGCATAAACTGGGAATTTTGTATTGGCTTTGTAAAGTAGCATTGTATAATACGGTTTGCACGCGTGACTGTTCAAAACCCATTTCATGTTTTAAACCCTCTGTAATCGAGAAAAGTTTTATGCCAGACAAGCCGTGGGAGAAACTATTGTGCAATACAACAACAATGGTAAGCCTTCGTGGTCTTCATTTGTGACGACTTTCTGCAATGTCTGAGAAAAACATCACGAACAAGTAGAGGAGTTTCTGTTGGAAAACCTCAGCCCTTCAGGAATAACTAGCTACCGGAAAACGTGGAAAATTTGAAGAACTTATGAAGAAGGGAATTACAACACCACGCACATTCTGGTATTTCGCTACTCGGCAACATAAGGAGTTGTCGGAATTCGCTATGAAGTTACTGAACATCCTACCATCTTCAGCGCAAACTGAAAGACTTTTCTCAAATTGGTCCTTTGTCCATAACGTCACAATGAACCGGCTCAGCTTCAAACGTTCAAAGAAACTACTTTAAATATACTACACCCTCAAATTACAAGGCCACTCAAGTTATGTATATTAGTATGATGAGTATTGTGTTCGAATTGTACTAAACTATAATGGAAATGACATGTAACATTTTTTTTTTAGAATTAAAATAATGGCTAAGTTTTAAATGAAATGATATAATCAGTGTTATTGGAACCAAGTGAAATATATTCAGTATTCGAACTAGGAAGAAAGACAAATTGTTTCTTTCCAAAAACAACGAAGAAACAAGTAGTTCAATATTCTGTTGAGTATTTTCTTCAGTTTTGTCTATTATGAGCATGGAAAATTTCTACATTAAAAGTTCAAATTATAGTCAACTGCTAAGGGAAGTAATATATTTAGTTTTGTTGTTGGACTTGGAAGAAAAGAGCAAAACAAATGAGTTCATTCCGAAAAATGTAGTATAATGTTCTGTTGGGTGCTTTTATATTTTTTCAGTTGTGTGTGTTTAAAATGAGAATCTAATTACTTTTACATCGAAAATTCAATATGTCCCCGTGGAAGAAAAACAAATCAGTTTATTCTAAAATTTCATTATTTCAATATTCTGTTCAGTATTTTTCATATCAGTTATGTGTGTGTTAGTGTGTAATATGAAGGTGAAATGAGCCTAACAGTCAATCTCTTTCTTTTTTAATAGAAGTTTCAAAGTATACTGAAATGTTTCGAGTATTATATTAAAAGCTGCAAAGGTATAACAAATTGTTATAATCAAAAGGTTACTTGATACTTTCAACATATCCGAATCAACATATATTTTTAATGTGTGTGCTTATATGTTGGGTGGTTGTGCTTTTGTGTGCGCTAATAGGTGGAAAGTAGTAGTGGGCCGGCGAGGGGCAATCCAAAATTATCTTTTATTACTATGATTTGGCATGAAATCATTACTTTTAAATATAATGTTTAGAAGATAATAATGGTTTAATGCCTAAATAAGAAAACTAAGCTTACAATATAACCGACTATTCAAAATGATCTTAGTTTTAATGAAAGAAATATAGTTTTCTACGTCTGCGTAAAAAACTGGTTTTCTACATGACGTATATTACTAGTAAATTACGCGTAATTTATGTAAAATACGTAACAAGTAAATTACCTTACCAACCCTGATCATACATTGTAAGTGAAGTGTTCCAACTTTGTTTGAACGAAAATGCCTACATCGAAGTGCACGTTTTCTTCCAATTTGAAGGAGAAGTACTCTTTTCTGAAAGCAACGAAGTTGACTATATAGTCGACTGCAAAATTTGGCATGCTACTTTTCCCATTGGATATGGTGGAAACTCGGACACTCTGCAACGTTAAAAAACAAGCAGAGAAAAAGATATAATCAAGTGCGTCTACATCTACAAGCACTGGAAAGATGAGTGACGTTTCTTCGGGAAGACAAGTAAGTTAAGGGGGCAGACTACTAAATATTTTTGAAAAACTAATAATTTTTCTTTTGCCTGTTTTTCGTAAGTGGAAAGAGGTAATAAAATGTCATTTACTACAATAATAGATAATGTTATTCTACACCTGAAAATACGAATCGGAAGAATTTTCAGTGTTGCCATCCATAGAAATTACAGTGTGACCAGAATTTGAATTACTCAAAAATCTAGATAAAGGCAGCGACTAGAAAAATGAACTCAACGGTAATTGATGACTTATCATGCTGTCTACCTTTCTTGTTTACTACTTTTCAAATAACATTTCTATTTATTTTATAAAACTTACATAAATTATTACAAAATAAATAAGTTATTACAAAATAAGTAGAAACATTTTTTAAAAAAGTAGTAAACAAGAAAGGTAGACAGCATGATAAGTCATCAATTACCGTTGAGTTCATTTTTCTAGTCGCTGCCTTTACCTAGATTTTTGAGTAATTCAAATTCTGGTCACACTGTAATTTCTATGGATGGCAACACTGAAAATTCTTCCGATTCGTATTTTCAGGTGTAGAATAACATTATCTATTATTGTAGTAAATGACATTTTATTACCTCTTTCCACTTACGAAAAACAGGCAAAAGAAAAATTATTAGCTTTTCAAAAATATTTAGTAGTCTGCCGCCTTAACAGAAATTACAAATAATCTTTCTGAGGGGCTAGGGAAGGGCAAAGAATTGTGTTTTGGTCTAGGGCTTAGAAATATGTAAATCCAGCCCTGACAATCAAACACGATACAAGGAGAAAAGTCAGCTAAATTTTCATCAGATTAATTCACAAACGTAATTTTGGCAAGTATAACAATCCAAATAAATACTGCTAAACGCGTGAAGAATATTGAAGTTAAATTGTATCACCAGTTTAAATAAAACGAGATTATTTGCATAATTGTTTTCCCGTAAATCATTTTTTTATAAGACGCCATATTGAGTTTTTAAGGCAATTCTTTTGTAGTTGCATTGGAAATACATTAATTCTGTACAATTAATTGCAGGGAACGAACAGAGAACAGTAACTGCAGCTGAGGAAACTTCCGCTTATCATACTGTTATTCATAACCAGAGATAAAGTTCATTGGATTATATGGGAAAGTTGGGGAAGGGGGCATCGAGGTGTCCCGTATTTTAATGAAAAAAAAAATGTGGCAGGCTTAATTATGCCATGATCATAGTATTTGACGCTATGCGTTAGCAACACTGCTTGTTTATTTAGTGGTATTGCAGAGTATCTAGAACAGCGTTTCCCAACCTTTTTCAACTTGCGGCACACTAAGGGTGTTACTTGGATTCACGCGGCACACATAGATATTATTATTTGTAAATATAAAACACAGTGTTTTTTTCTGTGATATTATTGTTCTCCTCACAGAGAAGAAAGCTCGATCATTGTTTTTTCCCCGTGGTAAATCATTATGCTTATTTTACATTCTAATTTAAAAATAGAAACCAATTGCAATGAAATATTGGACTCAGGATTTTAAAACTATGCTTTCTTTTTCGAAAACTGTATCCAACGTTTCACTAAGAAGAAAGATCACTAAATAACGAACGAACAAACAAATCTCTTTTAGTTTTAAAACACAAATGCAGCTAATTTGTATGCATATTTGCTTTGTCGAAAGGATTGAATGATATTTTAAAATTTCAAGTTGCGAAATAGTCTGCAACAATAAAGAAGCAATAGTAGTCATAACTATGATAACAAATATTTTTTTCAACATTAAAAATGTACAGAAAAGTAACACGGTATGAAACTTTGAGTTGTAGATTCATAGTAGAGGTTCATAGTAAATGTGAAATACAAATATACATTTTTCCTGTCTTGCAGTTTGATTGCTATAGAATTAATAATTTGTTTCGATTTCCTCGCGGCACACCAGCGGCCCATTCACGGCACACCGATTGGGAAACGCTGATCTAGAAGAATCTCCCCTTCAATATTTCACACAACTTGGTACAAAATTTCAGCATTTTTAATATACATATAACGCGGATCCAAGGGGAGGGCTATAGGGACTATAGCCCCGCTTCACATTTAGGTATATATTCGATAAAATGGACTTCAATCCTACTTTCTTTACACTGGATAAATCGGCAAACTATGGTTTAGCCCCTCAATTGATCATATCCTGAATCCGTGGATATATATATATATATATATATATATATATATATATATATATATATATATATATATATATATATATATATAGAGAGAGAGAGAGAGAGAGAGAGAGAGAGAGAGAGAGAGAGAGAGAAGGCTATATACATCAACAGTTGATTTTGTTTTGAAAGAGCCTTGAGGAACGAGTAAGAAACATTTGTGTTGCACGTGCGATGCAAAAAAAAAAAAAAAATCATAAATTTATTTCGGGAGGGGCTTAAGCCCGATAACCACCACCTAAATACGCTACTGTACATGTCAACCATTACCATATTATCTAACACAGTAACAAAACAAATTTTGAGTAAATCTTAATAGTTATCAGTATCGATATTCGAGACGAGACCGAGACTTTCGAGACTGACCTAAGTCTCGTCTCGATTTATAAAGGCCTGTTTCGGTCTCGTCTCGGTATATAAAAGTCCGTCTCGGTCTCGGTACCATCCCTAGTAGCAATAAGAAGCTATACTTCTTTCTCAAGATGGGTGATTTGTCCATTGGACGATCTGTCCATTTCATGATTTGTGCATTCGTTAATTTTCATTTATGGAATTTTTTCATTGGATAATTTGTCTTTTGGATGATTTGTCCATTTTCTCGATTGGGTGATTTGTCCACTGGGTGATTTACTCTTTTGGTGATTTGTTTTTATGTCCATTGGATGATTTATGCTTTTGGTGATTTCTCCATTGAGGGATTTGTCCATTATGATTTGTCTTGCTCCCGCTGAATCCCAACGGGACTATTTTAAAATATATTTGTTTATGGTGTCACGAAGATAATGATCTCAAATTTGAGCTCTTTGTTCTCAAATGCTTTCTGATTAACAATAAGTTACTAATCCCTCCCTCACCTGAAATAACAATTGGGGTAATGAAAATTCTGAGTGCAATGCAAAGTTTAGGAAACACAAATTGTAACTGTAATTCATAAATTTCATTGAAAAGAAGAAATCAAGGCTGCACAAACTGACTTATAAATTTGTTTCTCTTTGAAAATATTATCACTCAGATCATCAGAATAGGTTGTAATTAATTTCTTGAAGACATTCTCAGAATAAACACTGTCATTTAAAGTATTAATTCTAAGAATGACTTCGAAAGTTGCACAAATATTTATTTTTCTCATCGAGAATCCGTCTAAGATACGATTTTGTGTACGATCACACCAATAGATAATGTTTACAAATTTTCTTCTTCAGTTTCTTCTGGGAGTGTTTCAGATCTTTCGCCGCTGTCACAATCAGATTAATCGAAGGATTTTTTTTTTTTAATTGCAACATTAGAAGGCTCCACTGCTCCAATTTGTGCACATCCAGTCTTATTTCCGAAAGGGCTATGAAGGGATTATCCACCAGCGTATTTTAATAATCTTTGTGGGCTTGAAAATAGCCATGTAACAATACAAAAGACACTAAATTCTTGTATTATCAATGAACTAAACTTTATTCTAGTTATCATATATTTAAATATAATTTTATTTAATTTATTCTTTAGAAAAGTAATGAAGAATTAAAACAAAATAAATGTTCTGGGCATGCATGTGTTGTGCTGACAAATTATTAAAACAAGGGCCGTGACAATATTTACATTTGAATTAATATTTGTGTGACATTAATATTTATATGACATTAATATTTGTATGAGTGCATGCTGGTTGGTAGGTAAACTAGAATAATAATAATAAACTTTATTTTAAGTGCTAAGAACAACTGAAATAGCACAAATACAACACTTTGTCATATTCTGCATTATTTTAACACTATACTATAGTAAACGAGATAAATAATAATTAACTTGTAAACATGAATTGATAATAAGATAAATTCTGAGAGTTTGTAAACATGAATTGATAATAAGATAAATTCTGAGAGTTTAATTTATTTTAATTTTTAAAACACTGAGACGTCAAAAATTAAAAGTAAAGAAAAAAAACTATTACTAAGAAATTTTAAAATTCTAAAATAAGGTCACAGTTTAAAATATGCGTCTATTATAGTTTGTTAAAAGTCTAGAGATTAAAATATATTTCCTATCATGTAATTGCAGTAAAATTTTTACCCTTGTATCGCATATTGGAACTTTAAAATCCACATTGTTAAAAATAATCCGAGTTACATCGGTTGTCAAGTATATTTTCTACAAATACAGAGCCAATTAAATTTCTCCTGTCAGCCAGTGGTTCCAATTCAAGATATGTTTTCCAGTATTCATATGTGCTAGAGTAATAATCCAGTCCTAGCTTTTTAAAAAAAAAGTATCCTAAGAGGTCACTTTTGAACCATTTCAAGTTTCTTCACGAGAATATTTGTTAGGCTGTTCCAAATCACCGATCCATACTTAGTTTTGATCTTACCAGTAATTTATCTAAGAGTACAAAGTACTGTATCTGACTGACAAAAAGCAGGACATTGATTAAGCAGGTAACCAATTATTTTTCTTGCTTCATTACATATGTTCTGTATATGATTACTAAAACGTTATGACCTGTCAAATGTTACACCTAAATCCATCATTGTATCAACTTTCTGTATTATAGTACCTTGTATTTTATATTGGCTCACATAATATTGTGATTTGTTACTGTAAGCCATACACTTAGTTTTTAAACAATTGATATTGATACTGTTATCTTTGCAACATATAATGATTCTACTTAAGTCTTCTTGTAGCCTAACCTAACCTTGTCCTCAATATTGTTTACTACTTTGAAAAGCTGATTGTCATCAGCATAAAGTAAGATATTGGAATGATTTAAAACTGTTGGTAAGTCATTGATAAAAATTGAGAAAAGTAATGGACCCAGAGTAGAACCTTGAGAAACTCCGTTACTGATAGAGAATGAATCTGACAGGACATTTCCAATTGTAATTTAGTATGTTCTACAGCCTTTCTATCTCAACTATGCCCCTTCTGGCGCTGTTGTCGATATGTGATTTCCCGTACCTCCCTTGAAAGAGGAGGGACAAGTTGTGTGCGGCAAAGGATGTTATAAAATAGAGGATCTGACTGTACATATCTTCATCATATGAACTCAATGAAGCCAAAAAAAAAAAAACAACTGAGCATCGTCTTAGCCGGCAAGTCTGATTGGCTACTCTCGTTTCCGCCATGATTTTTGGCTCGAAACATTGTGATCTTAGTGGCGCGGAGCGGGCGGAGTAGGTGCCGAGATTGTGAAGTATGGCTTCACGATTTTGTTGTATGGGCAGATCCCCTATTTTATAATATCCTTCGTTGCGGCCGAGATCTTTCAATTGTTAAATGCGAAAGCGTTGCCAGAATGAAATTATTTCACGGACTTCTCTGTGCTCTGTCTTATTAGCCCCTCTAAATAGCCTACGATCTTCATTCGTCGAGACCAAACGACTGAATGACAAATTGGCAACACAGCGGAGGTCATTCACTTCTTTTCCCTAAGCAAAGAGAGGGTTTCACCCGTCAGCGGGTAGTGGGGGTGAGGCTGAAGTATAGTTCGCATAGTTTCCGAGGGCACAGGTGAAATAGACAGGCTCTAGCAGTCAAATAGCTTTAAAAGAATTTTACTTGTATCCTATGTTTGACAGTTTTTTAACACTAATCTATGATCAATTGAATCAAAAGCTTTACTCATGTCAATGTATATAACATTAGTTTAAAATTTTCTACTTTCCATTGGTTAATAGACAAAATCTGTTATTTCACAGAGGTTGGTTACAACTGATTTCCCTTTGTAAAAGCCATACTGTGACTCTTGCAATAAATTTTTTACGTTAAAAAATAACTCTGTAAATGATAATTTCAAAAATTTTAGAGAATATGTTCAATAAAGTTATCGGCTTGCAGTTTTTGGATTTAATTTGTCATTGTTCTTGTAAACCGGTACCATATGTACATGTTTCCATGTAGATGTGAACAACCCACTTTTTAATGAGGTATTGTATATTTTTGACAAAACTGGAGCTATTTCTTCCAAGCATGTTTTAAGGATATAATTAGGAAAGCTCCCAGGTCCTGAAGATGATAATGGCCGAAGTTTGCCTATTACTTCAGCAACATCATTTTCACATTTACTGGAACTGTTATTTTGTTGCTGTTCAGATTACTAAATACAGCATAATCTAGGATATTAACTTTTAAATTAAAATTATAATGAAATATTTTTAAAAACTTCAGCAATTTGTCTTACTCCTGTAATAGTGGTACCTTTGAACAAAATTCTATTTGATACATTTTTGTCTTGGGACTTTTAAAAAATATTCCAAAAGTACATTTTGTTGGTATAAATACTATTTTTTAACTCCTCAAAATAACATTTCTTAAGTTTATTGTACATATTTTTCACATTTTTTCTTAAAGCAGAAATCTTTTTGTAAATACCCACAGTACCAGTTTTCTTAAATTTTACATATTTTTTTAAAATTAATTAATGCTTTTAGCTCTTTAGTAATCCAAGGAGCTTTCCTCTTTTGCACAATAGGCTTTTTCAATACATTTGCTTTCAGTATATTTTTCTAACAATCATGCAATAAAACCGTACTGCGATTTACATTTCCTGAGAACTTAACAATTTTCATCTAATTTTTAATGTCCTCATATAATTGGTAAAAGTTTGCTGTTACACAGTCATATAGCTCACTTGAACTTAATAATAATAATAATAATAATAATAATAATAATAATAATAATAATAATAATAATAATAATAATAGCTTTTAATTAAACGTGATTTTAACCTATATTGTACAGAGGTCCGAAGTTCCGGTGCAAAGGACTTAAAAGTATGAACAAATTTGAGCTTAATTTGCCATTGAAACGGCATAGTAAGTGGCATAGTTTTTGTCGAGTTTTCTTTATGATATAAAGAAACATTTCGTCTTTCCAATAAAAAAAATTTCATTTCATATTTCCTATCAGAAGTTTCTCTGTAGACAAAAAGCGGAAGATGTCGAAACGAAGGGAATAAATAAATGTATGTGTGGCGTCCTGAAAAGCGATCAATGCCCTGTAAGCTTATTTACGCTCTTTTGCTGTTTCCACATACGAAACTTCCCCCTGTCCTATATATACCCTCCCCTCTGTTCCTGCATCATCTTATAACACTGCGTACGTTCAGAGCAACTAATACTCAGCTTTCCTTCTCTTCACAGTCGCCATGGATACGAGATCCGGAAGTTAGGTCGAATAGGAATTGTTATTCCAGTGTTCTCCAAGAAAAAGAAAAAAGAGAATTCCCTCCAGAGAGAAAGAATAAATACATAAACCATATTGTAAGCATTCCAGTGAGTACCCCATGACACAAAAATCTGATACAATTAGTTTTTTCATAAAGGCGCTGCACACACATATGCTATACAATAGAATATCTTTTAACATTCTTCTTGTCGTCAATATGAGCATACGCCACGTATACAATTTATTCGGAAAAGTCAGTGACATGTTTATTTCGCTTTTATTGATTTTTAGTTTCAATATTCGACAGGATTTTTGAAGTATTACGCTTCGGGTTGAGTTCTTGGAAGCTTGATGAAAACAAATGGAAAAATCATTGTTTTGCGCCACTGATGTGAAGAAGAGTTATTTACTCTCCGTATTATGTGATAAATTGAGCATATCAAAATTGTAACTTTACTGCTGCTATTCTCTATGAAACACTTGAAATCGAATTTCTGGAAATTATATTGCACTGAATGACTTGAGAATTTTCCAATGGTACTTCAGATATAAATATTATTATAATCATACTTCGCTTAAAATTTAAATTTCTATATTACCTTTTATAACTTGTTTAACATCAGTATTATAATTCCTTCTAAAATAAATTCCAAGATTGACATTAGATAATTCCATCAGACAATAGTAAGCCAACTATACAAATCTTTCCTAGCCTTAGCCGGTGCAGAAAAAGAGACTACAAGGGTGATGCAAAAGGCAAGCTAACTAGATACACTGTATTTCACAGGCAGCTCATTCTTGGTTTGAAAGTACGTATAACAGAATAAAAATAAAATTGACCAAAGCAAGTACTTATTGATAATAAACCGTGTTACAATTTGTTGTGTACAATGATTAGACATCGAATTTTTATGCAAATGCATGTCATGTTTGCTTATATCTATCGCTGTTAAACCTTGGTAAGGGTTTCTAACAACAATTTATGGGTCGAATTTGAAATTTTATAGTGAATATAAATCCATATTTCAAAAGTCAAAGCATATATTATTTAGTGCTTAAGAGCATATTCTATAAGTTTTTATTTAAGATATATCGTAGTATGAAAACCAAAGAAACGTAACTCTAAGAATGGGATTTTTGTTTTCTTGGATTATGTACACTCATGTCCAAAATGATTGTCGCATATCTATAACTGTCTTCTTGTAAGAATATAATTTGATAATAATTTTGCAGGGTGCTTTTAATACTGATACTATGTATATAATCGGGAAATTATATTTGTGGTAAATTTCATCTGAAAAGAGTTATAAATACGAAAATTAGAATGAGTAAAACAAAATGTTGTTAAATGGACAAGAAAGTTTTATTGTTCTTATTTACTGCTCTTTTGACATGAAATTTGCCACATACATGTCTTTGCCGATTATACACATACTAACATTATAAGAAATACCGGGCGAATTCGTTATCAAATTATATTCCTACAACAACATATTTATAGACATGCGACAATAATTTTGGACATGAGTGTGCATGATTCTAACAGCCCCAGTTGGTGTCATTCAGTATTGAACCTGAATTTATCATGGCTTATCTGCTATGCAATAATATGTTTACCATCTTATTAAAACATTTGTTTCAGAAAAAGAACTTTTTTCCCTTTCTCCTGTAAACCTACGAAAATGGAGTTACGTTCCTCTGGTTCTCATACGACAATATGCTGCTATCATGCAATAAATCCAGTTTTAGGCTGTATTTTCAATGCATTTAAATGTCTATGCAACAGAATGGCTTTTTGTATGGGAGGATGGAAGAATTTCTAGTTTATGGAGGATCAATAATGTAAGCAACCGATCAGCAGAGTAAAGACGTTTACAACTGTTAAGACGTTAAGAGAGATTTGATAATGATAAAGACTCATTGTAATATCGTTCCAATTTCAATTGGGAAAAAAGAGACGCAAGAAATGTTGCTCAGTGAATGCTTAGCTCTAGTTAATGAAATTCAGTATGAGATCCAGCTAGTTTCTGGTAAATTCTGGTGATTGACGGATGTTCTCGGAAACTCCGCTACAAAATAATTGAAAGCATAGGAAAATATCTTCATTGGTTAAATTGTAATTTGCCAGAAAATATAGATACTAACCTTCCTCCTAACATTTGTTGATATTGAGAGGTGATTTTCTGGCTACAAAGGTCACAAAGTGACACCAAAAAATGTAGAGAAGCGTCTCGTTATATACTGTAAAGCTAATTAGGGATGGAGTAAATTCTTACAAACGAAAACTTTTTTAATGTATGTTCAGTGGAAACGTAAAAAAAAAAAAAAAAAAAAAAAAAAAAAAAAAAAAAAACGAGGCTTGTATTATTTTATATAAAGAAAATGCACTCTAAAATACAAATGTAAAGAAAAACTAGAGGTTGTGTTCTCGCACGAGTATCACTGGTTTTATTTTAATCTCATAAATTGTGTATGTTTCAAAAAGTTACGAGTATATAATAGGGTTGGATCCAGGGGGGCGATCACCCCCAGATTAGGATATTTTATTATTATATTATTATTCTACTATTACTTATTATTATTATTATTATTATTATTTGTAATCCATCAGTATCAATTTCTAAATAAGTTAATTCTACAGAAGAGCTACTTCTCCTTTTCTAACTTTGTTTTACTTTTTTTTTTTTTTTTTGCAATACACTCTTACCATGATTTGACTTCGAACGACCTCCCCCTCCCCCCGCAAACATTCAGCCTTATTCCGCGGTATATAAACTGTAATTACAATAAATATCAATTCTGAAGAGAAATCCCTGAAAGGTAAAGTACACTTTCGATGTTATACGTATTTCACCCACAAAACGTTGTCATAACTATCTGCATGTTTGAAAATGCTCTCTTTTATTGTGTTATTAGTGCATATTAACTACACGTTTAACAGCATAGTTCCATGCATTTTAATGTTTTTTTTTTTTTAAGTGCATAAAAATTCGATGTCTAGCAATGATGCATTGTCTAAGATGTAACACAGATTAGAAGTAAATAAATGTTTGTTTTGCACAGATTTTACTTTTATTTAAGTTCCACAGCCAGATATGATTATACACAATAATGGAACAACGATCTATATTATACTTTCAACACCATTTGTTTAATTGACACACCAAGATGATAATGTCTGCATAGAACAAATCTACGTCAAGTTCATGAAGCCACTTGACTTGCTGCACTTATATATCGATTGATAGAAGTACTAAGGTACTTCTTGAATATGGTCCGAATACCACATCAGATGAAAACCACGCGGATCTCCATGCTTGGTTGTCCAGTCATTGTGCGTCTTATATTTTTGTTCTGCCGTCATCGAACTCAGTATGCCGAACTGACATTGTTTTTGTTTCATGATATTACCACTGTATACACATCAACAAGTTTTTAATGGATTTCTGTCCTTTAGACCAAAATGTCTGACAAGGTTACGCGCTTTTACATTTGAGCATGTTTCCGTGAGCGCAGTCATCTTCCAATCGATACTGAGAGGATATGACGCAATATACGCACCACCTAACAATGGGGGATCCAGGGGGGCGATCGAGCGATCACCCCCCGAAGAGGAAACTTCCTTATTTTATATATAAATGAAACAGAGTTTGGAGCTCTTAGAAAAAGCTGTAAGTAGCAGTATTACAACCCCCCCCAGAAGTCCGCCCTGGATCCGCCCCTGCCACCTAATGCAATATTATTAGAACGTTTTAAGAGCTGTACGAGCTGTCTGTCAGGTAATTCAAACTAGCGATCATTCAATTCGCACCCGTCAAAAGTCATTAGGTTTTGGATCATTTCTGATATATTTTATGACTTAATCATTTCTTTTAAATATGTTAACTGTAACAATTATTTGTTATACTGTAATATTATGTCTAATCAGACACTCTTAATGGATATAAAAATATTAAATTGAAGGGTCCACAAGTATGCCCTGTAGCCTCAAGGATATAGCTCAGCGTTTCCCAACCGGTGTGCCGCGAATGGACCGCCGGTGTGCCGCGAGGAAATTGAAACAAAATTATTAATTCTATAGCAACCAAATTGCAAGACATAGGAAAAAATGTATATTTTTGTATTTCACATTACTATGAATTTCTACCATGGAAAAATTTACTGTAATTGTAATATATTATTCTACATCTATTATAGTGTAGCAGACGGTATTTCGGCTCGTACACATTTCCATGGTTAGCTGCTATGTTACGCTTCAATTGAGAGTCATACTAACAACGAGAAATGGAAGCACTTGTACGGTACGCATCATGTGAACGTTCGTAGAACACTCATTCGCTCGTAAATGACAGAACAATACTTTGTTCAACAGCTGTGTTTTGACCGACGCACCGCAAGCTGTGTGATTGCAATAATATGCAACGGTTTTGGTTAAAACAGCAAAGTTAAAAGTACAGGACATTTGTTTGTCCGTTCGTTATTTAGTAATCTTCGTTCTTAGTGAAAGGTTGGATACAGTTTTCGAAAAAGAAAGCGTATTTTTAAAAATCTGAGTCCTATATTTCATTGCAATTGTTTTCTATTTTAAAATTAGAATAAAAAATAAGCATAATAAATTAGCATAGGAGAAAACCAGTGATCGAGCTTTCATCTCTGTGAGATCAGTAATCACAGAAAAAAAATACCATAGTATTTTATATTTGCAAATAATAATAATAATAATAATAATAATAATAATAATAATAATAATAATAATAATAATAATAATAATAATAATAATAATAATATATGAGTGTGCCGCGAGAATTCAAGTTACATCCGTAGTGTGCCGCAAGTTAAAAAAGGTTCGGAAACGCTGACATAGCTGATAGATGAAAGTGGGACCAGTGGCGGATCTAGCCTGGGGCCGGGGGTCCTAGGTCCCCAGATTTTTAGTGAAAAAAAATAATGTAAGCTATTATTTATATATATTTTATAAGTTTATAGTAATCTCATGATATACCTGTCATAGTCTGGATTCTGGCTGGCCTCCCGCCCCCTAGTTTTCACTTTCTACATCCACCTCTGGAGAACTCCAAGAAGAACTTTTGCCTATACACTTAAATATCCAGCGACACGGTGGCTCAGTGGTAGAACGCTTACCTCAGGTGTATGGGATCCCTGGTTCAATACCCAGCCAAGTAAGTTTGTGGTGGACAACATCGTGTCCGTGAGTTTTCTCGGGATACTTCCGTTTCCTCCACATTTCATTCCACCAATTTTGCCATCATCATTCACTTGCCTTAATCATCCTCTCCCTTAGCCCAAAAGGCATAATCGTGGGACGTTAAACTGAAAGATTTCATTTAATTTTTCCTTAGGTGCCCTGGGATCGAATCAGCGACCTTTTTTTTCAACAGAAGTGAGTGTTCTATCATCAAAGTATAGTTTTTATTCTCCTTTATCGATTTCAAATAATAATATTTAAAATTACCCCATACAACTGCCCAATTATACTACAGAAGAAGGGTTTCCACTCAATTCACATTTGGTGATAGTTTTCGCTGCAACATTATTTATTTATTGGAGGCACTAGAAACTTATGTTGCCACGTAAGAAACCTTCAAGACATGAAGTATCGTTTTGTTACTTGTTGTTGTTTACTTTTGTGGTGAGCCATTATCGTTGGGAAGTCATCACAACGATATAAGTGAACGTGGGAGAGGAGGGAGGGCTTGATCCAGCAGCGTTTCCGCAGCGTGGGAAGTAAAATGGGGTCAACACAAAGGCTTTGTCTTCCATATTTAGAATCCTTGAAGACAGAGTAGGAACAAGACGAAAGGACTTGGATTGAGAATCATAAAACACAAAGAGACTACTGTTTAGTTTTCATGACAACAAACTGCTTTTCTTTATTTTCCTTTGTCCGTGTTCTTCCAATAAATAATAATAAAAAAAAGCCTCCCTCGTCTCAAAAATAAAGATACAAGACACATAAAAGGGAAAGATTCTGGCAGACAAAAGGAGATAAAACACTTCTTCAACTTCATTGAATTGTCTTCCTCCAGAGATTATCTTCTGCTTCAACCACAAAAGAAGACAGATTACTACTCTCAAATTTTGGGATGGAGATCAGTTCCTCCTGAACGTTTATAGACAATGAAGTTGGAGTAGAACCATGTTGACTGTCGTGTGATACATC
The DNA here is from genome assembly GCF_964235325.1 of Thermobia domestica. NCBI lineage: Eukaryota > Metazoa > Arthropoda > Insecta > Zygentoma > Lepismatidae > Thermobia > Thermobia domestica. The sequence goes on from NC_137461.1 coordinate 94,032,000, forward strand.
TTACGAAAACTGGCCTAACATTTTAAGATGTAGTAGCAGTTGATTTACAGTAACTTCTCGTCAAAATTAGTAACATGCAATATTGATTCCAGTTCAACTTATTACTTGGTGTGATTCTCAAAAGTATTAAAAACCGTTTAAATAATAACAGTACATGTGTCCAGGTTATCAGAAAACGGAACTGATTTTTAAAGAACCTGGTACTACAAAAGTTAATAATGCGCGTATAAGCACTGTGGACAAGGGCGCCTATGTTGTGGTTTCCAAGGGAGGGGGGGGGGGGGCAAGTAAAAGCGACATTTTCAAATTTTACTGTAACTAATGTGAAAATTCTGTTGGGTTTTCGATATTCCCAAGTACAATTTCCTCTTAGGGGGAGGGCGAGCGCCCCATTTTGCCCCCTTGATGGGCGCCCTTGACTATGAACGTATAGATTTAAATATAAAGTTGTATTTGAATCTGTTACAGAATGCGTTACAGAAGTGAATTATAAGGGGAAAATTAAAATATCTTGATCATCTTCAACAAGAGGGTTCGAGTGAGAAGTTTTGTAGAAACTGATGGAGGATATACAAGTTCATTTCTTTTTAAAACAATAATACTGACGTGCTGTAGCATATCATGTATAAAAACACGTATATACAAGGTGTTAATGAACTAGACGGACAAACTGTAACAGGTGCTCCTCACATCAAAATAAGGAAAAAAATATATATGGACCCGGGGTCATAATGGTTAATTTCAGAGCTAGGACTGTCCAAAACCGTGGGAAAATGAACTTTGGGGGCGAATATCTCTAAAACTATTAGCTATTGAGCTGAGGCGGCATGTTATTGTCTTAGACTCGTAATCTGCTCTATCCAAAAATGCATGATTCTGAGTCGTTCAGTGGCGGCGTACGGGAGTCTCCCACAGGATATTTCGTTATTTCGTTAGGAGAGATGGTCCGATTTATGACAGATAGAACAACGTATCACCAAGTAACAAAAAGTCGTTGAAAGGTCATCAATATTTTGAACAAAATCAAGATGGCAAAGGATTTTTTGGTGTGTTGTGCGTGATTGCATTGCTTCAGTTGGGTTGAATGCAGTGGGAAAAAATGAAATCTTTGAGTTTTACGTCCCACGGTTATGCCGGTTAGGCTAAAGGAGACGGTGATTATGAGATATGAATGAAATGGTGAAATGAAGAAAGTGGGAGGAAACGGGAGAACCCCGAGAAAACCCACGAGCACGGTGTTTGTCCACTACAAAGTCCACACGGCGCGATCTGGGATCGAACCAGGGACCCCAAGCACCGGAGGTGAACACTCTACCACTGAGCCACCGCGCCCCCCTTGGATATGACACACGATATTGCCAGGTAGCAACAATGATGAGAGGGTCATTGACGGGTCAGGAGCACACGATTGTGCTCTTGATCCGTCAAAGACCCTCTCACCATTGTTATTGCCTGGCAATACAATGTCATATTTCGTATTACCACCTACAACGTGACACACTTGGCCAAGAAACTTTCCGTGTTGGTCATCACAATGAACAGACACTTTTCAGAAGTGTCCATAGGTTTCCTCTTCTCCGGCGCACATGAGTTTAGAGAGGTGGAAGAGCGGAACCTATACCGCAGCTCCCTCTATAAAATGGGTTGCGCCCATATGTCCCAAATCTGAAGCATATAGAGATAGAGAGTGTAATAGTTCCTCTAATATTTCTTTAACCTTCTTTGATGTCTCTTATACTTTTCGAGCTAGACAGCCTCAATGTCACAATTTTCTCGATTTCGGCATTTCGTAACTTTGAAACAACGCATTTTTCTCAACATGTTCATATGGACTTTTTTAATGTTTAGGTGTGGTGTGTAGAAGGCCAATGTCCTTCTCCATCATCTGCATATTAAAATGCAGATGAGGGGCACATTTACCTATCAATATGTAAATAGAGTATATTGTGATAAAATTAAATCGCTTGAATATTAGCATACTTATTCCATATTATAATGGTATTATGATTAAATTGTGTAAAACACTGGAGCGTAGTACGGGAATATTAATACAATATTGTATCATATTGTATTATATTTATTGTGTTATTTTCATTTATAGGCGTGTTATAATGTAATGAAACATTTGCATCTAATTACTGGCTATTGAACACTGCAGAGCATACATGGGGATGAAAGAAGAATGATATAAATATGCATAGAATGGGTAAATCATTGAAGAAATAAGCATATTCGATGAGAATCATACATTGGATTTTTGGCTGGAAGACAGAGCAAGCGCTCACAGAGAATTTTTTTTTTCTTCCCTACTTCTCGTCGCCTTAGACTTCAAGATGTGGGGTTCTCACAACTCACCATGGAAAGAAATCACTAGTTTTGGTAATAAATAAAGCTCACAATACACAGGAAGGATTCTACAAACTTCCTTAGTGGTACCACTCTGGTTTGGAAACAGTGGGTAGAGACACACAGCTTCTATTGTGTAAAAAGTCATAAAATTTTTAGCTTCTACATGTGAGTTTTTAGATTTCTATAGATGTGAGTTTGTGCGACGCTAGGCTCAAGCTTCTCTTCCGCCCCCACTTCCCCCACAACCAGTACGGGTCAGCATGCGGACCTAGACTCCTTTCCCAAGATGCAACAGCAGTTTGAATGTTCTACTCTATTTTGACTTATTTTTCTATGTTAAATATTAATATTATCGTATTACGCTCGAAACGTTCTTGGAAATACCGTATAAAATTCTTGATTTATTTATCATCGTGTATCCCTTATCGAACAAGACACTTGGATCTTGTAATTGTAAAAAGTAAATATTAACAAAGATGATTCCTCTATCCCTCTCCAAACAAACATGGATGCATTAGTAGCAGACAGTTTTGAAGGACAGCCGCAGGAAATTGGGCTTACTTCTGCTTCTGATAGAGATGACAGTTCATGTATTTCATAACTATGTATTCTTTGTATATTTTCCTTTATTTTTATGTATAATAACATATGTTTCTCATATTAATACGTGTGTAACAAGTGAAGATAAACATAATTGTGTTAAAAACTCTCATAGACTTCTGCTGGGAGCAAAAGCTTTCGTGTTGACCGTCCTTGGAGTAAGGGCAGCACCTGTCAAAAGGGTGAAGGTGAAAATTGGCAACGGAAGGTAGCTGAACAAGGGTATTTGCAGATAGGACCACCCGGAATATAGCCAGAAGGCACACAACCTTTTGTCAAAGGACTCGAAAGGGAGCGAGTTTCTTCCTTTCCTGGTTTTGTGCTATTGATATACTTGTTTCTGCAGAGAAACAAGGGGAGTTCAATTTAGTATCTGGTGGTGAGAACACATAGCTTTTCGTCGTAAGGAAGTCATCTGACTTCACTTACATACATGCTGATAACCCGGGAAACGTGAAGACATAGTACCGGTCCCCGTGGATATTCCCGTGAACAACAGTAATACGCGAGTGTGTAGTGAACTCTACTTTTGCCAATCACCTTCAAGTGAAAGTACATAGTGTGTTAAGTAGCACACATCTTCACAGTGTTTGCTAATAAGTAATACTAAGCAATAACAAGTGATAATGGAAATTAACACTCAGATTCAGTTATTTCTTTTTTCGTTCTCTGAGTGCTAAATCGTCACTCAAAAGAGATTGCTAACTTTGACATTTGTCAAACACCCCACCGTTAATATTGTTGAAACAAATACTTCCAGTATGGGAGAAAACAAAATGTGCAATATCTCAAGTAGAAATATTGCCATAGGCCTGTAACGCTTTTACACAGTGCCTTTCCTTGGACATCTGAACAAGGAGTTCAAGCAGTTTAAATTGCTTGTTTGAAGGACATACTACATGTCTACTTTGTGAAACTTCACAAGCCAGTGTAACTAAGCTCATAAGGAACATTTCCTTTCACAGTGAAATGGTAATGCGGAAGGACATTGTGATGTTCATCTAGAACGGTGTGCGTGACATCCTCGTCTACAACAGGAACTGTGTTTCGACAGAACAAAGATATTATATCAGTTTAAATTTTGTTTGCTTCTTTATCATCGTATTTATTTTAAATGATATCTAGTGTGAAATTATCCTCTCCTCTGTAAACTGTTTAGAGACCATAAACTCACTAAAAATGAGGAGATAAGAAAGTTTGTATAAATATTGTTTTTTTTTCAAAGGTCAGACAGACCTTTATATCAAGTTTAGTCCCCTCTACTTTTGTTATTTATATAAATGAAAGAGTGATACGAATATAAATAAATATATATATATATATATATATATATATATATATATATATATATATATATATGTGCAAAGTGTATATGTGTGTGGTAGTGCACTACGGAAGAAGTTAAAGTAACAAGTGTATTGGAATGTAAGCTATTCATCACAGCTCTCATCTTTATGTTCAGCTCTAAGAGAATAAAACTACCATCTCTAACCAGAATTCTTGTTCTACTCAATTTGCTGCAGGGTGAGTACCTGATACTAATCAAATGTTTGTTTTCAGGAGTGTGATATCAGGAGGCATTTTCCCTTGCCATAGGTATGTCTGACCGGCTCTCTGTATGGGGCTCAGAGAGTATAATTGCCCAGAGAACCAATAAACAGTCATGAGTATAGTGGGTTAGAAAACAGGCTGCTACCTGTTATTTCTAAATAATTTTTTTTAACCTTTTTGATACTTAACAAACAACCCACTATAGTAGCTTTCGACCATGACTGTAGACCAGATAACCCTGAGATCTGTGGTTCGTAGTAACTGAAATTTAATTTTAAGCTCTACCGATTTACCAGTGGAAGTGGCGGCTCTTGCAGGAGAACACTCTCATCTCCAAGAGGGAATAGATTATGCAGATGTTGGTAAATTGCATTTCATGTAAATTTCATGTTTTAATTTGAATATTCCCAGTCACTCCACCTTATTTATTTTATTTTATTTGTGTTGGTGTTGTAGTAACCTTAGTTTCGGCTCAGGCTACCTGCACCTCACAATATTTGTGGCGCCAGCAGCGTTAAGGGCCTAGAGTATACTGCTGATACTCACTGGTCAGCATACAGTTTATGTAAAATTTCGGTATATGTTTTGTTACTCCCTGAAATTTCCAAGAACGTCGGTGTCTTGTGTATTTGAATTTATTTTGTGTTTTGAATGTTTGTATGACTATATTGCATTAGAGAATTCAGGATTTTGAAAGTTAGGGGGGAAGTAACCTTTTGTAACCTTTTTGTTTTTGTAAATGGTCATAACGCGAGCACAGGCTCGAAGATTAGGAAAAATGGACAAGGAATTCGTAAGTGAGGTTTTCGTTCAGAGAGCTGACGAGCTCTCAGAAGAGAGTAGTCTAGTTGAAGTGCAGAGCGCTAGCGAGCGCCCGATCAGCGTTGTGGGAGACGCTGACGCGGTGGAAACGGTTCCGCCGGTCACCGGTAGGGAACCGGAAGTGCCCGTACGGGAGGAAAGGGAGGAAACCACCGAAACTTCAGAACGAAGTGTTAGCCCAGCCGTTAATGTAGGTAGCTCTTTGGAAAACATTAGTACCATAAATTTAGCCGCCATTCTAGGTGAACTTGTTAAAAAACTTGAAGAAAGTACGATGAGACAAGAGGAGAATGCGAAAATTTTAGAGAATAAGATGGTAGAAAACTCCCACAGTTTAGAAAGAAAACTAGAAAAGAAATTAGCAGAAAATTCGGAGAAGTTAGAAAAGAAAATAGAAGAAAGCTCCAAGGGTTTAGAGAAATTAGATAGAAGTCTTGAACAAGTCCATAATGAAACAAGACAGAATAGTGAAAGGCTTGAACAGGCCATAGAGTCGGTCAATGCTCGTCTTGAAGTTCGGTTAGAGTCTATGACGTCAAGACTTGAGCAGAGTGAACGGGAGTTGACTGAGCGACTTGAGATCACCACAGTAGAGCTCAGGGGGGAGATTGAAGGCGCTCGGGAAGATCTCAACTCACGTGTCACCAAAACCACAAGGAAACTAGAGGAAAATTACACAGAGCTTTCTGAAAGTGTGAAACAGGTCTCGTCTCGTGTCGAACAGACCACACTCCAAATGAATAATCAGGTCAGGAGAGTGGAAGTGAGTTTCGCTTCCCAACTAGCCAGGATCAGGGGGGAACTAGAGCAGGAAACGCCACTCGAGGAAATCCGATCTGAATGTAACGGTAGCATCCAGCAGATGCAAGATACCGTCCAAGATGTGTGCGCACAACTTGAAAAGAAAATGGAGGAGTGGAAGAACTCCATTCAGAAGGAGACAAGTGAGGTGATTGAGGGGAGACTCGCAAACATCTCTGTCTCCAGCACACAAGAACGAACGCCATCTCCGAACAACACCTCGAGTCGCGACTTGCCTGGTTCTCAACCTGGGAACCTCGCTACCGCCCACGAGACAGACCATGTTCCGTCGACGTCTTGCTCATGCAATCATGAGACAAGACAAAATCTCGCAACCGCATTTGGTCTCATACACAGGGACGTCACTTTACCGGTGTATACAGGAAACGAATCAGAAACCGAGACCTATAATTTTCTTCAAGATCTCGACCGGTACTTCGAGGTCACTGGAGTACCGGACGAGATGAGATTAAGTTTCATACCTCGAGCGGTCCGGAACACCTGTTACCAGTGGTTCCAGGTCAACCGTAGCAAAATCCACACATATGAAGATTTTGTATACAATTTTAGGCAATGCTACCTTAGCGAAGAGCGGTTGGCGAACTTGAGGGCAAATATTCTCACATCCCACTTCGACAATCGTGTGCACAAATCGCCCGCAGAATATCTGCTAGATTTGTTGCACAAAAATAGTATATTGGAACCAAGAATGTCAGATGAGACTTTATTAAAGGTACTTCCGAGGCACTTCCCGAATTGGCTATTTAGGGCAATAGTCTCGTCTCGCCCTAAGACCATAGCAGAACTTTTGAATTTGGTACAAGAACTGCAGTCGTCGATGACGAATCGCGACCAGTTTTACCAATCAAACCCGAGGAAAGGGGTCAACATGCTCCAGGTGAGCATGGAAGGAGAGGAAAACAACCCCTCTGGCCTCAGTGGTAAGCACATGGTTAGAAAGAAAAACAGAACACATAATAACCATCGTCCTTACCAGAGACGAAGACAAAACAACACGAACCAAAACACCAGCCACCAGCACTCCCCGCCTCGAAACCAGAGTAGCGGAAGTGGGTCAGCTGGCTGGTCACGTGGGGGGAACTCCCACTCCACCCACAACAACGGTCGTGGAGCCCGGGGAAGGAGGGGCGGAATGCGCAACACGGATGGACAGCGAGGGAATTCCTTCCATCGAGAAGAGGAGGAAATTCAACTGCTTGAGCGCTATGACCGTGCGCCCCCTCCTCCCTCTCAAAATGTAAACAACACCAGGAGTAACCAATCCTCTTCTCCTTCGTCACGAGAATGAGGATTGTCCGCATATACTTGCGGCGGCGGTAGGAAGGGCACGGTGAGAACTTGTCCAACCGAGTTGACAAAATTATATCCCAAGTATGTGCGTAATTTTGAAGATAATGTAGAAAATGATGATGATGAAAACTCTTGCGAAACCGCAGTAAAGGAAATTTTAGTAACTGAGGAAGAAAAAGAAGAAGAAAATTGTAATTTATGTTTAGAAATAACATCCAAGAAGCATTTTAGTGAAGGCATGTTTGAGAATAAATTAACCTTACTTAGTAGGAATGGGGAACATATTGACCTAGATAGGGAGATCTACGAAGAAGCAAATGGCATCTTTAAAAACTTGTTTGATTCTTGTAATGATGAATTACCTACCAATAACGTCATCTCACTACCAGAGATAAAAGTGTATTTGTTTGGAACAGAAGTAAATTGTTTGTTAGATACAGGGGCTACTTGCTCTGCAATTTTGAAAGAAATTTGGGACACTGTCTCAAATAGCCACCCCCCTCCCGCATTTTTGAGTGCGAAGAATATACGGGTTACGTCTGCTTTTGGAAGTAAATCAGCGACGATCATAGGCCAAACGCTGTTAGTCATTGAGATACAAGGGAAGGAGTTTCATACTTTAGGTATTATAATTTCAGGCCTGAACAGGTCTCTGATATTAGGATCCAACTTTTTTACTGAATCTCATGCCGTGTTAGACTATGACACCGGCCTTCTACATCTCAAACATCCTCATGATGTAGAAGTGGTGTTTAGATCAGTAGATTGCGAGACTGAGGATCTAGTAGTTCGTTGTTTGGAATTGAGTGGAGAGTGCCAAAAACCTTTCAGTATTATAGATGAAGTAGATACTTTTGATTGCAATTTTTCCCCGTCAGATGAAAGACGGAAGGCCACACGGGTTAGTGCACAGAATGAGCCTAAGACCTGCAGAGAAAAGGCAGCTCGTGCCCCAAACTTGGATGATGGAAGATTCCCAAGTGCCCAAGAGATGGCAGCTCACGTATTCCCACCAGAAGAGTGGATGAAAGTGAGAACTCGCGCCTCCCATTCAGAGATAGAGGAGTTTGTATCGAACTACTCAGATCTCTCAGCCTCACAAAGAGAGAGTTTGAAAGCTGTGCTTCTTAAGCATCAAGCACTTTTTAATGTCAAGCCAGGTTGCATAGCTAACTACGAGCATGAGATCGGCATAACGGACGACCGCCCTATCAACACAAAGTTATACCCTTACCCGAAGAGATTTCGAAACTTGGTATCCAATGAAATTTCGCGTTGGTTGGCCTGGGGTGTGATCAAGAAACAGCCTACGGCGTTTATAAACCCTCTGGTAGTGACACCGAAGAGTGATGGACGTATCCGGGTCTGTATAGATGGCCGAGCTCTGGCCAAAATTTCTGGTGACCTTTCCGACAGACCAATGCCACCCCTATCTGTTCTCCAAGACATTTGCGATAATTCTTGGTTCAGCTGTGTCGACGCAACCGAGATGTTCTTACAAATACGAGTTAAGGAAAGCGACCAAAAATACCTAGGATTCCTACATGAAGGCATATCTTATGTCTTTCAAAAACTTCCGTTTGGGACAAAACAGAGCCTTGCTTCTTGCGTCAGAGCATTAGATATGCTGATAGGAACTGAAGCTAGAGAGTACTGCGGCGCATACGTGGATGACCTGATTCTAGCCAACAGGAGCTTCGAAGATCATATTGTACACCTCGACAGAGTGTTGGGTTTACTCACTGCGGGCGGCCTAACTCTCAGGCTGAAAAGTGCAATTTCGCAAGAAAAAGCTTGAACATACTTGGTTTCCATCTTTCTCAATCCGGTATCGGTAAAGATCCGGAGAAAGTGAAGTCGGTGTTGGATTTTAGAACACCCCGGAACGTGAAGGAACTGCGTTCCTTCATTGGTTACTGTCAGTACTATAGATGTTTTAGTAGGAAATACTCGGAAGTTCTCCATCCGTTGTTCCAACTACTGAAAAAGAATGTGAGGTTCAAGTGGGAACCAGAACATCAGGCAGCGATGGAGAAGATCAAGCAGATCTTCCAGGAGGAAGTAGTGCTGAAAACCGTCCTGCCTGACAAACAGCTGATTTTAGAGTGTGATGCGTGTGATATTGCGTGTTCATCTCTATTGTACCAGCGTGATGATAATGATGACATTAGAGTTATAGCATTTACATCACGTGTGTTTAATGCGGCACAGAAAAACTATTCTGTAACGGAGAAGGAATTTTTTGGACTGATTGATGGGGTTGTTAAGTTTAAACAATATTTAGTAGGAACTAAATTCATAATTCGCAGCGACCACCTTGCGCTTAAGTTTATTCTATACTGTAGGCTTACAAACCAGCGCATCACCCGGTGGGCGATGTTGCTCTCCAATTTCAATTTTGAATTCCAGTTTGTTAAGTCGAACGAGAATTTGAGTGATTATCACTCTAGGTACCCTCCTCACACAGAAGAAAACCTCAGTGTTGCACGGAAGCCTATCCTCCAGGAGTCGCTGATGTCCATCCTGACGGAAATTCCTTGTGAGTTGAGGAAGATGATAGCCATACTACCGGAGATGCAGTCTTCAGATCCTTTCTACGGCAAGATCAAAAGAGATGTAGAAGAGAAGACGGACTCACCAAAGGTGAATGGTGCTTGTCACCGTTTTGAAGTATTGAGCGGGCGCTTATGCAAGCGTGACCGGGAAGGAGTCCGAATATGCATCCCAGAAGTGCTAGTAGTTCCACTGCTCGATTTTTACCATACAGATCGAGGGCACATGTCGGCCAGCAAACTACTCCCACTTCTATCAGAATTCTTCGTATGGCCGAAGATGAGAGCAAGTGTGAGGAAATTTTGTGCTTCCTGCGAATTATGCCAGAAAAGCAACCCTCCCCAATGTTATCGTCCGGGACCACTGAATCCCGTTGTTGTTGAGAAGCCAGGCTACTTGGCCTGCGCCGATTGGTTAGGACCTCTAACCAAGGGAATTGGGGGAGTCCACTATATCCTAGTATTCTACGACGCATTTTCAAAACTGATTGGATTGTATGCGTGTAAGAAAGCAAACACGACCACTGCAATAAGGAAACTGAAGGATTACTTAAAAGTTAACCCTAGTGTGGAACTAGTCTTGGCAGACAGAGGGTCACCTTTCCAGTCTAACCGCTGGAAAAATGAGTTAGCAGATCTTGGTATCAGGCACATCACTTCCACGCCATATTATCCCCAGGGTGAGATGGCCGAGGTGGCTGTCAAGGCAACAGTACGTTTACTACGTAAATTGTGCCATGATAACCAAAGATTGTGGCCCAAATACTTGGACAAAATTGAGAAGTGTTTAAATTCGGCAAAGCACCTGACCACTGGCGTGTCAGCCTTTGAATGTCACTTTGGACAATCTATGTCTAGAGACATAGCCAGGCTATTTGAGATCCCAGAAGTGGAAAAACGCCATGACGTGCAGTATTACATAGAGATTGCTCGTAAGAACCACAAAAGGAATGCTGCTGCACGAAAACGCAATTTTGACAAGTCACACCGTACTGTAGAGTACAATGTGGGTGACCTTGTCCTATCTAGAGTTTTCCCCAAGTCGGATGCTCTAGCAGGTGTGTCGAAAAAGCTCTTACTCTTATACTCGGGGCCATGGCAGATAGTCGCTACCACTGGCCGGAACATGTACACACTAGCGGACCCAGCGACAAAAGAGGTCAAGATGACCAGAAATGCTTTTCTTTTAAAGCTATATGTTGCAAGAGAAGAAGAGAATCACAGTGGTACTGGTGCAATAGAGATGCAATAGGATCACACAGTGAAGCATCAAACCCCGGATTTGACATCTGTGTAAATAGTGTAAGTGTTATAGTGTAATTTTGTATGTATGGGAATTTTGTGATTCAAGTTATATAAAGTTAGGGAACACTGAATTCTCTATATTTAGCTTTTGTTTATTTGAGATTTGTGTCATTATGTTACTATGAATTTACTTTGTTTTTTTTAAACCTTATATATTTTGTGTGAATTAGATTTTCAGGAACGAAAATGTGCCCTCTTTATGATCTACGTCCTGTACTAGCAAGTGCAGCACCTAGAATCATAGGGGGGAAAATACTGTAGAAGGCCAATGTCCTTCTCCATCATCTGCATATTAAAATGCAGATGAGGGGCACATTTACCTATCAATATGTAAATAGAGTATATTGTGATAAAATTAAATCGCTTGAATATTAGCATACTTATTCCATATTATAATGGTATTATGATTAAATTGTGTAAAACACTGGAGCGTAGTACGGGAATATTAATACAATATTGTATCATATTGTATTATATTTATTGTGTTATTTTCATTTATAGGCGTGTTATAATGTAATGAAACATTTGCATCTAATTACTGGCTATTGAACACTGCAGAGCATACATGGGGATGAAAGAAGAATGATATAAATATGCATAGAATGGGTAAATCATTGAAGAAATAAGCATATTCGATGAGAATCATACATTGGATTTTTGGCTGGAAGACAGAGCAAGCGCTCACAGAGAATTTTTTTTTTCTTCCCTACTTCTCGTCGCCTTAGACTTCAAGATGTGGGGTTCTCACAACTCACCATGGAAAGAAATCACTAGTTTTGGTAATAAATAAAGCTCACAATACACAGGAAGGATTCTACAAACTTCCTTAGTGGTACCACTCTGGTTTGGAAACAGTGGGTAGAGACACACAGCTTCTATTGTGTAAAAAGTCATAAAATTTTTAGCTTCTACATGTGAGTTTTTAGATTTCTATAGATGTGAGTTTGTGCGACGCTAGGCTCAAGCTTCTCTTCCGCCCCCACTTCCCCCACAACCAGTACGGGTCAGCATGCGGACCTAGACTCCTTTCCCAAGATGCAACAGCAGTTTGAATGTTCTACTCTATTTTGACTTATTTTTCTATGTTAAATATTAATATTATCGTATTACGCTCGAAACGTTCTTGGAAATACCGTATAAAATTCTTGATTTATTTATCATCGTGTATCCCTTATCGAACAAGACACTTGGACCTTGTAATTGTAAAAAGTAAATATTAACAAAGATGTTTCCTCTATCCCTCTCCAAACAAACATGGATGCATTAGTAGCAGACAGTTTTGAAGGACAGCCGCAGGAAATTGGGCTTACTTCTGCTTCTGATAGAGATGACAGTTCATGTATTTCATAACTATGTATTCTTTGTATATTTTCCTTTATTTTTATGTGTAATAACATATGTTTCTCATATTAATACGTGTGTAACAAGTGAAGATAAACATAATTGTGTTAAAAACTCTCATAGACTTCTGCTGGGAGCAAAAGCTTTCGTGTTGACCGTCCTTGGAGTAAGGGCAGCACCTGTCAAAAGGGTGAAGGTGAAAATTGGCAACGGAAGGTAGCTGAACAAGGGTATTTGCAGATAGGACCACCGGGAATATAGCCAGAAGGCACACAACCTTTTGTCAAAGGACTCGAAAGGGAGCGAGTTTCTTCCTTTCCTGGTTTTGTGCTATTGATATACTTGTTTCTGCAGAGAAACAAGGGGAGTTCAATTTAGTATCTGGTGGTGAGAACACATAGCTTTTCGTCGTAAGGAAGTCATCTGACTTCACTTACATACATGCTGATAACCCGGGAAACGTGAAGACATAGTACCGGTCCCCGTGGATATTCCCGTGAACAACAGTAATACGCGAGTGTGTAGTGAACTCTACTTTTGCCAATCACCTTCAAGTGAAAGTACATAGTGTGTTAAGTAGCACACATCTTCACAGTGTTTGCTAATAAGTAATACTAAGCAATAACAAGTGATAATGGAAATTAACACTCAGATTCAGTTATTTCTTTTTTCGTTCTCTGAGTGCTAAATCGTCACTCAAAAGAGATTGCTAACTTTGACATTTGTCAAACACCCCACCGTTAATATTGTTGAAACAAATACTTCCAGTATGGGAGAAAACAAAATGTGCAATATCTCAAGTAGAAATATTGCCATAGGCCTGTAACGCTTTTACACAGTGCCTTTCCTTGGACATCTGAACAAGGAGTTCAAGCAGTTTAAATTGCTTGTTTGAAGGACATACTACATGTCTACTTTGTGAAACTTCACAAGCCAGTGTAACTAAGCTCATAAGGAACATTTCCTTTCACAGTGAAATGGTAATGCGGAAGGACATTGTGATGTTCATCTAGAACGGTGTGCGTGACATCCTCGTCTACAACAGGAACTGTGTTTCGACAGAACAAAGATATTATATCAGTTTAAATTTTGTTTGCTTCTTTATCATCGTATTTATTTTAAATGATATCTAGTGTGAAATTATCCTCTCCTCTGTAAACTGTTTAGAGACCATAAACTCACTAAAAATGAGGAGATAAGAAAGTTTGTATAAATATTGTTTTTTTTTCAAAGGTCAGACAGACCTTTATATCAAGTTTAGTCCCCTCTACTTTTGTTATTTATATAAATGAAAGAGTGATACGAATATAAATAAATAAATATATATATATATATATATATATATATGTGCAAAGTGTATATGTGTGTGGTAGTGCACTACGGAAGAAGTTAAAGTAACAAGTGTATTGGAATGTAAGCTATTCATCACAGCTCTCATCTTTATGTTCAGCTCTAAGAGAATAAAACTACCATCTCTAACCAGAATTCTTGTTCTACTCAATTTGCTGCAGGGTGAGTACCTGATACTAATCAAATGTTTGTTTTCAGGAGTGTGATATCAGGAGGCATTTTCCCTTGCCATAGGTATGTCTGACCGGCTCTCTGTATGGGGCTCAGAGAGTATAATTGCCCAGAGAACCAATAAACAGTCATGAGTATAGTGGGTTAGAAAACAGGCTGCTACCTGTTATTTCTAAATAATTTTTTTTAACCTTTTTGATACTTAACAAACAACCCACTATAGTAGCTTTCGACCATGACTGTAGACCAGATAACCCTGAGATCTGTGGTTCGTAGTAACTGAAATTTAATTTTAAGCTCTACCGATTTACCAGTGGAAGTGGCGGCTCTTGCAGGAGAACACTCTCATCTCCAAGAGGGAATAGATTATGCAGATGTTGGTAATTTGCATTTCATGTAAATTTCATGTTTTAATTTGAATATTCCCAGTCACTCCACCTTATTTATTTTATTTTATTTGTGTTGGTGTTATAGTAACCTTAGTTTCGGCTCAGGCTACCTGCACCTCACAGGTGATTTCACCAGTGGATTTTGGCTACACAATAAATGAACATCCTGTATATATATTAGGGTGGTTCATGAGCTATGTTTTTTTTTTTTTTTTTAAGTTTCAGCTACATAGCGGGACAAGCTGTGCCTTACTTCTATTTGATATTCAGAACTTGTGTGCGAAATATGAACTGGATTAAACATAGTTCAGAGCTCCCACAAAACGTTTACTTTAGTTGATCTTTGAAATTATTATGTATATTTCATAAAATATATGGTCATGAATACGATAACTATAAAATAGTGTCTATATTTGAACAATATTCTTGTTTTCTATTGTCTGGAATGCGTATATAAAACCCATTGAATAACTTACAAGTTTATGGAATGGAAAATATTAAACACAGATGCCAGTACTAACTGTTGATTGCTACGTCTTTACGTGAATATTTTCAGAAACAATTAATGTTGCTGCTTAAGTTAAAAATGTTGGTATTCTATTAGTACAAAAAACATTCATCACATTTTGGAAGTCACTCTTTCTTTCTTCAAGTACGAATACAGTACTGTGGGATCTACCGTAGTCGGGTCAACACTTCAACTAATATGTGTGCTGTTTCAGAATCCTAAGGTACTTACGTAACAACTTTTATAAAAGGAGTTCGGCTACGGACATATAATTTAAAGTACTCACCAACTACCTCTATAAAAATTGTTGCGGAGGTACCGCAGGATTCTGGAATTTGGATATTTGGATAGGGCACGTACTAGTTCCTAAGTGAAGTTTTGACCCGACTACCATAGGTCCCATAGTTTTGGAGCTATGGGCCTTTAAATTTCATTTTTTTTTCATGTTTCGGCAGACTATAACTCCGAAAGGAAACATTTGTGCATCCAGGTTGGTCTATACTTTTTGTCTTATCTTTGTTTCAGGAATCACCTCCCAAACGATGTCGGTGTTGTTTCGAAACACCCTGTATATTCCTCTTCAACTGAAATTAACTGCGAATGAACTTAAGGCAGTTACAAACGTCAGTCTCTTCGTCACTCTTTTGAACTGTTTATACTAGCATGAGGCACCAATTCCTGCTCACGCTGCAAGAAATGATTTTGATTTCACGAAGGACCTTAAAGCTGGTCTGCCAGATCAGGCCAGTGCCAAAGTGGCTTTAAATTGTGTTCAGAGACATCTGTGGTATCTCTCAGAGAAGTTAGTGGGACTTGCCTTTCTTGACGAACGAGTCTTTTACCAGAACAGAAGGAAGATTGTGGATAAATTGGACACAAGAAGGGAAAGGACTGAAAAGGTTGCAGAGGAAAAATTTTATCTCTGATGCTATTGACGATTACACTACCGGAAAACAAGAATGCTCTTTGATGTGATACTTCCAAATGGCCAAGAGAAGTCTCTTACCTTTCTCGCGGTAGACCAATCAACATGGGAGGATGATGCTACATACCAGAAATTTAAGAATGCTCTCAAGAGCATGCAGTTGTCAACGACATTGCTGAGCGTGTGATCGCTCTTGCTACTAATTTTAACAATTGCCTAACGAAGGATGAGTCTCAGAAACAATACCTTCTAAAGTTGGTTGTAAAGCATCGTAAAGGTGTGCCATCGTTCAGAAGTCTGTTTTTACGTAAAATGTTACAAGTATGACAGGTTCATTCTTAGATGCTACCTGCATTGAAGATTCATTTATTATAGGTTTTTGCATTTCTACTTTTGTACTGACAACCATTTTCCTTAAAAGTGGGGGAAACGAATGGATGGACCCAGATAACATAGAAAATTGAACACACGTAGCGATTTGTTTCGTATCAAAGTGTTCTGCATCTGCATATATATGCTGTTACAAAATTACTTTAAGATAAGCAAAGCATTTTTTTGGGGGGGGGCTAAATTTTGGACTAGGAAGACAAAATTTCGTACGTGAACCCTTTATAGTAAATGGTACAAATTGAAGATGTATCTTAATTATCATAAACACTTTTGGAAAACTGAACCACTCTAATATATATATGGAAAGAGAGAGAAAACCATTTCCCTATGTGGTCAGGATCTCGGCACTGGTAGTTGAAGAAATTCGTTAAGTTAGTTGTCATAACGAGGAGTTGGGTATGATTTCAAAGGGGTGAGTCATGAACCTGCGCTGGCATTCCATGGGACTTGTGTTTAATAACATCTCTCGTACATAACAGACCGAAGACTAGATTAAAGAAAAAAGAAAATAGAAAAAACGGAATCATAGCTGTTCTGATAGTCGCTGGAGATCACAATTGTAGGTCAGTCACTGAACGTAAATCGAGAAGCATTCATTTAATATGGTCTTCAGCCAAACTTTTCGTTTAACCGAGCAATCATTCATTTTAATACCGTCCAATAATTAAAATGTTCCCCTCCCCTTTTTCCTTCCACTGTACCTTCTATCATGTTTCGCAGGACACAGTTCTTTCTCAGACAACGTGTAAGTCAGTTCTCTTTTATTTTTAAATTATATCCAGTATTGTTTCTCCCTTCTTCCCTATTCCTGGACTTATTCATCGCTTTTCCGTTAGACTCATCTAATTTTCTCCATCCTTCTCCACACCTACATCTCAAAAGCCTGTAATCCATTTCGTCGTTTTCCTAGTATTCATATTTCTTCTACATAGAGTACAATACTCCACATGAAACGTTTTACTCAGTGGTAGAGCGTTCACCTCTGGTGCTTGGGGTCCCAGGTTCGATCCCTACCCCCGCCAAGTGAATTTTGTGGTGGTGATACACCATGTGCGTGGGTTTCCTCGGGGTTCTCCCGTTTCCTCCTACTTTCTTCATTCCACCATTTCATTTATTTCTCATTATCACCGTCTCCTTTAGCCTAACCGGCATAAGAGTGGGACGTAAAACTCAAAGATTTCATTTCATTTTTTTTTCAAAAACAATCTAGTTTTAATTATTTTTCACGAGAATATAGGTAGTAGTAGTAGTACTTAAACATTACTTATTTTCTTAATGTAGAATAACACCCGTTTGATACCATATAAATGTATTGTCTTATATCATTGGACCCTCCAACAAAAATTTCTGGGTACGCGTCTGCCTACATATAATAACCATATATTGTCTTTAGTTTTAACTCACCCAATCAGCTAATTAAACTTTCAGTAATTTTGAGATGTAAAAGCGTCAGCTGCATGATGTTACAGGAAAATTAATTGTTTTTCTTTCAGAGTATTGTTTTTTTTTTCCGTCTGATAAATCCCCTTCCCAGTTTCTCTGCATTGGCAATACCGTTCTGCTAACCTTGCGTGTCGGAACAAAATAATGAAAACTAAAAGTACAAATAGATATAGACCTAAGTTGAGTTTACACGATATAGCTTGAATTTCCATGTCCGCTGGGTGTTATTTTTATAAAAAAACTTCTTTTGTTTTATGTTGTTCTTGGTTCAAAGTACGGCACGTGTTAAAAACAATCAATTCCGATGAAGAAACACAGGATGCTCTGACTCCACTCAACGATATTAAAATCTATATCCTGCTTTAAAAAAAAAAGGGGGGGAATGAAAAAAGAAAAATCCTTGTGTTTGAACTTAGTTTTGAAGCTTCTCGCGAAAGTTCTAAGCTAAATGTGGAAAATGTCATATTGCGCAAAACCAGCAGAAATGACACCGGTACATGCAAAAATTCTTTTGTAAATGTTAACTTACTCTGAAAGCTCAATTGTCGAAGTAGACCACTTTTCTTTCTTTGAAAATTAAAAATTCAATAATAATAATAATAATAATAATAATAATAATAATGAGGAGGAGGAGGAGGAGGAGGAGAATTTCTGGTGCGGACACTCGATTGAAAAGATGTAACAGGAGTTCCAATCCAGTTACCCTGAGTGAGGTTTTTCCTGAGTTTTTCTCATTCACGCTAGGCCCTTACCCCTCCCCGGACAGCGTGCTCGCCGAGAGACGTCATCCCTCAGGTGACGGGCTTAAGGAGATACACACCGGTGATACCAAAAAAATGTATAAGAAAATAAACCAACAAACGAAGGTGCTGGCTCTTCCCGTAAGCTGAACGTGATGCAACCTGGAATACAGCATAGCCGTTTGGGTTGTCTAACTTGAAGGGCTTCTGACAAGTAAAGGAAATAAAATCTTTGAGTTTTACGTCCCACAGATATGCCGGTTAGACTAAAGGAGACGGTGATGATGAGTAATGAATGAAAGAATGAAATGAAGGAAGTGGGAGAGCCCCAAGGAAACCCACGCACCGGTTGTCCACTTGGCGGGGGCTGGGATCGAACCCGGGAGCCCAAGCAGCAGAGGTGAACGCTCTAGCACTCAGCCACCGCGGCCCTTGACAAGTAAGGAGTCCAAATTGATGAATCGAGTTGGGGATGAGACATAGTGCGTCTGATAGAGGATGTGAAAATATGTGCATGTGCAAAATTATAGCGGCTGAGCGCCATAAGAAACAGAGGGGAAGGGGGTCAAAGTTGGTTGGAGAAGGGCTATGCAATGTTATAGAAATACATCAAATCAATTGTTGAATCGTAAAAATATTGAAAGATAGACACGTTGATGCTAGTGGTCTACTAATACACGCTTAATTGCATGAATGGAGAACATGCCCGCGACCGTTCGGTCTATTTGATGGACGGGTTCCGCGAGAATGTAACGCACCCCGCCCATGGTTGCTCGTGCTTGGACTTACGTCCTCGTGCATAAGTGCAATGCCAATTTGTCCCTTAATCTTGACACCTAAGTGTGTAGCCTCCATTCTCTGAGGGAGTGGGATACGCCCACTGCGCGGCCAGACCGAAGTCCTGAGTGCCTACCAGTTGACCTACTGGTGGAGGCGGTTCTGCTAGCGAGTCAGGCCCTACCATACTCTGCAGGCATGGTGCCCGAGCGTTATAAGGCGAGCTCACCTCCCGCACATGTTCACTGTTAACCAGGTTCCTGAGATTAGTTCCCATATGCTACCGAATCCCACGGTATGACCACAACCCGGCAGAGTCCAACCCAATCCGGGAACCCTAGGCAATGCCCGAGGGGCTCGTGTCCCAGAAATGCCTACCTCTATCGTTCAACCGGCAACCGCCGTGTGTAGAGGTACCACACACACGTCGAGATGTTGTGCATCTCATCCCGGATCCAATGGTACGTGTTAAGTCACCATTTGAGTTTGGAGCCAACCCATTTCCTGCACTGTTACCTCCCTTCCGCGGAATTAGTACCATTGCCCAGATATCTGGGATTGAACCTTTCCCGTTTCCGTTTGGTCCTCCTACAGGCAGGGATCCGACTCTCCCCTCCCGGTAGGATCGTCCAAGCAATACGGGACTACCTCTCTTTTACGTGTTGAGGTACCACGTACACGCTGAGATACTCAGTATCTCTTCCCAGACCCAACAGCACGTGTAGGTCGCCGTTTGGGAGAAGGGCCGTGGCCGCTACTCTCCCCTGGTAGGGCCGTCCAGAGGACATTGAAAAATAGACAATGTAAACAGTGGTAGTTTCACATATTGACACAAGAAGAATGAGCAAATGTAGATCACAAACCTCTGCCGCCGTCTTGAAATCCGCCATTTTAAAACCTATGATATTTTTTTTGAAATGGAAAAGCAATCATGTGATATATCAATTAGGGAAAGCTCAATTATGAACTTTAGTGATAGTTATCTGTACTTAATTGGAAGATTTAGGATCATCTTTATAGTTATTTACGAAAATCAAGGAAACTCACACCTGCTTTGAACTGACATAAAATTTCGGAAACGGGGAGCACTAAACTGGAAATGCGTGAACGCTTGAAGGCGGATGAAATTATCTCGATGCCATATATTGTAATCATCGATGCACAATACTGTGTCTGTTAGAAATTTCACTAAATTTTTATAAGTTCTGAAAAACCTAACATCTAATGGCTGGATAAGACCTGTACACTTTGGAGATATTAGCTGTTTGTGGAACTGAACACCATCCGGAACAGCTGAGTTGATTAATTCGTCGTCGTTATTACATGAACAAGAATCAACTAAAAGCATGAGATTCTTCTCTGGCTTATTTGACCAGAACACATCTTGCAGATATATTTTCAAATCCTCCTTGGACATATACAACTTGGGTATCAAATTTCACGGTTAGTTTTCTTGGCTTGTAGAGAAGTTTAACTTACATGTGTTTTCGTGATAATCCAAACTTTCAACATACAGTATCGGTTTCTTTGATTTTCGTTAATGAAGATTGACTGAAGATGGTCTCAAGACAAAATTTGAATCTTCCAAATAAGTACAGATAACGATCACTAAAGTTCATAATTGAGCTTTTTAGAACATGCTGGCCCTAATTGATATATCACATGACTACCTTTCCATTTCAAAAAATATTACAGATTTCAAAATGGCGGATTTCAAGATGGTGGCGCAGGTTCGTGATCTACTCTGCCCATTCTACTTTTGCCAATATGTGAAACTACCACTGTTTGCATTGTCTATCTTTCACTACTTTTACGATTCAACAGTTGATTTGATGTATTTGATGCCCGTCTCCCACCAACTTTGATCCATTCCCCCTCCGTTTCTTACGGCGCTCAGCCGCTATAATTTTGCACATGCACATATTTTTACATCCTCTATCAGGCGCACTATGTCTCATCCCGCAATTCGATTCATCCATTTGGACCCTTTACTTGTGAGATTACAAAATTTGAATCTTCCTTTTCACTTAGGATACGCATGTTAAAAATCCAATACAGCCTAGATCTCTTCCCTACAGTTACCTAGAAGTATACCAAACCAACGGTATGGATTTGAAAAAAGAACAAACATACAATTTCACAAACAAACATTCATCTTTATATGATTCGTATTATTGTAATAATTGGCACGAAACTTGCCGATCCCATAGATTCTCTGGCACTTCAGTAAGTCAGCGAACGATTTGGAATTGGAGAGTTGTGTGCTCAGAACATCGCGGGCCCGACCGACTTTTTATATATATATATGTATATAACTTTATTGACCGGAGTCCCCCACTTCTCTATTCCAGGTACTCCCAAAGTTATCCTCATGACGTTTGACTCTGGATGAACGCCACACTCGCAACGCTATTTGATTTTTATTAATGGTAGTATAAGTACTGACCAAGCTTGGCGCTGCTTAACTTCGATAAACTCATAGGAAGTCAGTGTGTCTAGGGTGTTGACCATAATAAAAAAAACTAGAAAAGTTCGCCCTGTGGTCTAATAGATAGCGCGCGTGCTTTTGATGCATCTGATTCTAGGTTCAATTTCCAGTAAGACTGCTTAGAGATTTGAACAAATTTCAGTAGTTCGGATTCCACCTTAAACTGTAGATGCACATCTCATATGACCTCGGTGCTGAACTCCAATCCTGGCCTAAAACTTAGAAAAACCCCTTTAAAACTGCCCAGGACAAGGATTGTTCAACTCACAGTGTATATGATTGGATACTGCTGTCTCGAACTTCATATAGACTTGGTTACACTAGAATAATTAGTTTGCCAACTTAGAATGTTGACATCTACGATATTTTTTTTAAAAAAGCTAAAATATTGCAATTTTTTTTTTAATAGATCTTCCATATTAAAAGAACATGCAAAACAACACTTCCCTAGAGAGATTGTAACGGACAATTTAACACCGGAAAACCGAACTATAATCGGATATGTTCCCAAGTTCAAAAACCGAGAATCTTGTATGAATTGGTACGAGCTTTAAGGCTATAATAGCACGAACGGGTGATAAATTTGGATTAATCAAATCACATGAAACCTACTAGAACCGAGCTTTGTTTTAACAAGTTAAAAGCTACTGCGGAAACTGAGCGTAGGGTTTGAGGGAGGAGGGCAGCGTACAGGGAGATTATAAAGACGAAGAGAGATTGGTCGATAACATGAGAGCGAGCATTCACCTCTGACGGCGCTAGGCCGAGCCAGGTGACACACTGCACCAAGTTGACACAAATTCAGTTGACCTCTCTTCTCCGCCATCTCGAGATGCGCATCAAGCAGCCCTCTCTCTCCCGCTTCTTAATTTTGTTTCTTTCCAACGAAAGAGGAAAAAGAGAGGCACTCGTTGGAGCTTAAGTAAATCAATCTTATCCATAGAGCTTGACCTGGAACGACACTTTAGTGCATTCCGGAAATTGGCACTATTCCAAAAGATGCAGCAGCAAACTACAAGAAAGAAAGGAGTTGAATGTACTGTACCTTTAGATACCACACAACAACATAGTCTAGTGAAAGATAGGTTGTTCGTTAAGAAAAACAGAAATCTATTTTCAAAGGCAATCTATCTAAGTCCGTAAGCAGGAAGACGCTAGAAAATTAGATAAATTACTAAAGTGGACGCTGCAGCACCTACGCTAGATAAGAAACCTCTCAAGATTATTAGCTGGAGGGTTCAAATTGAAAAAACGAGATTAAAAATAGTGTATTTCTTTTCTGCTTTCTAGAAAATAACATAAAACATGGTTACTGTTTGAATCGATTTTTTTTTTTTTTAACCTTGTTAGTTTGGATCTTAAGGTAACATTCATCGCAGAAGTACATGAGACGTAGATCCACAATTTAACGTGGAATTCGCACCACATAAACTTGCGCTCGGAATCGAACACAAGTCTTTCGTGCCTAAAGCGCCCATGCACTGGGTTCGATTTCTAAGGAAGTATAATGAAGTTGACTGCTCGTCAAACTATATGGGCAAGTGTCTCGGTCTGAAAGGAAAGTCTGTAGCGGAATAGTTGTCTGAGCCGTAGCGAAATAGTTGAAAATAAGGTATGTAATAGTCTCTCAGCTCTTTTCCCAAAGGGATTACCCGATATCGTGAGACTGAGACTAATATGAATTAAGAGGTCGCAAAAATACTTAGAAAAGCCGAAAGAATGATGTTAGATGATACTTTGACAATTCACAAAAACAGGCATCATATTGCCAACCTACCCCTTCGTAGAGGTACTGACACCAGCTTTACTTTTGGGGAGGAGGCAGTTATTTCTTGTGTACCGAAAATTATGGTTTCATGACTTACATTAAAATATAACATATCTAGGGGGGAGCAGAGTTAGCCTTCGGGTGGACACCTGTCACCCTTGCTCCCTCTGGCGTTGTCACTGCTTCATGGTATATAGTGCTCATAAAATTTACAATAGTTTAGGAATTATTTTATTTTAAGTGTGTGTTCAGAGTCTTAGGTTTCGAAAATATTTTTCTAGCATTTTCCAATGCAAACAATAATAATAAGAAATGAAAAATTTCACTTTTAGGTTCCATGGTTATACCCCCCCCCCCCCATACTAAAAGAGATAAATGATTAATGAAATTCAATGATAATAAAAGGAATTGATGGAATGATAATGTAGGAAGAAACAGGAGAACCCTGTGATTACTCACGGACACTAGGTTGTCTATCACAAATTTATATAGCCTGGGATCAAACCAGGGTACTTCCTTTTAATTCACCTAACTGGGACACTTGTTCCCAGACAGCTCTTCTAAATTAATACTCTACGTAATCCAATACGACAGGGGCACGAACACAGAAACTTCGAGAACAGTTAAAAATATGCTGTTGCTGTTCATAGGAATCCACGTCATGATCTTCACCAAGCGTCTCACTTGTCAGACCGCTCGACTGCACTACATCGGCTCCATTGACTCACTGTACTCCATAATAATAAAACTATTATTAATAATATTGTCGATCAGCTAGTACAGACATGATCGGATATACTTCTGTTGTCTTTAGTTTCAATATACTGTTTCTGCTTTATTGCTTATAAAAAATGCTGTTACAGACGTTCTTCCCAACTTACTTGTGCACTTACATTACCAATATGATTGTAAATTAATTGTTAAATCCTTGAATGAAATGGGAAAACAGTAGAACAAAGATACGTGTAATTATTTAGATAGCACCTCTCATTTCTCACTTAGAAGATGCGTCTCAACGCTTTGCGACGAGGATACTAGATCATCCAAGTTTATTTTCAGTGCCCTTTTCTTTGAATGTTGATGAAACGCCAGGGCCGACGTCCGTTCCTTGTTCATTACCTCAGGCAAAGCTTTACAATCTCCTGACTGAGAAAGCGCGTTCCCTGAGCACTTAGTGCCATCCTTAAAAATAAATAAAGAAAGAAAACAACTTTACTGCATATTATATTCGTATTTCGACAAGTTAAAACTACCGAAATTTAATCCTTGTAAAGAAGCAACTTGAAAACAAAGGTGAATGTATTAAAGGGAATTCTACTATTGACAAATTGTCCTCGTATGTTGAGACTGTGAGGATCATTGGGAAATCCGAAATTACTAAACGGAAATTCCAATCTAAAGGGTCATTTGCTTGGTTACTACTAGCAAAATATTTCTGTGTATTAATATACTTAAACAAAAGTGTAAATTTGAATCTTTCCCAGTTTTAAACCCTTCCCCCCATAAGAAAAAGAATGTTCCATAGATTGTAGTAATTCAGTAATTATTGTAGTAATTCCATTTGTAATATTTTACTATATGTAAAGGTCCGATATTATATATATATATATTTAAATGTTATTTTTTTTCATTGAAATGAAGTACCAATTTGCTTATTTAGTCAATTTGCTTTTTTCTCTAACAAGTATGGATAGTGATGTAAAAGAAGAGACAGAAGAAAAATTTGTATAATGAACGATATGGTAGGCAGCGTAGAAAATGGTTGGGGAAAAGTTAAGAAATTTCTACTAAATAAACTTAACAACATTAGCAAGATGGAAAGAGTACCAAGAAAATCGTGAGTTATTGAACTGATGGTTAAGAAGATGGAGGAACGCAGAAGGAAGGAAACTACACACATCAAAAAATACAGAAGGCTGAATAATGAACTGAAAAGAGAAATTGAAATGGGCAGAGAGAAATACATGGAAGAGATATGAGAAGTATTGAAAGTTCAACGGCCCAGATGATATGATCTGATGTTTCTGATTATATATGATCAGAAAACACAAGAACTGGGAAGAAAAGCAGCAGAAGTATACGCATATTTGGAATCGAAGAGCGACAAGGTCACATAGACGTTGACCATCAACTCATTCTTAGGACATGGTAGGAATACATTTGATTGATCTATATGACCATAAGAACCACCGAAAAGCTATTGCGATTGAAGCAGAGGGAGAAGAGGAAGAATTTAAAAGACTCAGTATATTGAAAAGTGAAGTAGTTCAAGCCATCAAGGACATGCCAAGGAGGAAGGCCACTGGAGACTTTGACACCATACCAGCGGATTTACTCAAGGAATTAGGAATCGAAATGCTGACGCAGAATTACTATTCTTGCTAGATGAAAGTTGAATTTTTGAGAAAATTTATTTTAATTTACACATTTTGGTAGTCCTTGTTGGCAGTGGCACGAAGTTGGTACGTACGTTTTCGTTAGCACTACCTAAAATTTCCAACCGTAGAGTTTTTATGGGGAACTGTAAAATCTTTCCCATGTTATTTATATGGGACGTCTTCTACATCCCAAAATGTTTAGGCACTTCCGGCATGATTAGTAAATCAGTAAAAATAAAAAAAATTCCAACTTTAGAGTGGTTTTATAGGGAACTGAAAAATCCTTCTAATGTTATTTATATGGAACACCTTTTACACCTTCAAATTATTGAGCACTTCCTCTAGGACTACAATGATTAAATTTGACAAGATTGTAGCTTTTCGGAACAAACTCACAGGAAAATTGCCAAAAGTGAATATTTTTAATTTTTAGGGGTCTAAAGATTGGATGAAGAATTTCCCTATGCTATTTAAAAGGGGCCTTTTTTGACCTATAATCTCATGTTTTAGGTACTTAGAATTGGAATAAAAACTTGAAATTTGGTATGTTTGTACGTTTTTGTTAGCGTTACCTAAGTGAATCATCAGCAATAACAATTTCCAACCGTAGAGTTTTTATGGGGAACTGAAAAATCTTTCCCATGTTATTAATATGGGACGTCTTCTACATCCCAAAATGTTTAGGCACTTCCGGCATGATTAGAATGATGAAATTTGGCATGATTGTAGCCTTCCAGGACTAACCAACAGGAAAATTGCCAAAAGTTAATATTTTCAATTTTTTAGGGGTCTAAAGGGGGATTAAAATGTCCATGTTATTTAAATGGATTTTTTCTTAAGATAGAAAATCTTATCTTTTAGATAATTGAAACAGGAAAAGAAACGATAGAATTGTGGGTTCAAGAGGTGCAAGGCCGTAGGCCGAGCAAAGACAATGTGTGGGGGCGAATCCACCGGATGGGCAGATTCAGGAAATATAAACAGCAACTTCACGAAATTCACTGTTGATGCAAAGAACGATAGATAAGAAATGCGAGACAGTAGGCCGAGGAAACACGGGAGTCTGGGGGCGGGTTCACCATCTAGCCAAAGGCTAGTTTAAACATATAGCGGTATACTCCAAATTTACATTTATATTCGTCGAAATTACGAAATTATGGCAACAAACGCAACCGTTCGGGGCAGGTAACAAGACCCTTCATTTACAATAGTCCAAGTATTTCAACATTATACGATACTCTTCATTATAACACTTACCTTCATTACATATTTAAATTCAATATACATATATTTAGTCATTTTCTTACATTTTTCTAATTAATTACTCCGATTAATAAAATTCTAAGGTTGCACCATTACATCATGTACCACGAAATAAGCTCGACCATAAGAAGGGTGACCGCGCGATATTATAAATATGTTTAACATACTTAGTAATTTGTAGATAATAGATATTAAGAACCATGGGCAGGTACGTAAATTAATCTATAAATTTTGTAGTTTGCAATACTGATGATAAAACCTTAAAAATTAACAATAATTTATGGATCCATATATGTACACAGAAAATTCATCTCTATGGCACGGCATTAAAACAAGAATAGACACGATGAATACTACAATGGTAAAGTTCGAAGCATTTAGTCAAAAATGGCGGAGGAAACGGAAGCAAGTCAAATCGTATACTGGGCGATCGCTCAGACTACAGCGGGTCAACTAGCGATGGTAACGGTCCCTTGATATCTGACAAAAGTAAATAACATTAAAAATTATATCTTACAACACTTCAAATGAATATCTAAGTACAAATCAGATATGCAAAGTGGTTATATGAATTGACAAGTTAAACCGGGGGAGGTTGGAAAAAATGTTAGAGAAGAGAATATAAAGATAACTAGAGAAGAGACAGAGGCGCACCGAAGAAGATAAGATAGAACGCTACGTACTACAAAGAAAAGCGGTCGAATCCAAAAAATTATGCGACAATCGTCGACTTCAGAGCCAAACGTGTATTTTAATATGCTTAAACAGGTTTCCTACTAAATGCGTAGCCTAAGATATCTCTCCAAATGCGAGTGCAAGTCTGTGCTCAGAATATGATTTTCACAAAGACAAGGGCTTTATGAAAATTCTACCACCCACTGTATCAGGCCAAGCCCTTGGAGATCCCGAAAATACAGGAAGACTGTTGTGGTATTTTAATTTAGAAATGTTTAATACAGAAAAAATATCCGACCCCTTAGAAAACTGAGAAGAGTTCAAGTTAAAGTATGAAGAAAATAGCATAGAAGTCGGTAAAGAAAGAAAATCCTAAATGGGGTAGTAAAAAATTAAAAATAAATAAATAAAAATTTTGTACTGGCAAGTGGTTTGCCAAATTCTTGCTAGAGCTCCCAGTCCCGCAAATCGTTGCAAAAATGTCAATGCTGACCCTGTGCGCCTTGCTTTGTGCTCTAGGGTCAGTTGCTTCAACACAAAACTTCTTGATCAACAGGCACTCCGTGACAGTGTTGTGCAATAAGGAGCGGAAAATCTGCAGGAACTGCTTGCTCATGCCGTTAGGCCCATGGACCTGGCACAGCTAACGATGGATTTCGATTGGTGCTCTGCCCTGTGCATTCAAAAACTTTATCACTGCTCGCATTTCACACGCGGCGGGAGCTGGAATTGGAACGTCCATCTTCAACTATTGCCACGACGCTACTGAGAACACTAGGGAAGTTCCGCTAGTGTATGTGCCATGCTAGGATCTTACTCTCTCACGTACACGTAGTCGCATCGCGCAACATACCGTTTCCTAGCTATGGGACGCGTGGGAAACTTACTTTCTGGATGCGCCTCGTAAAATGACACTGGCTCGCCTTCTGATGAGGCACGTCGCTAAATCAAAGAAAGCAATAACGGCTTCTGAGAGAAGACACATCAGTGAAACTTAAGATTTTCTCGCTGCGAGCTAAGGTAAGAAAATTTACCTGATGTCCTAACAACAATTAGGACTTCCTTCAAGAGCAGCCACTGAAAGAAAGCGAAGTACTTAATACGTATAGTGTGGAACTCAAAAGAAGGCTAGAATCACAAGAAAGGGATATATTACAGCAGTCGATGCAGTGTCTCACTGCATTTCTTTTATATGATTAGTGATTCTTAATAATCTGTAAATGAAATCAAATTAAATCTGTAGTTTTGCATCCCTCGATTATGCCCATTAGCTAAAGAAGTCAAATGATAAATGTGAAAATAAATTATTATGAAAGAATTAGTGAAATTAGAATGTGGAAAGAAACAAGAGAACATCGGGAAACCAATGGACAATATTGTCCTTACAAGCCGACGTAGCCTGAGATCGGAGATCAGGGACTCTTGCACGAAGGAGAGCACTCTACCACTGAACCACTATACCCCTTGATGGTTTGAGTAGTGTCTAACTTTATTTATGGTTTATGCCAACTAAATTTCATATTTTTTGTAACTTTATGTAACTTTATTACAGCCCTATCTAAGGCCTACCTAGTTATATGATTGGCGTAAATTATTTTGATATGTACTCTTAAAATATATTCATACTTTAACAAATATAAATTTTGTGTTATTCCTTACCAGTACTACCAATATAATTTCATATTAAACGAATCTTGAATTCAAAAATCGCCAACAGCTTGTTTTGAGATTCTACATAGAAATTCAATTGTCAGAGGTTATTAGGTGAATTTCGAATGGGTGAAACTTGACGTCACATTTCCATCAGGATTCGAGTTTCGATTACAAGTTAGCACCTCTGTCACTCGTACACGATGCGAAATTCGACAATATGAAAGAGGACTTTTTGTCTTCTTTTGATGCCAGGAATCGCCTCCCGGAGTTTGTGCACATCTTTCAGGTTTCACCTTGTAAAATCTCTTTTCTTTTTCCTTTAGCTCTCCCCGCTGATCTACTGGCTAGCGCGTGCGCCTTTAGTGCATGTGATATCGGATTCGATTCCCGGTGAGAGAACATTAAAATTTGAACATATTAAGGTAGTTCGGATTCCATCTTAAACTGTAAATCCACATTTTCTTTATTTCATGATTCCAGAATAGTGGTTACAAAGAAAATTTAACCTAATTTCTCACCCTATCATGTAAAGAGTGAGGTCACGGAAGAAGAATGCAAGACATAGAAGAATACTTTGTAGCTACGAACTGTATACAATTTCCTATGACGGAAAGTTTTAAACAAAAAGTCAATGAAAATGTATGTCTTTGTGAAAAAGTTTGGTTATTTGCACAAGCACTGCTTTGCCAGATTATTAATTATTTCATGTAAATTTTACTTTCAAACTCTTAGTAAGTCTAGTCTCTGAGCCTTTTTATTTCTAATTTGAATTACGTATGAAGCATGTACCTACGTCATTGAGGTACTCAATATTTTATACAGGATCACTCCCACCCCTTTTCCTCAACAGTGGGAGATGGCAGCTGCATAATTGTGGACAGGGTAAAGGAGGAGAGAGAGTTTTAGGGTACATTAACCCGAAAATGTCCCTTGGGAACCATACAACCGCCATATTTTCCCTCTCTTTTTGGCTACTCTGCCAATTTTTTTTTCTCTCCTCTCGATTCTCGTTTCTGATGCTCCGGTTTTGTTGGTGACCTCGCTTAACCCAAGCCGATGACCGGACATGACCTACCTCCGCTGTGAGCTACAAAAGCGACGAGAAAAGATGGGGGAGGAGCACAATGTATGTGTGAGTATGTGAATGTATGAGTGTGTTTGTGACCTAAATCGAATATGCAGTCGGAGCTGAGGCTTCTGGGTTTCTACGCTTCTTCTTCCTACTTTTCTCTATTGGAACTCAAAAAAAGCGATCTCTCTCTCTCTCTCTCTCTCTCTCTCTCTCTTCTCATTTTACATCTCTCGATCGCGAAGTGACTTATGGAAGTTCTCACTTCTTACAAACAATTGACGGTAGATTACATCGCCCCGTGAAATAGCTCTGTATGAGCATGAGAAATATCCTTTCTAGATAGATTTCTTTCCAACACCCAGGAAATGTATTCAGTCTAATTTACAGGATAGTTTTACTAAAATTGTGTTGTAGTAGCGCGTTGTAGGGCTATTTTAGACAAGAACGTAAGAAAAATATAGTTGATTGTATGCTTTTAAGTTCCTTTCCAGCATAAAGGCTATAGAGGACGTTGACCTAAAAATAGAAGATCGGAATTAATTCAAAGTTGTATGTGTCCCACTGGAAATCAAACTCAGGACCATGCAATCATAAAGCAAACGTGTACTTCACTTGGATTCTCAAGAATCTGACGAACAAATGGTATAGTTTTATTGCACTGATTTTTGCACTTAGTCGGGACATTTAATTTCCATTGATTAGAAAACTACTACAACGATAACTCATAAGTTTTCCAATATTCTGGTACCCAACATGCTTGTATTCATTGGGTGCATTGAAAGCAGACTAACATTCAATGTATAGTCCCTCATGTTGGAGTGACTGCAACAACTTTTCTCCCAGTTTCTCGATTCCATTCCATGTCGATGCCACGTCTTGTTCTTAGAGGCAGAGAATCAGTCACTACTGTTTCCACCTCGTTCTGGTTGGTGAAGCATCGTGATTTCCGAAAGTACACCGTGGGCAAAAATAGGCAATAACTAACCCGAAGAGACAAGGTCAGTATTATATGCAGGATTTGGCATCAGTTCGATATCATCAAGTTCCTGCATTTGTTTGTTGCGTTTTTCGAGCCGAGTGTGCTTTAGCGTTATCCTGTTACAGCAGGGCGTAGTTCAGCATACATCTTTTGGTTCCCCAATGAAGAATATTTTGGGTGCAGTTCAGCATACATTTGTTCCAACTATCCAGAATAAGGGTCAGTGGCATTGATCGAACGACCATTAGAAACAAACTGGAAGTGAATTACCTCTTTGAACTTCCACCAAACACAGAGCATGATTTTGTACTCGAAACGACCCGGTTTGACAATCGGTTGAGCCCTTGCTCAACCACTGTTTTTGCGCAATCAGATTTTTTCAGAAAGCACCTACCTTTTGTTGGATGACAATTCATTTCGGGATACGCACATGACACGGATTTTTACAGCAGTTCTCAGTACACACCCACTCTCCTCCGTATTAGTTGGAGTAAACTCATGTGACACAATACGACAGATCTTGATAGTTTTCTCGATATCGTAAAGGTGTTGCACTACTGTGAACTGGGACATGCTAAGTTGAACTGCCAATTGCCGTAATTCTAATAGAGAAGATTTAGCGAAATGGGGGAAAAAGAGAAAAAGAAGGAGAGAAACCTTTTATATTTTATCCTAAGTTCCGATTCATGATGAGATCCTTTGTGATAGAAGTCAATATTTTGAAAGTTTATTTTTCTTTCTTATGGCCAGTCTATGAAATTTATTTCTTCATTCCGGATAAGATGATAAGAAATCAAAACAAACTTCCATCCTACCATGCTCATGCATGTGGTCTGATAAACCTGAATATTGATGTTCTTTCCACCATCAATCTGCGCTCGAGTGTAAAAATTATTTTTTAACTTTCATAATAGCTCTATATATTTTAAAATATTTTATTACATTTATCTGTATTAGTGAGATAAAGAAAACATTTGTTAAGTACAATAGTATTTTTTTTTTTTTTTTTGCTAATATGAAATGATGATAGAATTACAATAGATGAGTTGAGAATTGAATAGGTACTTATTGTATTCATACTATAATTTCATATTAATATTCAATACAAGAGCAAATACAGTCAGTGGCAAGATGACAACGGCGGCATTTGAAATGATAAAGAGAAACAACACACAAGAAAAAGAAGTAACATTTTTACAAGGTAGGTTTGGGCCACAACTTCTGTGCAGTATGGTCTCCTCAGTTCTTGTAGCTCGATGTGACAAGAGTAAAATTAAGATTTTGGGGATTTAGAACTGACTAACCTATCCCAGAATTTTGTAAACTAAAATCTTTAAGACAGGGGTAATGGGCTCGTGGGAAACAGATCGTGATGTAAGAATGTATGTGAAAGTGAAAGGATGAACTTAGAAGAGGTAAAAGTCTACACAGTACTTGCCTGGAACGTTTGACGATTCTCCATAATGGCGCCACAAAAGTTTGTTTTCTAAATTTTCTAAAAAAAAAAAAAAAATAAGCATGATAATATCCGTTTAAACATACTATTTTGTTCATTTTGATATATTCTATCGAATGACGATGAAATGTGTATTATTTTTTGAACAATATTTTAGCTAAAGAGTAATTAAAATTTAAGAGATATTTATAATTTTTAGCTGTCTCGCTAAGCATGTTAATGTAATTTTCCCTTACTAGTTTCATAATGAATAATTTAATGAGAATAAATTTCAGTATGTCTTTAAGCTCAGTAAGTGGCATGGTTCTCGTACAGCCAGGCAGACTCTACCGTATGCATTTGCAAGGGGCAGTTAAGTTTCGAGGAGCGGCAAAATCTGTTATAACTATATTATTTAAAATAAATATTTCTTGTTGCAAACATACTTCATGATGATGTAATTAAATTTACTAAGCTGACCGACCTTCTATTTGAATACTACATTCATAAATCATGTTTAAGTCGCATTAGTTTAAGGTCACATGTACAGTGCTAAAGCAAATGATCAAACAAATCACAGCATGAATTGCTTGATTGTTATCGGATACAAAAACTCAATTCTCGAGCAGTAGCAAACACCTGTTCCGTTTAGTTAGTTATCACAATTTTGATATGAAAACTAGTTTTGTTTTTGTCACAAACAAGTTCCTTATCATTGGTGAAAACAAGTTTCTTTTAATTAACTGATGAGAAGGAAAAACAAGAAATAAATATAAAAGAGCTAGTTGCACTGGAATTGTAAACTGATATATTGAGATTGAAACTCGATATTGAATTCTATAAAAAGGATTACCATTTTTTTCCTCTGCAGGTTTGTTTGCTTTATCTTTCACTGACATAATAGATTATTATTTAAAGAGAAAAACAGACAACGAGATTGAATTTGTAGTGTTCAGGCCTTTCTGAGTGCGAGTTCTCTTTCTCTCCCCTTTGTTGTTCATGATGGGGTAGCATACTTAAAATTGTGTGTGTGTGTTTTTTTTTTTTTTTTTTAGATTTGTTCTTTCTGGAGAAAGAAGGAGGCAAATGATGCCATTGCACGGGGAGGAAAATTGCCTAGGGCTGGCCCTGCGTAAAGCATCTGTTTTTAGGATAATAAAGAAACTCATTTCCCCCTATTTTGTCGAAAATTACGCATAAAATTTTACATTAATGCATATCATTTGGTTCAGCTCAATATAATAATAATAATAATAATAATAATAATAATAATAATAATAATAATAATAATAATAATAATAATAATAATAATAATAATAATAATAGCCTAATAATAATAATAATAATAATAATAATAATAATAATAATAATAATAATAATAATAATAATAAATAGGTAGTAACAGGTGACTAGGACTTACATCTGCATTTCAGTGTATAAAGACCTCAATTAAAATGGTGAAAGAATATTAAAAGTCTGCATTTGTCACAGGTAGATATCCTTCTATATTTAATAATAGTAGAAAATGTGATATTGTGGAGGCGAAATGATGTGAAAGCGTCATCTGCTTTAGACGCATTGAATTAACTCTGAATCACATTCACTCACGTGTATCTTTTAACATCTTGTTGAGGCGAGCTCAGTGGAATGAAAGGAAATATCGCACAAAAAAATTTCAACTGCACACACACATTTCACTGTTATATCCATGTTTGAATATAATAAAGTAAACGAAATAAAATTAGAAGTTTTTGACGTCAGATTAGCTAATTATTGTTTCTCCATGATTACATTTCATGCTTATTTTCTTCGTAGCAGAATTTTTATGTATTTGTATTCAATACATTTACACACTTTTTCTGCAATATACTATTAATAGTCGATATGTCATGAAAATCTATGAATTTTATTTTCATAATAAAGTTGCTTTATCCTGTGACGTACACAGAATTTTATCAAAGGGAGTCAAGCACTCAAACTCATATCGTTTCAGGACAATTTTTGTACATACATCTTGTAAATGTTTATTTCTCCATAACATAATGTGGAAGGGAGAGGGATTTAAAACCCAGAACATCTCCTTGCGTACGCCACTGGCTTCATCATAGGCTGTATCTGACTTACTTTCAATTTGTTAAAATTTGCCTCTTTCGTATCTTCGAAAACGCACTTAAAAAGAACAAATGAGAGTATTACATACTTCAGTAATGTTGTGCTTGGAGTATAAAAATTAAAACTTCGTAGTCTATGCAGAAGGTGACTTTTAAGACAAGTACGTTTATGCTCTTTGTAAGATTAATGAAATGTGTCATTAAATGTTTTGTGATTTAGACTGTATCCTATTCTCAAGTTTTAATTTTGTAATTTCACCTGAATAAAATCGTGAAGAAAATCAAAGAACTTGGCAAGAAAGCATGTGCCTCTGGTGGAATGACATAAAAAGAGTTATGTGCTCGTTTTCTAGTCTCTCGAAAAGAAATAATGAAAATTGCAATCGAATTCCCGCCTCCAGAATACAATAGAACGTTTTAATGCTAGGCTGTTGAGAAATACTGACAAGAAAACTACGTGAAAATTTGATACGTAAATGGTAGACCACTTATTACCATTTAATTGGCTGTACCAAACATTGCTAGAAAACGATACGTTATCAAAAGAAGAAGTTCTGATTACAGTGGACCCAGGTTTGCGAACAATTTGGTACACGAACAAATTCTGTGAGAAACTTTCTCCTAGGCTTACGAACAATATTTTGGGGGATATGAACGCTATACACGCCTGTACCTTCAATTCCATGCGCATAATAGTGCTTTTTTGCGCGCTTGCCGTAAACATTATCTGTTTAAAATTACCGATGTTAATGTTGAATCCATAATTTTCGGGGTTGCGTAGACGAACAGTGACACTTCTAATGCAGTTTAAATCCAAACTCACCCCTTTA
Source organism: Thermobia domestica (assembly GCF_964235325.1). Taxonomy (NCBI): domain Eukaryota; kingdom Metazoa; phylum Arthropoda; class Insecta; order Zygentoma; family Lepismatidae; genus Thermobia; species Thermobia domestica. The sequence continues at coordinate 94,067,977 of NC_137461.1, forward strand.
TGTCCAAAATGAAACATATTCTCCTCGTGCGAAGAACGGGTATTCTGCTAGTATATATTTAAGTTGCAACTTCATTTTAGTATGATTCTTTAATATGTAGGAAAGAGATATACGAGTAATATCATACAACCAATGAATATGAATATATATATTAAAACAGTAGATCAAACAAACAAACCAGAAACATTTTTTGGATTCTTTTCTTACGCCACTCTTGAAGTTCTCTTTGGATTTGTATTCAGTGGGCAAACTAAATAACGACTGTGTTTTAAAGATTTTATCTTTTATTGAAAAACGTCATTTGCTCTTATACGATTGATCACCGTTTGCCTATTTTGTAACCAGGTTGTTGACTTTGTGAGCAACTCATACTAAAATTGGAATTTCCTTTTCTATTTTACGAGGAAAGAAGACAAATTGAATGAGAAATAGAAGATGACTTTATGAGATACTAGACGAGGAAAGCAATGCTGAATATATATCCTAGGATGTCAACGCACCTGGCTACGTGCCATTCTACAGTAACATATAAACGAGAGTTGGAAAGCAGACAACAAGCTTGAGTTGAATAACCATAACAATTAATGGAGCAATGTTTAATGCAGGATCTGGCAACACAATCCTTTCATAGACGTACCAAAAAGGTTGTTGTACGTACGAACAAGCTTAATGCAAGCGACCTAATGTATCGTTTCTGAAGGAAATACAATGGTGATTTCAAAAAAAGGAAAAAAAAAAGAATATAACATTGTATTGTTTGATAATACAGTATTGACTGATCCGTATGCTTCAGGTAAGAATTGAGAGAACATTGCGTGTTCTAATTTAAAGACATAAATGCGAGATACATTCATTTGATTCAGCCATTTTGAATACCGGTTCGCTTGAAGAAAGAAAAAGGGAAAAACTGAATAGAACTTCAATACCTAAATCTAAATATAAAACTTTAAACAACTTCGAAATGTTATTCAAACAAAAATATAGTGAAGATACCAAATGGACATCTTTTACAACCCACAGGGAATATGTCCCCTAAATAGATCAATCCGATACTGTTTACTGGAAATTGAATTCCACCAAAGACAATATCGTTTACTGTTCGTACTGTGTTTGAGTTAAACCAAGTACATCATACAACTAGTCATTATTCTTCATAACCAAAAGTTTCTCACACATAGAAAAGAAATATACATCCTGTAGTACGAAATAATAATTTTAAAAAGCATTACAGAAGTGCAAAATCGTTTGATTGCGAGTTTGATTGCTGAGTATGCATTAGCCGTAGCCAAGCTTAATACGTGAGAAGGCTGGGTGACGAGTAGATTTCCTAAGCATCTACCAGAATGTATTTAATAATTACGGACTATACATTATTATCTATTAGACTTGGAAGAGGGGTCGATATTCCTTAGCTACCCCACTGATTGAGAGTTATAATGAAATAAGGCGATGTACGAAATTAGATTATAATGATTTATTAACATGGCTAGTGTCGGTTAGGGTTACCACCTGTACCAAGTTAGGCGGGATACCCCGAATTTTAAGAAAATTTTCAGCGTTCCGAATTACGCCTAAGAGAGATATCAAATTATCCAAAAACATTGACAAAATATGCGAATGTCATTTGTAAATTTTGACCCTCAATGTGTATCCATGACTATAGAAATATCGATATAGTATTATATTTAAAATATTTCGTCTTACCACCAGTGAAATCATCGCCAATAATATTCTTTGTTTATATTGGTTCAATGGTTCATAACTTCTTTTCAACTAACCGCCAACAAACTGACATATTACCACCGTTTGTTTCGTTACTATCCTTCAGAAATTGTTTTACATGCAAATTTGAATACGAGGAACCACTAATCCCCATATGTTCGATAAGTGCTTTCTGCATGTCGCGTTTTAGGTTCATTGAAAGGTATACAGTAATTTTCCAGCTAGCTTGGCAACTATCACCAAGTGTTGTCCCACGAGACGAAAAATGGGATTTTCTCTCTTCTACTCGTAAATTTTATAGAAGTCTTATCTCGTATCGATTCTCAGAAAGTATTTTTTTTTTAACGTTTCATCTTCAATTTTCTTCTTGTCTTATTTTGTAGCTTTACGTACATAATTTATGCTCTGATTTTTTCTTCATTTTGTCTAAAGCAGCGCTATTCAACCCTTTTTTTTTTCTCGCGTATCCCTAGACACAGTTCGCCTTCCAATTGTGTACCCCTGAAGCTGTTTAAAAGAAATTAAATCGCAATTAACTTATTAAACTTAATATACATGTTCTGTTGATTAAAAAGGGGGTCAAATAGAGACCCATCAATAGGACAATCAGTGTGCCAACCAAAAGACTATTTATAGAGGAATAAAGTGCATATCCGAAAAAATTACCATAGGGAATCTCAAAACATATAGGAAACATCCAGTTCTACTGAGAAGGATTTTCCTCTCATCCTCCCTGATAATTCGTACACTGAGGACAATGTAATAATTCAAAAATTAAAAGTAATTTTAGAGCTTAGTGAGGTGATTGAGCTTGTTTCCGGGACGCCAACTCATCGATTCTTGGTCGAATCTTCGACAGTGCGAGAATCAGATCTGATTCTAGATGCAAGCAATTTTATTGCTTCGTTTTTATTGATGTTAATGCAGAGAAACCCTGTTCACATAATTATATTGATGGAAATGGAAGAAGTTGTGAAATAACACCGTCACTAATTTCATTTTACTCTTTTCGAGCATAAAATACAAAAGTCACAAATTGACAAGTTATCGAATTTCATTTGCAGTGAACTGTCAACAGAAATTTCCAGCAGTTCCCAGAAGCAGCATTACGTACCCCTAGAAACATATTTGCGTACCCCCGGTTGAATAGCACTGGTCTAGAGGTTAGCAGATTCCTTCCGCGTCACGAGGAGTCCACGAAAGCTGTGATGTAACTAGATTTAAATCATATTTACTATTGGAGAATATTGTGTAATGGCTTGAGTAATTTTAAAAGTTGGTAAATTCTCTTCTTTATGTTTGAACAATCACTTTATCAATTTATAGTTTTTCATCATGTAACACTAAAAAGAGTTTGAGATAAGATAGACATGGATGAAATAGTGTTGTCCACGAAACTGGAAAAAAATATTGCATCGTTTCGATTCTCGTCTCGAATACTAGACGACACTTGTAATATTTCTCGTCTCGTCTCAAAATGTACTTATCGTCTCATGGGGACCATTACTAGTAACCTCATAGAGGATATATTCTCTTTGAGACAATGGGTGCTATGGCACAGTGAAGCAAGAAAGAGCGTATGTTTTCCAAGAGTTACTATACGTATTTTAACTTCCTTTTGTAAAATTTATACTCATATACACAGACCATAATGATATTTGCAATCATAATCGTAAAATTAAGAATAAGAAACATTATGTGCTTAAAAAACTAATAATACGAAGTGTGTTATCAACACGTCATAGATTGGTCTAACGTTATCAATAATAATCCATATAAACAAGGAAGTGTGAAATATTTGATAACAGTAGAAAATCTGGCTGAATGGAAAGCGTCCTGATACAAGATAAGTCATAATGGGGATGAGGTTGAAATGAGATGAAAGTCAAGGAATAACAGAGCAAATTTGTGTTAATAAAAATAAATGTGTCTATTATTCCAGAAAAGAACTGAATCCATTCTTTTAATGTATTTGGTTTATGAACATTTTCTAATTCTCTAGGATTATATGCAACTTTCTGTATCGAAAAGACCAGAGTCGAAAGTTTATCAACATTATAAACTAAGCGTTGAATTATTATAGGCTGAGTGCAGAAAGATGACCGTTCAAGAGATTTAAATAGTTTTTGTTTAATACCTGAAAACTATACAAAATGAGTTTAGGTCCTTAATGCAATTATTAATTCAAATATGTTTTATCTTGTGCTGAATTCACTCGTGGATCGTTGCTACCTGTACGTTGTCAATACTTGTTTATTCCATCCCCTGTATCTCGCGTCCTTTCTTTCTTTTGCTCTGTATGCCCTCTCTCTTGTCTTCCTTCTATCGTACGTGTAAATGTGTGGTTTATTGAACATACACAATACACTGGTCAATTCAAAATAACTGGACTAGAGACTTTCGAAATGTGGGTGTGGAGAAGAAAGCAGAAAATTAACTGGTTCAAACGAAAAACGAATCAGGAAGTATTAGAAATAGTAGGGAAGAAATTATTAATTTTAGATATTACTAAAAAGAGGATAACTTTCTCACGGCTATGGGGATAACGCAGGGAATCCGGGTTCGATTTCCGGCGGGAGCTCATGTTTAGATCCTACTTTACGTTGTAGCTCTATGTCTCATATACATTCGGTGTTCAAAGGGGCTGTACATTCAAAATCAAATCAAATTAAAAAGAAAAAGAGAAATTGGCTGGGACCTTGGCTGAGAAGGTACTGTATTATGAGGCAGACGGTAGAAAGTACGATGCTAAGAAATAGAGGGAGGGGTAGTAGTAGCTACAGATAAATGGTATTAAAACAGAAAAAGTTACTTCAAAATGAAGAAATTACCTGAGGACCGTCATGCATGCAAGCTTCTGAGTTCGCGGCGTATGGTCTCCCAGTAATGAAAGGATACCTATGAAGAACATGATATGTAAAGACAAGAGAGAAAGCTATTAGCTATGCAGTGTGTGATTGATATATTAGTATACAAACAATAGTTTCCTAACAGATTAAAGTGATCAGGGAAGAATGTATAGTAGGGATCATCCGATTTGAACCAATTCTGCTGTGGGTTGTAAACTGCAATGAGCACTTGCCTTGAGTGAGGCTATATATAAACTTACGTATTTGCTGTTATCAACTGTAAGCTATAATTCTTTGGCTTTAGAGACTCTCAGTGTTAACTTCTTAGTAACAACGACCAACCAGGAGATCATATCCTGTACCAATTATAATCTACCAGGGTTGTTATTGCCACAATCGTTAGCTGTCTTTACTGTACATTATCCTTCTATTTTCTTCACGATCTGCTAAACGTATTTTCTATAAACTTTCCAACTAATATATTATTCTTCCCACGCGTATTTACTATGTGATTTGTTGTTTTGAAGCTTAGCGTACTTCTTCAGCACCTATGTGTGATACGGGTCAACAGTTTATAAGCATCAAAACCACCTGAGCTTCCACTCAGAAACGAACGATACCAGCCTTTAGCATCGAAAGACGTAACTAGAATCACTTAGATAGGAAGGAACCCCAATTTCTACAGGGAACGTATGCCTTGTTCATCAAGTAATTAGATGCATTAGTGATTAATCTAATTATTAATCTAATTACTTTAACTAAAGGTCTATATGTTACAGACACATACTGTAAAATCTCAGATTATGCAATATTGTGGTTTGGTTATCTGAAGATATTTTCTTAAATCATCAGCCTGTATTCTGTCCTGCTCATTAGTCACATGACTTCCAAATCCATGAAACAGTATTACAGTCAAATGTAATCCCCTGTAACTTATCACTTTGTGGATTGTTATACTCGAATTATTCATGAAATATCCAAGAATTATATACACCGGTAACGTCGCCATATTTGTTATCTCATCATGCCAAAACTACCGAACAGATTTTGACAATTTTAACGTAGACTTAGATCTTATATCTAACAATGTCAATAAATAACGCCATAAGACACAAGAAACTATGAAATTTTGTACATGACACTTTTTGACATATAAAATGCAAATACCACATGTATTTTCGCAAATTCAACGAAATGAGTTTTTGTTTTTACATTGTGACACCATAATAGTCTTAGAAACTAACAAACTAGGGGATTCAATATTGAAACCGGAAGTGATAGATCGATTATTTCCGGTTTCAATAGAGAGATAAGTTCGAAGATAAAATATGTTCTTGGGTTGCTGAATTCATATCAAAAACAGTATTTTGCAATCTATTACATTTTTTTTCATATGGAAATTAACATTGAAAAAGTAAGCGGTAGTAGATTTTTACCACTTCTGGTTTCAATAGAAAAATAAGGGTAAAGATGAACTATGTTCTCAAGACGTTGAATCCATATCAAAATCTGTATTTCGCTATCAACTACTTCCTCTTCCAAAGGGCAATCCTCTCGTAGTTATACGGTTAACATACCCGCCTCCAGCACGGGAAACCCGGGTTCGATTCCCATCAGAAGCTCACGTGACTCGGATTCCAATTTTAATCTCCAGGTCCATGTTTCATATAACTTCGCTGCTGGAAGGGGCGCCAGTTATCCTAATGGGACCAATTTTGAAACCGGAAATGAGGTGAAAATTTATACCACTTCCGGACTCAATATAAGGACAAGACCTGATATGAAATATATCCTTGGGATCCTGAATCAATATTAAGAAAACGTTTATCACTCTATGGATATCAATATTGAAACCGGAGTTTCAATTGAAAGATAAAGACACTTATCAAAGGGGCACGCGGTCACTAGTTTTAATGAAACTCACGGTAGCTCACTCCCACTTGATCCAGTTATGGCTCATTTACGTAATTGGTCTCGGGCTTACTTTTTCAATGGAGCTCGCACTTGCTCGTGCACGTGCTCACGCTCACTAGCCGTACTCAGTGTCTGACTTCCTATCTACTTGTTGTCTCGTTCAGTTCGAGGCCTATTGTGCCCCATAGTCGGACTCATTAGTTGGGATATTTGCTTCCGGGACATTCACTATATGCATTAATCGATGAACTTGTGTGTCACAATGTCGTCGTGGACTCCAGTGGGTTAATTTGTCTATTTCACATATGTAAGAAGACACAAAGTGTCGTATGTTTGCCCCACTAGATGGAAGAGCCCCACTGTTTCTACTTTGGTATGTCTCTCCTTGCTATGGAGATAAGACTGTTTTCTGATGCAAACTCGCAAAGACAAGGTGAGTTCAAAGAAAAAGATGAGCATTATTGTACATTTGTTAATTATGAAGCATTGAGTATTCACCTCAGGGTAGCTTTGCATTATTTGAAAGATTAATTAATCCTTTAGAGAATCAGAGCTTTATTGGTGTGAAATAAAGCAGTTATTTTCAACTGAATACTGTGTGACGTCACAGTCTACTGATTCCCTTCTGAGCAAACCACAGAAGCTGGTAGTTAACCCGACATTGATACAAGACAGCGCACAGTGGGCCAGAATTAGAATCTGACTGGAAAAAAGTAGTTTTGGCAACTACGTCTAATCTACATTCGAACAGCACAGTTGTGTTAAATAATAAATAAGGTTTCTTGCTGCGTATCAGTAAACACGGATAATAGCATATAGTGGCGGCAGCAGCACTTCAAAATTGATAGTTCACTATCTGTTTTATAGCGCGCTGAATTGGGGTAGTATGAACGTAAGGTTTGCGGTTTAATTGCGCATGTGAAAAGGCAACGAACGATCGCAAAATAAGCTATGAGTAAAGGTATGTATATGTACTTGCTGTTTGACTAAAGTTTTGATTGATTGGTTTACGTTGCTGTTCTGTAGAAGCATTTCTAGAGAGTCGAAGTATTCACGTATTGAAGAACTGCTATTGGAAATTGAAATTGAGATTTAAAAATGTACGTTCATGTCTGTATTGAGATCTTTCGTCATGATGTAGTTTGATATATGTATTTCGAAATACAGTTGTGATCTACTGCCCGTTCTTGCCCGATTTTTATATTTATCGTCTTTTCAAAGTTAGGTGTAGCGAGCCGGATACGCTCTTCGTGACGTGAAGAACCTGTACGAGGTATTGCGTTCTAAACCATCACTTTATAATTATGATACGAACAATTATGGAATGTAAATTCTTTCTGTGGATGTTCTTCGCAGTGTGAGAGTGACTTTAAGTGCCTTCAAAGTGATTTCGAGAAGCGTTGGAAGCTGTGTAATAGAATGACTGATAAATTTTTATCCAAATAAAATGATTGGTTGGAACTTGGAAGGACATATTAAGTTCTTTGATAAAGTATTTACTGGTTTCGAAACAATCTCTTGAAGCCAAGAGCATAGGCCTTTGACAAGCAAATTAGGCAGACCTAGTAAACTCTTCGAAGATCCGGAAACAAAGTCGAAGAAAAAACTTGTACAACCACTCGTTACAAAGCATTCTGAGTAAAACCTGGTATTGGCTATCCAATGTTCATTGAGAGCTGCTGGAAAAAGAGATGCCGCGGTTGTATTAGGAGAAATCACTCAACCGACACCTAAGGGAGCAACGAAAATCAAAAAGGCTTATCATTCGCCAAAATTCTCTCAAACACTTACTCTCCGGATGAAGTCGTGGCACTTATTATAGATAACAACTTAACAAAAAGACAGTATGCAAATTTGAGACTAGGTGCAAAGGCAGAACATTGTGACATATATCCGTCGTATAAAGTGGTGTGGGAAGCAAAATTAAAGCGTTATCCCAGAGAAAAGAATATTATAGTAACTGAAACGTCAGCCGAAGATAATTTACAAGCAATAGTAAATCAGACAATTGAGCGCATCGTGATTTTAATGAAGATTATATTAAACAGTGCATCAAAGATGGAGACATAATGAAATTAGTGTGTGAGTGGGGTTGCGATGGAAGCAGTTGTCATAATGTATACAAGCAGAAAGTTCAAACAGAAGATAAATTGAACTAGTGGCTCAGATATTTTTGCTATCTCCTTCGTTCCCTTACAGTTGTATTCAACATCAGATAGGGAGGTTGACAAAGCAATTTTGTAGCAAAATCCCTAACCATCGTCGCCTAGATTTTGTCGATCAATTAAATTATTGTACCAGAAAAGAGAACTGAACTGTCGAGAAACGAGGTATGTTCAATGGAAACGCAAATACGTAATTTAAAGCCTACTGATGTACCAATTCAGGAAAAGGAAGTAAATGATATCCCTAAACTTGTGTTCACAATGGTGAATGGGAAGATGTGAAACCCTGTTACAGAAACTTCCTCCTCAAACGTACTCCTTGAAGGCACTTAAAGTCACTCTCACACTGCGAAGAACATCCACAGAAAGAATTTACATTCCATAACTGTTCGTATCATAATTATAAAGTGATAGTTTAGAACGCAATACCTCGTACAGGTTCTTCACGTCACGAAGAGCGTATCCGGCTCGCTACACCTAACTTTGAAAAGACAATAAATATAAAAATCGGGCAAGAACGGGCAGTAGATCACAACTGTATTTCGAAATACATATATCAAACTACATCATGACGAAAGATCTCAATACAGACATGAACGTACATTTTTAAATCTCAATTTCAATTTCCAATAGCAGTTCTTCAATACGTGAATACTTCGACTCTCTAGAAATGCTTCTACAGAACAGCAACGTAAATCAATCAATCAAAACTTTAGTCAAACAGCAAGTACATATACATACCTTTACTCATAGCTTATTTTGCGATCGTTCGTTGCCTTTTCACATGCGCAATTAAACCGCAAACCTTACGTTCATACTACCCCAATTCAGCGCGCTATAAAACAGATAGTGAACTATCAATTTTGAAGTGCTGCTGCCGCCACTATATGCTATTATTCGTGTTTACTGATACGCAGCAAGAAACCTTATTTATTACTTAACACAACTGTGCTGTTCGAATGTAGATTAGACGTAGTAGCCAAAACTACTTTTTTTCCAGTCAGATTCTGATTCTGGCCCACTGTGCAGCGGTGGCAGGCAAACAATAATATCGACGACGTAATAGATAGTTTTGCAGCAAGCATACTCCTCGTGAATCCATTTCTACACGTACTCTGCAGACGCTTGTTTATTTCATTCGTCTACCTCATTTTCTTAATATGTTTCTTTCCGTATTCAGTTCATACGTCGTATATCGGCCAGTTGGAAATTACTGGAATAAAGGAAAAGGTAGGTCCCAATCTAATTTTCATCATACTGAAAACAATATGAAACGTAGGGTTTGTAGTCTTACTTGTAAAAATATTGTCCTGGATAGAATACTCTATACGGAGACTCCTACTTGGTATAGATATCTATACTAGTGGTTAGCGATTTGCATCGTAAGGCGGCATACTAAGTGAATTTCACAGTTGTTTCCTCACTTCCACGAGGCGAATTTGGGATGTTATCTTTAACTATAAGGTCTGGTCAGTCCCTTCCATTTCCTTTCCCAATGTTGTAATTAAAGCTTGGGATACAATGCAAGGCGTGTGGACTATAGACGAATGAAACAAAGCCTGTAATACGACGTTTCCTTGTTTCAATGTATGTGACTAAGTAGATTCCAGTAAATGGTGAATCTTTTCTTTCGTGTATAAACTGATGTAATTGTGAATAAAGACGTGGCAACATCGAACTCCCTCTCATTTTAGAACAGTGTTTAAAAGAAACACACTTCAAACGCCATAAACGCTGTCTCTTATCATAGCTTTGATTGTAATAATTTCAGAGTAAAATAGTTTTGCATCACATGCAGTATCTGGAAGATTTCATGCATAAATAGTGACGCACAGCAAACAATGATTATTTCATTGTGGTAACTACGTCATAATTCCTGAAGGTTCATGCAAGATTAAATTGGCTAATTATCCTAATATCAACTCTATTCTTGTCATGCAGTTACAACCACAGAGCATGAAGTTAGTTAATTGTTTCGTAATTAGAATTCAAGCTTCTCTAAATCCATTAGACAACTTCATCGAATCAATAGTTAGTTTATCATCCTCTTTGTTCGTATGCGCACCAGTACATGCTGTTACGAATTACATGGTGTCTGCATGTCATACAGACATTACTGGCAGCCATTTAACGAACTTTGTACTGTAATGGAACGGAATATACTTCTGGATTTGAACAGTTTCTCTTTCTTCGTTGGAATGAAAAATGGGCATTCCTGTGAGGTTCCACTTTGACTTTAAATTCATTCATTTTCATCTTTAACCTAAATTTATATATATATATATATATATATATATATATATATATATATATATATATATATATATATATATATATATATATATATATATATATATTTGTGTGTGTGTTTGTATATTTGTCTGTCTATCATAGAAACAAAGGAGTCAGCTAGAGCCACCAATTTGATACAACAGATCTAATCGCGTACGAAACCGCTTTCTAGATTTTTGGCTTGAGGAGGTTGGAGGGGGTCTAAATGTGTGCATAAAAAGAGAGGGTAAATATTCAGGATGTCGAGCATTAGCGGTAGTGGATTGAAGTTTAGCGTCGTTTTCAGTCCCAAAGCTAATGAGCGACGTGAACCTATAGATTAACTGTGCCACATGAGCTCAGACCAGAACCCGGGTCTTCTGCACCAAACCGCGTAAGCTAAGTATAAAGCCAGAAGGGAGTTTCCAGCGAATGTTCCAGCGAAACGAGTGTCCAATCCATAATGTTTGGTTCCGGGCTCGCTAAGATGAACATTGACCCTCCCAACGCTTACGAAGTCATTTATCCGATTTTTGGCTTCTGGGGGGATTGGCGGAGAGATCAAAATGTCTGCATAAAATGAGAGGATAAATACCCACGACGACGGATATTAGTGTTAAATCCATAGTTTTGGGGTCACTGTAATGAATAATGACACTCTTGATGCCCTTTAAGTTCAAGTTTAAGCCCCACTACCATAAAGATGTGTGGTGAAAAATGAGACGTCCAAAACGACCACTTTAGTATTGAATCCATTGTTTCTGATAATGAGTAAGCTGATTGGTGACAGTCTTCATGACATTTAAGTCCAAGTTTAGGCAGGAAGAGACATGTCAACTGGCCCGAGAATCAACAGGAATAACTCTAAGAGCGTTGCTATTTGTTATTTATTTGTGTATCTCATATTGGCAGAGGCAACACTGATTGTGTTACTCTTTGATATTTAATTATTTCACTCATATTGACAAGGGCAACGCCAAAGACATAGCTGTTCCTTATTTATTTATTTTCTTTATTTTCAAACATGATATATTGCATAAACTTTATCCTTCTCGTGCGAGGAACAGATATTTCAGTTAGTTGTTAACAAAATAAATTAAATGTCGCCTCTTCGCCTTTCAGAACAGGCCATGAAAACCCAAAGTCGTACGTGCAGCATTCCCAAAATTCACATAGCTATTATCGAGTTACTGAAAGGTGGCCTCTGACAGAAAGCTGCACATGTTGTAAACAAAACGAGAGGGAGGATTGTTCACCAATCACAGCAGTATTCTTCCACACTGTTTCTAGGCAACAAAGGTCACTGACCGCGCTGTTGCTGGTAGTTGAGAAGAATTGTTAAAAGTCTTAAGTTTGTTGCCAGAGCTGCTGTCTCTGTTGCTGAGCCTCTGGCAACAGCGCCTCCAATACTCCACGTAGTCTACCCAATTGCCAGAAGCCACCTTTCCTTGCGCATACAGTAGAGTTGACCAAAGGTACTCGTCACTACCTGAAACCTTCAGTTGCGTGTTGACATATATGTATGAATGTAAAATGAACTCAATTTAGCCCCTTCTACCCAAAAAGTTTCGGTGTTTTGTCTACGGTCCTGATGTGAAGATAAGAGCAAATTTTCTTGGCTTTAGCATTAATGGACATGATGTAATTAGCTCTACGTTCCCCTCTGCTTTACTTTCCCAGATTACCCTAGATACTATTTTAGAGGCTGGTTAACTCGAGTGCTGCATTTGAATAAAACCAGAACAAAAAAATAGTTCTCATTCGCATCGGGAATCGAACCCGGTCCACTCAGACCGGACACCTTCTTCCAGCTCTTTTTATTACTAATACGTGAAATTTAATTATTGTAAAGTTTAATTGAGAGTCTGTTAGAGTGTAGTATCTCTGGTTTGATCCAAGGACATATTAGTGGACATCATGACTACTGACTTTTGAACATATATTTATCTTAACAAAAACTGAAAATTTTGGGAGATATGAAGATGGTTGCAGGGAGGTGATTTCTTCCCACGGACCACTCTCTAGCTACAGGCTTGCCCTTCAACGAATGTAAAACTACAAATAATAGAATCCAAATATAAGCAGAATTCTAAATTAATTATAAGAGAAAACTTTTGAATGAAATGTATTGAAAACTAACGTTGTTAATCCTATACAAATTAACCTGCTCTGGTCGGTTGCACTGGGCCGTGGAGTCCCCCTACAAAAAAAAAAAAAAAAAAAAAAAAAAAAAAAAAAAAAACTCCGGATCCACGCCTTAACAGATACAGGACAGAAATAAGGAACACTACTGAGGTTCCAGACGCTCTTTTTATTAAATGTTATTATACCTATTGTTTTTTTTATAAATGAAAGATAAAACAATAAAAATTCAAATATTCGTGTACGTGAACTCTACCAATCCTGACAATAAATATGTTACAATATATTTGATTTCTAGAAAACATTTGCCAAATTTTATTTGTTGACAATTCCCAAACTAAAAAATGGGGAACTGTACCCTTCCCAATATTTAAGAAGGGCGAATCATGATACCTATGTCTTACGAAAGAGAATGGACCTCTGTATTTGCCCATACAACATGATAAAGCCTCATCATAAAGAATAATATGGGTCAAAAACCTTCAAAATTTGAAGTTTTGGCATTTTTTAACCATAAAAGGGAACTCGATGGGACAACCAAACTTTATCCCGGTCCTATACTACCATACCAAATTTTTAGTTTTGACAATTTGCAAAATTTAGGAGAGATAGTTCTATGCACCCTCCAAAAGTTTAGATGGTAAACCAAGGTACCCCTGCCAAGCTCAAGAAAACACTGAGCCCTATGACGTTATATCACGTGACCAGGTCACGTGACAACATCCCTCAGCCAATCAGAGCCGAATCTAATAAACTGTCGCTAATAGTACTATGTGGGCATACTTCAGTATCAGATTTATCTTCATAGGTAGCATGGTTATCGTGCCTAATTTTTAGGTTTACAAAAAAAAATCTCATTTTTTTTTCGAAAACTACGCATATAGATTTACACACCATATCATTTTGTTCAGTAGTATGAAATCTATCGATTGACATGTGTTCCATTTTAGATTTTTTTTCTTTAAACGCTGATGATGAATTTTGATTTTGTTGGCAGTAAATGTATCACAAGCCCAATTTTAAATAACTCTTAGTAGAATTATATACAATACGATTGAAAATAAAAGAAATAGAAAAGCGATTAATGTAAACTGACTACTTTAGTTTTGTTTCATTGAAATGTCATTAAGATGTTACATTTGTTCTTAATATTCTGTGTGACTCATGGCCAACACTAGAGGCTGGTTGGTATTTAGGAATAAAACAGAAAAATTCCGCATCTCTGGAAATCTCGTGCACTGAGTCAATACTTAAAGCTGTACTGTGCTTTGACGTCATCAGAGCAATAGACACACACATGCACGTGTATCTCTTGCAACCTAGTTCACATTCGGGTTGACAACCTCATCTACATGTGATATGAGAAAGCAGGTGGGAGCGGCCGAAAGGCAATGTTTAAATTGTGGATAAAGTACCTAGCTCTATATAATGACAATGCATCATAAAGTACGTATGTTACGGAACAAATATAGTTTTCATTTCGTTTCTGTAGAAAAAGAAAGAAAATAAAAGTAATGTGTATGGAACATTTACTGTGAGGTCATCGTAACTTTAACTTATTGATTGAATAACTTTATATAGAGATATGTGTTTACAATGTTCAAAGGTGGAAGTATTTTTTACTCCTTAACCGGAAAAACATTTTGTTCGAAATTTCAAATTTATTTGTTTTTCTAAAGTAGTAGGAGTCATTATCCCTTAAAAAAAAAAAGCTTTTTTGATAGTTAAGTTTCAGAAAAAAAAAAGGTGTCGTGAACAATTATGTATGTTCGGGTAACATTTTCAATACTAGTGATTACATTCGCCTACATTATTATGTGGTTCAGCTGACATTTAGAATATTAGTGATCCCATCCACCTACTCAAGTGTGTATCTTCGGTTTCTATTAGGAGAGTTATTGAGCTAATTCAGCTAAATATTTATTTATGCTGATTAGAATTATGTTACAAAATTAGGTTGCTACTTTTACCCCTTCTTTCCACTTACGCAATTATAAAGGTCAACGCTACAAGAGATCTATTGCTCTCAAAACTGACGGATTTTTTTTTTTTTTTCCTTCACAAGTCGAGTCGAGTAGAATCACTTTATTCAGTTCAAACGGAAGGAAAAGGGCTTCTAGCCGTAAAGATACTTTGTCCAGAGTAATACAGAAAAAAAAAGTTAATTTCGTATTGTTTATTAAAGATTAGGATTTAAGATTTACATTTCTGGGCTTTCGGCATCTATGGCCATGTTAAATCGTCACGCATGAGGGATGACGTCCCTTTGGTGAGCACACTATCAGGAGAAAGGAAAAGAAGGAAGCGGCCTGGAACCTAGGCTATATGTTAGGCACCACCCTGGAATTTGCCAGGTGTGAATGGGGAAAACCCAGGAAAACCTCATTCAGGATGGCTGGCGTAAAAAAGCTTTTAACACTTTTTCGACCCAGTGCCCGCACCGCGTTGATTAAAGAAACAAAATAAATGGCATTTCTTGATGTGTATGAAGTGTTGTCATGACTTTTCGACAGGTTCTTCTGTTCGTTCAGCCTTTCTCGTTGGTCTATTGGCTGACCTTTGTTGCTCGGAATTCAGTTCGGAGACCATTAGGGTTGACACCTCTCAAAGCAAAATGTCGGGAACATGAACGAAGTTTACAATTTTTTCAAAACAAAATGTGAGGCAGTTATTCGGGGTGGGGGAATATACCTAGGTAGGAGCATTAATTTTTGCATAATAAAGTAACAAATATCTTACTGCAGTGAAAAGCGAATTGTTATATATATATATATATATATATATATATATATATATATATATATATATATATATATATATATATATAATTTATAAAAGGAAGGTGAGGCAATTTAAGTCATATAGGCCTTAGGAAATATATAATAAATATATGGGCAATTTGAATAGATGTAGCTTACGTATAGGTCTATATGGTACGTAACTAATTACGTGTAAAGTAAAAAATAAATAGAAATATCCCAATACTTTAGTATATTTTTTGATGTTGGAACAGTTCCGTTTGTTATTATTGTTCCAGCTCCTGTCACTCCCAAGTCTACTGCTGCTGTTCCTCATACTCACCTTAAGCTCTAGGTCCACCTATCATACGGCTTTCACGCTGAAAAGGGACACTCCTTTTTGTCTATTTGTTTAGAAGATGCTGTCGCTGATCATTGGACACGTATAGCTTGAAGTTCTCTCAATCATACACAGAAGGCAAAAGTTTAGAAAAAGCTTTACCCGCACTCCAAAAAAATCAACGCGGCGTGAATCTCGTGAAACAAGGGTTCCAAAAAAGACAGTTTGGCGAGTGTGACGTAAACGTTTACACTTGAAGCCGTACAGATTTGCAATAGTACAACAAATTACTGACGTAGGTAAGGTTGCTCGTGGAGAATTCTGTGTGGAAATGGATCGGTTAAAGGAAGATGAGACATTCTTTAACACAATTATCTTCAGCGATGAGAGTACATTTCATATAAATTTCGAGGTGAACACCCCTAACTAGAATTTAATATTTTCCATAAGTAGAAGCTTTGCTTTGTATATACTTAAACACAAACAAACTATTTGCTGAGCAAAACAATATATTCACATAAAAAACTACATACGTGTTACAGTTTCGTCGACTAACACTTTGGCTTCATCAGACATCAGACACTAATAGAATTTAATTGTATTATTCAGCGTGGAGCAGCGAAAACCCAAGTCAAACCACTGAACACGACCGTGAAAGTCCAAAGGTAAATGTGTTTTGTGCCCTTAGCAAATTTAAAGTGTAGGGTCCTTTTTTCTTCATGGAGAATACTGTCACTGGTGTCATGTATTTTAATATATTGTATTTTTTTTTAATTCTTCAGATAGATGAAGACGAACAACAACAAGACGAGACATATTACTAGACGCCGCACCGCCTCATTTCCTGGAGGAAGTTCGAGAGTTGCTTCCCACGACGGTGGATTCGCCTTGCAGGTCCAATTATATGGTCACCTCACTCCCCGAACTTAACACTTACGGATTTCTTCCTGTAGGGTTTTGTTAAAGATCGAGTGAACCAGACAATCTTGAAGACCTGAAAAATCGAATCTACGCTGCCGTTGCAGAAGTTACTTCCGATCAGCTGGGATGAGTGTGGGAAGAAATTAAGTTCCCGTGGTATATTTGCCACATCACGAACGGCAGTCACATCGAACTAAATGAGACTTTGATGTTAAAGTGTTTTGCTACAAATTGATACAACTCTCGTTCCTGTAAGTAATCTCAATCTTTTCTATATGCTTTCGAAGCTGTAAAGTCCATTTTGACTCACCCTGTATATCTTCCTCCATTCTTGGAGTTGGAACCATATATGGCATCTTCGAGAAATTTGTAGAATGATAGTTTCCTTATATGTTAAATTATTATGTATCTCATGTTTAGTTCATTATAAAATATATAAAAAGTTGTATACGTAATTCTAAATTTAATTGTATTTTTTAAAAACTAAAATAAATTTGAAAAGAATAAAAGTTTTAAAAAATCCATGCACACGACTCACTCACTCCCGATTCACATGTTTCCATTTTTCTAAAAATCCAAGTATAAATTTCACTTAATTTCAAATTTAACATGAATAGTTGACATATTGTTGCTAAAAATGTCATTTTTATAGTTTAAAAATTGATTTTATAGTTTAAAATAGAGTAAAATTCAAATTATCCGAATTAATGAACTCTGCATGTAATCCCGATATGCAGAAATTCTAATAATTGAGGAAATTATATATGATTATGGTGTGAGATTTTTTTAAAATATCTCAAATCCCATTTGTTTATTTAAAAATGAGGCCAAATATCACTTTTGCTAGAAATAATTTTTAAAATACAGAAAATTCCAATTAAATATAAATCTTAAGGTTGGTTTAAACAAAAATCTCAAGAAAATTTTATATATACGTAATTATATATATATATATATATATATATATATATATATATATATATATATATATACAGACGTTTTACGTCCCACGTGTATGCCGGGTAGGCTAAAGGAGACGGTGATGAGAAGCGAATGAATTGGTGGAATGAAGAAAGTGGGAGGAAACGGGAGAACCCTAAGGAAATCCACGCACACGGTGTTTTTGTCCACCACAAAATTCACTTGGCGTAAGCTGGGATAGAATCAAGGACCCTATGCACCAGAGGTGAACGCTCTACCACTGATATATGTATAGAACAAATGTATACAGTTTGCAATTCAACAAGTTCTCTTTTCTTTTATTCTGTTTTTAAATGTAATTTGAAACATGATATCTATTTGCATGTCTGGACTTAATATAATTGGAGTTCTGCGCTAGAATTTGAAACCAAAGACATAACTTTGAATGCTGGTCTGCAAGTGAACTGTAACAACAAGAACAGATACAATTTATTACTTAATAGATTATATGCAGGACATAAATAAGTAAATAAATAATCTATTCCAGCAGACTAAAATCTATCAACATCATGAGATTGCAAAACGTACTTTTTAACATCATAAAAAAATTCTCGATTTTCCTGAAAACTACGCATGGGAATTTATCGTTAAATATGTCATTTTGTTCATCTTATTGTGATTTATCGATAGTCTCATAAGAAGAAACTTGAAGGAGAGTTGGAGGAAGTCTTTGGAACGTATAGGCCTAACAAAAATTGTAGAAAAAGCGGAATATATCAAGTTTAACGGAGAAGAAAGGGAGAAGTAATGCTACGAGAAGAACGATTGAATGAAATCATTTATTATTATATATATGGTGATTTGAACGTGGAAATAACTCACAAAATGCAAGAGCAATGGCGAAATTGGAAGACAGTATGTAGCGTTGTGTGTGACCATAGAATCACGATAAAGAATAAAGAAATGATTTACAAAATAGGGGTTAGGCGGCTTATAATGAAAGCACAGGAAGAAATATTGAATGTCACTGAAATGAGAATGCTTCCTTTTACGTGTGGGATAAGAAGAAGAGACAGTGGAAGAATAAAGGTTCTTGAGATACCTAAGAAGGTCCATGAAGGAAGATTATAGTGGTATGGTTATCTAATGAGAAGAATAAATGGAAACGACTATGTGGGTAGAAGAGTGATGACAGTGGAAGTGAATGGATGGAAAGGCAAAGGAGAAGAAGACCAAGAAGGAAATTGATAGATATGGTTAAGAATGACTTCAGGGAGAAAAGTTTAACAGGGGAAGAATTCCGGGACAGGACTTTATGAAAATCATCGGATAACAGTACATCAAATCAACCCCATATAAGTGGGAAAAGACAGAGAGAAAGAAGAAATCATAATTTTGTACTATATTTCGCTAACCATAATTCACACTGTAATCTTGCTAATGTATAGTGAAAAGCTTGGTAATTGAATTCATCATTATCAGTTTCATCCTAATAGATGAAGTAGTTATCGTACAGCAGTCATTTTTAAGTTCACAAAAAGTGGTATTCGGGATTTTCTCAAAAACTACGCATGAGGATTTGCGCTAATCTTTTTTTTTTTTTTGCTCAGCTTAGTGAGATCTTTTGATTGATATTTATCTCATCATTGGATCTTTTTTTCTTAAACACTAAGAGTATTATAAATTAATTAAAATTTAATTATTTTTGTTTGTCTCTTTTTTTCAAATCACTAATATTATTATTATTGCCTCGTTTTTCTGCATTTTGAAAGGGGGGGACTGGTATTACATTATTAAACCATGGAAAGGCCATACCGCATAGAAAAATATGTACCTGAGTTCTTTTTAAGGTACCAAGTTATTCAAGTGTCGTTCACCCTTGTCAAAAAGAACATGTGTGTGTGTGAAGAGATTTCTCTTTATTTCCGATAGATCAAACGGAAAATTCGAATTTATAGTTTCCATTGTCATTGATAGGGAAGAAAAATGTACCGCAGCTGAAATTATGTTTCTACAACAACCCCATGTTCAAAATACCCGATATGCTTTATGACATTTGACTACCTGAGCGATCAAAAGCACAGAGGTGAACGGACGATAACAAAGATAGTTTTTGCACACGTAAAAGCTTCTTTTAGTATTTAGTTGTTTAATGGATGGTAGTGTGGCAAAACGTGGAGTTATGAAAGAATATTTTCGTTTCAGTGATATTACGACTGTTTCTATTTTTCGATTCTTCTGCTTATAAGACTTGCCAAGGCTATCCAGAAATGTTATAATAAGAAAAGTAGTTTTATAAGTAAGAGTATCTCTTGTTGCTTAGAGGTTATTTAATAAGAATTCCAGAAATATGTCCTTTGGTTCTGTTAGAAGTTATTTTCTTTATTTTCTGGGTAGTCTAGATCAAGAAAAAATAGCAGAAATACAGTATAAAATGTATAAATATTGTATAACATTGAATATGTTAAAATTAATTGTAGTGTCTGAAGCAAGGAGCTAATAAAGACCACGCTGTAGACTATTCTAGAACATTTATTCGAATAAAAGCATGTGCAACTTAAATGTAAAATATCTAAATTTCAGGGCAATAGTTACAGAACACAAAACATTGTGCAAAATCCTAGGAGGTTGAGGGATTTCCCTTCATTTAATATTCCCAAAATTTATAATTTACTGTAGGATGAATAAAATAGGACAATTGTCAGAAGTTTGTGAATTAATTACAGGGACAGGATTTTACATATGATTAGCATTATTTCATATGTATACTAATTAGTTCAGTTTATTTTGAATTTAACATCCCTTTCAGCAGCGAGGCTATATGAGACGTGGTCCTACTGATTAACGTGGAATCTAAAATGGATGAACTGAAGGACAGCGGTGTCTCTAATCTTAATCATTATAGTTGTTTGATATATGAACTGAACTCTCTTTCGAAACATTCCAGTATAAAGAGTTTTCTTACAGTCCTGTTCCTCCTCCCCTCATCTTCGACTGTTACAATTTCTCATTCTGTCACAAAGTACGTAAACAGCATTCACCACATACGTATTCAGTGCTAATGAAAATGCCCTATTATTATTATTTGTTCGCCCGACACTTGATTCAGTTCATTAGCACAAATGGCTTAAGGAAAGGACAAAGAATCTAGAATTCATAGTTGTACTATATGTTAGAAGTATAAAGCCTACCAAATCCAGGACTAATATTCTTCAAAATAGTTCTCTCCACCCCAACAACCACAAAATTCTTTCCCCCAGCTAAAAATATTTGAATTCCACACTCTATCCTTAGATTTTTCAGTTTTTCCTCGTATTAACGTTAGTTAATATTAATTACTTTAATTTGCGATCAGATCAGATTCCACAAGAAAAAGTCATTTATATGCAAAATGAACACACTTTGACTCAGTCAACAAAGGTGAATTGTTCTAGTAAATCATACACTATCTCTACACAAGCGATTTCTTCAATATTTTTAAGTTCTCGACGGAATACATTTTTTAAAAAAATTGTTACTTAAGTTATTCATGTTCATTCTCATAGCAAGAAAGAACGATCTGAAATATCGATCAATATGTACCAAGTAGTCTTCATTAATTTTGTAAAAGGAAGAGACTTAACAAGATTAGAATTAAGCTTCCTTGTGATAAACTCGCAACTTGAAATTTCGTCTCTTATTACGTAGTACAATGTAAGAAGACTTGGGAAGACAATGAAACAGTTTTAAAGTAATAAGATTTTGTTCATGGTGAGATTAAAAAAAAAAAAAAAAAACGAAATGTATCAAGAAACAAAAAGACAGATGCTTACGGAAATTTAATTCTTATCGAAAATTGATTTTTTGGAATATGTATCGTAGAAGCTTGTATTTAGACTTCTCAGAATTCTTCAAGAAATAATTGTTATCTGTTTTGTATCAGAATATCACAATGGTTCCCAACCTTATTTGCTTCAAGCCTTTTCATTAAACCCTGCACACTTCACGCCACTCTCCTTCCCATAACAAATACTAAATATTGTTTGCTACAGCTACATTGTAAATAGTCACTACAAGTTGTGCTTATTCACAATTTCACAGCTTATTTCTGTCAGTGTTTTCTTGCACCGCCTTGCTTACTATTCATGCCGCCGATGGAGTGCGCCCCCAGTTTAGGAACCACTGGAATAGCAGATGTAGTGTAGTCAAGGTGTCTGAGGCGTTAACCTGATGATGGTAGTAAGACAAAACTATTCGTGAGTTCGAGTCCTACTAAAGAGTATAGGCATTCTTCAAACTTTCATATGTCTATGTATGTATGTATTTGTGTCCTTGTCTAATAATAAGAGTAAAAATCCAGAATGAGAAACTTTAGGTGTTCAGGATACTGAAATAAGATAAGTCAGTGGTTCTCAAACTTTCCGATAACGCGGAACCCTGTTCATTCAGAAAGTGATCTGCGAACCCCCTTGCAACGCTATCTGAAATTTCACATGGTATTAAAAATATACAAATTAGAATTACCACTGACAAGGAAAAGATCAAGAAAAATAATGCAATAAGTAATTTATTCTAAAGATACATGACTCTTTCGTAATATGAACGAAATTTCAATTGAAAATACAGTAACTTTCAAGACTGAAAGTCAATGTCTTTATTTTATTTTATTTTATTATTATTTTTTTTTCTAAGAAAATCTATTTGATAAACAATTGTTCTCAAATGTGAGCTCACTAATGTGAGGAATGAAATTCTTTGTATTTTTCCATAATTGCATTGAAATCTGGAATAAGTTTTGTCACCACCAATCTTAGATCCAATTCCACATTAAGACGATTTCGCTTTCAGGCTTTAATACTGCAAAGAGCAGAAAAGGTCTGTTCACATAAGTAAGTGGTAGGGAAAGGCATCAAACATTGCAATGCCTTTTTAGACAATTCTTTATACTAACACACGCACACGCAACCAAAAGCTACAAAGTTCATTTTCTTTGAAAACGTTTTTCCATGAAACATTGCAGGATAGTTCCAATTGCTGTTCTTGTTCTGTGTTAGAAAGATTAATACCTTGTAAGTTATGGGTTTCTACATCAGTGAAAGGATTTTCAATCCAACCATTATCAGGTTGTGGGAGGGGGAAATGTTCTCGAAAACTCGCACCTAATGCTCTCAAATGTCCTACAAGTGTTTTTGTGCATTTCAGCACAGAGTTTTTCACCTGAAGAATCAGTGAAGTACTGAGGCACTGGAAATGATGAATAGTTATTGTTTTGTACTCGTAGTGTACGTACTGCAGTTTCTTAATCTTAAAAATACTTCTTGCATAACAGCTGTGAGTTCCATTTTATTAGAACTCGTTTCAATTTTTAGGCGTCACGAACCCCTGGCTAAGTCCCACGGATCCCCAATGGTCTGCGGACCCCACTTTAAGAACCACTGAGATACGTTAATTAGTTAACATTAAAAAATAAGTAAATAAATAAATAAATAAATAAAGATACGAGCCACTACGCTAAATTTAACTCTATTTGTTAAATCAAATCAAATCATGCTGCAGTCACGGCAACAGAAACAAGCTATTTGGCGTGACGTCACATGTCGGATTTCCTCTCTGAGCCGTATTGAAAGCGTCAGCTTTTAATATTACAGTTTTTTTTACTGAAAACCGCAAACCAATTCAGTGTTTAGAGGATGCTAGGATGCTGTCTACAATGCACTAAGCACAGAGGATCGGTGGGTTAGAATGGATCACGATGGATGGTGGGTCGCAGTGGTTCACGTCCTATTGTCCCTCGTCCAACTGACCCACGACACACTGAACTACTTCATTTCTGGAGCATTGTTGTCTCTAGTGCTGAACATAGCCTTTAACAATACTCCTCCATCTCATCATATCTAATTATTTCCTGCTTTGTGCATTATTTTACCTTGCCATCTTAGTTTTGACCTTTCTCTTCTTCGTCTTTCATTTGGCTGCCAATAGGCCCTATATGAGTTTTGTAAACCATCTATCATCCGCCTTTTTGGTATGATCCCTATTAATACAAATACAAAATTAAAGGAATTTTAATTCATACCATTTCAAAAATCTAAGTATACTGATATAGTATACGATTAAAAATAGAAAGATAAATTTCCTTTAGAAAAGGAGAGTAAGGTAGCCCTTTGAATAGTTTGAGAAATAAAATTGGTCGCAACTTGAAAGAGCTTGAGAAACACTGTTCAACACCAATATCTTGAAGTCAAACCAAAGGACCCTCGCAACAAATGAAATTGCTCCTCCACTAAGCTACCTTGCCCTTCATATAAATGTAGACGGAGCTTGAATTGAACAAAAATATTTAGTACTTTATTTTACAACATTTGTAACTCATAAGCCCAAGTGGATTATTTAAACATTCTTAGAGCCACGACACTTTTTTTTTTTTTTTTTTAATGTGTAGCAATATAAAAGGATAAATGTGGCAATAGAAGAGCAAATAGTAAACTGAGAGGGTCTCCAAGAGGTCGTCGCCCTTGCTTTTCCAAACTCGTAGCACACGTACGCACAGGGCAAAGAAAGGAATCGAAAGGACAAAGAATTTATTGTAGGTAGTGTATAATGCATCAACAACCAACCAGCAAAGAGATTGTTGTCCCTTATCAGTTATTTAAACAAGCGGTCTCGAGAAAGGAAAGGTTCAGGAGACGGGGAGAAACGACCTGTAAATCAATGAGGGAATTTCTGATTTGTTTGCCTTTGATAAACTTATTAAGAATTGCGAAATATATGTTTGCTGATAGTTTTTTTATTATTTTTTTATTAAATCAAAAAGATCTTTTATTTGCCTTGTCTTATTCATGTAATTGCTCTGGATGTGTTTGCGGAGGAAAATAACAATGTTTGTTTAAATCGTGAGAAATATATTTGAAGGACATGTCCTAATTATCTAACAAAAGTACACCTCTGTTACTGGGATTTAATAAACCTTGCAACTTTTCTGAATAAGCGCACTATAATCTGCATAGACCCATCGCAACATTTAAGTATTCCGTATATACAGTATTTCGTTATTTTCACTCTGTAATATTCTTGTAATATAAAGAATGAGTCAGAAGGAACTTGGCCAGTAACTTTGACCAAAAAAGTAGGTAAAGAAATGAAAAGAAGAAAGGTCGTTTTAATACTTTAGTTGACTATAAAGTAAAAAAATTAAACACAAAAAAGATATCATAAAGAACTAATTATGGAAAAATGCTCGTACATTACTTTTAATCCGCTTCATAAGAGTTCGCACATCTTCTGTTATTTGATTGGCAGCTGCAGTCCACTTGCGACGAAAAGTTTTCAAGTCAGCCGCCTTCCCTTTTGATGTTTTCAATGTTCTTTTAATGTGGGCCCAATATTTTTCACTTGGCCTAAGTTCAGGGCAATTTGGTGGATTTGCCTCTCTTCGAACTGCGACGATGCCCTTTTCTTTATAACAATCAGTGGCTGCTTTAGAGTAGTGAGAGGTAGCAAGATCTGGCCAAAAGAAAACAGAGTTACTGTGTGACATCACAAATGGATACAAGCGTTTTTGTAAACACTCCATCGTATAAATTTTGCCGTTATTGTTCTTGTTGCGATGAACGCCTTGCTTTTTTTTTTTTTTTTTTTTTTTTTTACCGCATGAACAAATAGCTTGCCAAATCAAATATTTTTGGGGATATTTGGATGCCTTCCGTTGTTTAAATTTATCCTGCACATTTCCCCTCTTCAGTGCCACGTAGTACTCCTTTCCGGGAATTTGACTGAAATCAGCGACACAATAGGTTTCGTCGTTCATAATGCAACATTCATATTGAGTAAGGTACTGATCATAGAGTTTTCTTGCTCTGGATTTTGCCGTCAGTTGTTGCTTTTCGTCTCGGTTAGGTACCCTTTGCACTTTGAAAGATCGTAAACCTTTCCTTGCTTTAATTCTGTGCATTGTAGATTGGGACGCTTTGACCACACCAGCAACTGCTTTTTCCGATAAATTCGGGTTCTGACGCAGCAATGCAGAACCCTTTTCTCTAGTTTCGGTTGGCTAGTCCCCGGTTTTCTACCTGAGCCAGGTTTTCTTTCAACAGTTGAATCTTGTGTGTATTTTTAAATTACATTTTGCACAGTAGATCGAGGGTACTTTACGAGTTTGCTTAATTTATTTAAGGATATACCTGAATCTTCGAGGTTTTTGTTCACAATTAGTCTTCGTTTTTCTGACTCATCGTTCTTTACCACACCACACGCACTTCACAACTGACAATCTATTCGTGAGTAAGATCGGCAGTCTGTCCTTGCTTATGCACAGTACTGCCAATGTTCATCTTATATACTAGAAAATATGGTGGGAGGAAAGCGGCCAAGGTTTTTCTGACTCATTCTGTATATATATATATATATATATATATATATATATATATATATATATATATATATATATATATTATTCTTTATATATATAATATATATTTAAATAATAATTAGGGCAACCCAAAAGCATAAAAAGCATAATAGCAATTTACACATAAGGTTGGTATCTTGAACATGGTTGTGGTTATCTAAGGGTTCAGATGAAACTAATTTTAAAAGCATAATTTTAGAAAATAAAGCATAAAGCATAATTTAAAAAATATAGCACAATTCTTGGAAAATTCTGTTTAACTGCAAGTCTAACATACAGTATTAATATTTTTTAAACCAATATTTACAATGAAAAATCTTTGAGAACATAATAATGCAACAATGAAAAGCTTATTTTTATTTCTGTAAACTTTTCGGAGTAATCCTCAGTATTTTTTTTTATGTAACTGGGTAGTTATGTAAGATGATTCCAAATGTACAAAAAGTGCACAAAAACTTCACACTATATCGTTATGTGCACCCCTTGAACTTGAGCACTTTCTGTACTTTTTTGTGGCATCTTTTACTTTTCCCATCTGTATATATGCACCTCTAAGGCCCACACAAGTGATTAAAAAAAAAAAAAAACTGACTCGAGTAAGGCATATCTCTTTACAATGGATTAAGTAGAAAGTTCATTAAATATGAAAGAAACTGGTTGCATAAAATATTAATGAATAGATCAAGATGTTTAGAATATTTAATGTGTAGTAAATATTACACATTATACGTGATTAATGTAAAACAATTATTGAAATTAACAATAAAGCATAATGAAGCATAATTTTTAAAAAATAAAGCATAATTAAACAAAAATAAAGCATAATGTGGGTTGCTTTAATAATAACCAATAAAAAACTGTTAAAATAATGAATAATGCTTTTATGAGATACACTAAAAAGAAGAAAGTATTGGGGGAGGTGGGGCTAAAATGAAGAAATAGAACTAAGACTATAAGCATCGGGCGCTCTTACCAACACAGATTGTTCAAGTTTTCGTGGATATTTCAGGGTACTGGTTCGCTATAATCCAGCATAATCAGCGGACCAATATGCATATCACATATCCATAGCTAGAGACATATGATGGTCGATATAAGGAACGTCACTTAAACGTTAAATTGAGTTCAATGCTTTGAGACTTGGTTAAATTTCTTCATTTTACCCCCCCCCCCCAAAAAAAAACTTTTTCTTCTTTTAGTGCATTTATAAGAGCATTTTATTATAATAATCACTGCTGTTTCTGGGTTTAAACCGGTTTCAACTTAATGATCTGACAAATGTAGATTATTGGAAAAAATTCTCTTTCAAGAACTTCCTGACCAAGTGACCATATAACAGGTGTCTAGTAATACTTTTTTTTTTTTTTTTTTTTTTTGTAGATTTGTTAGATGTTTTGTGATTATCTGTCCCAGCTGTGTACTTTTAGAGACGATAGCTGTAGCTGAGGTAATGATTAGTCTTACTGGAACTTTCCAGGTCTCTCTTTATACTTGCTAATTTTCGTATTAAATGTTGTACACATGTTGTGAGTCAATGCCACTGATACATCTATGAGAGTTACTTCTTGCTCCATTTTATTGATAATAGTGATATTGAGACTGCTTGCAGGTACCGTCACATCCGGTTATGATTTCTTGTTCCCAGTAGAGTTTCTATTTATCGTTTTCAAGCAGTGACGTCTCGTGACATAAGTTTGGGTAGTTCACAGGCGTTAGAAAATTCAATTCTAGAATTACTTCAGCATTCTAAATAAGAAAAACGACAAAAATCAATGAAGGTAACCATATGTACATTTACATGTAATAAGTACCTATTCATAAACAAATGCTCCATTTTATTCGTATATGAAGTCACTTCTGATGGTTTTCTGGGCAATCAACCTGCCAATATCACTTCTGAAGTTTAGTTTTTACATTTTATTTTTCAATTGATTACTATAGCTAATGCAGTGAGACTATTTGAAGCTACGTCATTCCTTTAAATTCTTTTAAATTCTTTAATATGGTAAAACAACTTCAGTTTCTGAAGTCAACGTCGGATTATTTACTATAATATTCACGAATTTTGTTGTATGCCATTCTCTTCCTACAGACTCACCTTCAATTTCACGACAATATACTGAATTGTACCTGCATTAGGCTTCAAACGTCTCCTATCTCATATATTTAAATTGTCAGGTATTTTGATTTGTGAACTGTTAACAGTATACACAAAATATGCAATGTATCAAATTATTATGATTAGGCTTCGGATTTTTAGGTCCCAAAAAATTCAAATTAGGATTTTAAAAAGTGCATTTTAGGATTTTATAGGTTTTTAAAAACACGGTTTAGGATTTTTAGCGTTATATTACTGAAAACGGAATATTACTAGACTTTAAACACTTTGTTAGCTATTTCATACTTAAATGGTAACCTTAATTTAGTAAGCTTTATGCTAACCAGTCTTCTGCGTAATAAAAATAATAAAACTCTTCTTACCTTGGACTTTTTTTTTTTTTTTTGATAGCTGAAATATAGTTTAACATATGTATGGCCTGTCGTACTATAGTAGTAGTAGTAGTAGTAGTAGTTTTTTTGGTCAGTTTTCTTATATTTGAAATTTTATACACCACCACAAATATCACTTCACTTTTCTAACGATACACTGAGGAAATACGAATGTTCAAATATTGTTTTTCCGGCACTTTTCATGTTTTCTATAGCTCAAAAAGTGGTCACTTCACTCTATGTAATGGCACTGAACAACAAAATATTTGGCAAGATTTTCTATTGTGAACTTTTTCCTGTCGTCTGACAAAATTCTCTTGAATGCAGAAAAACTGCGTTTCACATCACACGATGTAAGAGACGCATATTTCATACTGGCTAATTCCTCGGGATTCCATAGCAAATTTTCTTGGACATTGCCTCCCCGAAGAATTTGGCCCACTAGTTGTATCTGTGTGAAATCAAGACTGCGTTTCAAAACCGCCTCCAACTTGTCCGCAATTCTTGTTCCAACTTCCCCAGGTACTTTTTTCTCTTTCACTTCTTGAAGAATTTGAAGAGCTTCTGTTAGTGGAAGAGACTTCTTCTCCAATTCAGTGATGGCTTGAGGCAGATGAGAAAAGTTGGCTTTAATGTAACTTAGTTGTTGTACAGCAAACTGTGACTTCAGTGCTTTTTTTGCAGACGTGGTTGAAGCGGCTTCAATCTCGTCGAGCGAATCGATGACCTGAACAATGCCTTCAAAATTATCTGCATAGTACAGTGCTGCTGAGAGCCACGTTCCCCAACGGGACATAACGGGCTGTGGTGTGTTTGGAAGCATATCCTTGAAGGTAGCCACTTTGTTAGGAGCTTTCAAGAAAACCTTCTTTACAGATGAAATTATGTCGTTGACGATTGACTACGTGTTTGAAAGTATTTTTCAAGTTAAAAATAACTATAAAGAATCATTTAGGACGTTATAGGTTCTAAAAGCTAATTTAGGAATTTTTAGGTCCTAACCCCCCAATTAGGACATTTTAGGTCCTATAAAACTAATATAGTTCTACTTATAGCAACTTGAAATGTAAAGAAAACACGAATTTTTTGCATTCACTGTACAGGAATAAAATAGGTTCGAACCTAAGAATCCCGAGGCTAATTATGATAGTTGCAAAGGCACCCTTAATTACGAACGTTTTGTCCATTTACTTTTGCATTGTTATCTCAAGACACTTTATGACTATTTACTTTGTATTTAGGTTTCGTTTGGAGGTTCGGCTATATAAGACAAGATTTACAGTTTAAAAAGGAGAATACTGTGTTTGATGCTCTTCCCCCTGGAATTGAACCCGGAGCTTGTCTACCAAAGACACACTAGCCGCTATACAAATGTAGACGACAGAACACCCCATGAAGTCAACCAAACCATGGAGAACACCAGAGCTACTAGAATCTTCGGACTCCTAGTGGAGACACACAGCATATTCAAACACCCCAAAATCTGATGCAAACAATCAAAAGTGAGTGAATGTGACTTCTTTTTCTACAAGATTGTTATGAGTCTTAATAGAAATGGTCATGTCAACGAATCGTGATAGAATATTTGGCATACTTATCAGGAGTGCACCCAGAAAATTTTGTTGGATGAGTCCAAAGTTTGGGAGGGGGATCCAATGCTATGAGACACTAAACCTATCTACTATTGATCCGATGTACACCCGAGAAATGATATGCAATTGTTAAGTTCTGCCATCTATATTCTAAGAAAAAATATAGAATTAGGCTTTTTTAAAGAAAAGAAAGAGTACAGACGTAGTGTAACATCAAATCTTTTAGTCATTTCTCTACTAAACAATCATAATTTTATTATGAAAGTGTACAAACGTATGTCGAGTTAAGCAGTTTTAATGGGAGATTCGAACCCGATAGTTTCTTCGTGTGGGTGCGCCCGTGGTGCTCACACTAGTAAAATTCAGCAAAGTTTTAATGTGTTTGTTACAATTCTCATATTTTTTACTTTTCAATCAGATATATTACTCAATTCAGGTTCACTACCAATTCGCTTCACATAAGACTAAAAGCAAAACAATAATAATTTCATTTCATAATTTGTCAGCCATTTATTGCTTTAAATCAACTTTGAAATTTCGACCAGTTTAGTTTTCACCTCCAGATGATGGTTAACTTTGATCGATTATGTTCTAACTTCTTTCTGAACTTTCACAATCCGCCAGTGCATTAAATAATTTACAGTAGTTTGCAATCGCTCAAGAGAATCCTCTGTAAAATAGGGTAATGTTAATATTTTTCTTACAAGAAATCTTCCGAGAAATACTTCTGTATCGGACAAAGCCTTAGATTCACTAGTAATGAGAAAGTATTTTAGAAAAACCTAACATTGCAAATCTATCGAGGAGGGTATACAGGAGTATTTGGAATACACCCACCTAATTTCTTTATAGTTCAGCATATATTTACTTTAATTGAGAGATGTAATGGAGGTGTAAGGGTGAATATAAGAGTAGAAACGAAACTACAACATAATACTGTTCTAAATACTATTAAATGTCTTAAGGAGTAACAAACAGTGAACGATATTTGGTGGTTCATGTGCTCTTGCGAACTGCACAAGGCGACGCCATTGTTTTCAAGTACCGAATTTCGCTTATGTTTTTAGTATGACTTCGTATTGATGAATAAAATTCCATGTTGTGCCAGAAACTTTTTTTTTTTTTTTTTTTTTTTTTTTTTTTTTTTTAAGGAGCCATCATACACCATGAACCCGTAATGTCTTCAATTGTTTCTGATATGTCTCCTCATTTTCTACATTTTCACCCTGTATATCTTTAATATGTACTTAGAGTAATTGCGGGTTAGTATCACTCTGTCCTGAATGACCATCATAAATCCTGCCGCTTCAGAAAACAATCCAGTTTTCTTGAGCCAGGCATTTGATCGTCGTTTATCTGTCTTTCTGTCCTCTAGGTAATTTTTACAGGTTCCGTGAAATTCTTTTGCTCTCCACTTGCAATATTTTTGCCCACTTGATTCATAATTTGTGACTATATCTGTGTTGCTTAGACGGAGTGTGCTGCTTTTAGGTCTGGATTACATATTACATAAAACAGACGCTTTGTTGTTGTTGTTGTTGTTGTTGATGATGATGAAGGTCTTCCATCTGTTCTTGGTTGCATTTTAGTACACCTGAAATACAGATGTCTGCTTCTTTTGTGGGGAGTGTCATTTGCTCTGTTGAAGCTTTTGGATATGGTTGCGAACAGGGGCGTCATTTCAGACTTTGCTTGAGGGGGGCAAGAGCACCGCCGACATGAGACTTTCACATTTCATACGAGTATATTAGTAGACCATCGATTAAAGTATATGTATTCCTCAAACTCTTGGGGATGGGCAATTGCCCTCTCCTGCCTTGCCTAAATGACGCCCCTGGTTGCAAAATATGGTCGCTTACTCTGAGGGTATTCTAAGAGTAACGTAGACTGAGAGTATTTGAGAACAAGATCCTGAGACGAATATTCGGACCCAAGAAAAACGGGAATGGACAATGGCGGAAACTTCATAACGAGGAACTACACAATTCATACTTTTTACCAAACATTATTAGAGTCATCAAGTCTAGGAGCCTCAGGTGGGCAGGTCATGTAATCATAATGGAAGAAAGTAGGAACACTTTCAAAGTCTTAACTGGAAGACCAATAGGAAAGCGACAATTAGGAAGACCTAGGCGCAGATGGGAGGACAATATTAAGATGGATCTCACAGAAATAGGAATACAAAGTAGAAACTGGATCCAGTTGACTAAGGATAGAAGTCAGTGAACACGGCATTGAACCTCCGGGTTCCATAGGCTATAGAGTTAGTTAGTTAGTCGTTCTAAATTCATTCATGCTAAATTATTTAATTCAGTTTCTGTCTATTTAATTAAGCCAAATGAATATGTAATGAGGGGGATAGCAAATTCGTTGATGGCCTTAACTTAGTTAGCATTAGTAAACTGAGATCTGAGTATCGCATTAGTTCTTGACTAGAAATCTTCCTGAAATGTATGTTTCTTTTGTCCTGTTCAGTTCCTCGAAGTTGGGTTATTCCTAGATATTTGTAGTATTCTCCTTTTAGTCTTCTAGTCTTCTGTTTTCATCTATTTTCATGCAGTGTTCATCAATTGGAAAACATTCTGTGTTTACTATTTCCCCTCTTTGCAGATGTATTGACTTATATTTATTTCCACATCCATACAAATGTCAAGGCTAATGTTAAACGTTGTTATTTCCAGTAATCTATGTTGGTGGCTTGGGAAGTTGGCGCATAGCTTTAAGTAATCCGGTTGATTCTACATTAAGGTCTTACGAAGTGTTAGTTAGATCTATTGAGAGGAGTGAAAGCTATGCAAATCCTTAGGACACTGAGAGAATCGCCTTGGAATATGCCTCAGTTCATTTTTCGGCACACTATTTTCTTTTCTTCATTGGAGAGTAAAATTTTATGAACCATTGTTTTGCAGCTGGTTCCAAAAATTCGGTGATCGTTGGATGTATTATATACAGTTTTAGTGCCTCTATTAGATATGAATATGGAATTGAATTGAAGGTTTTGGTAGTGTACTAAAGCTACATTTAGGTTTCTTTTCTGATATTTAGCCTGTTCAGTAAGCACTATATCTATTATGACCTGGTTTTTGCATCTCTTTCTGGTCCTGTAGCATCGTTTTTTGTCTTCCTACATAATTCTATTATTTTGCAAATGAGAGTATAATCAGTTAGTATTGATATCATATTTGTATATTGTAGGAAGGTATGTGAGAGGCTTCTAATTTGCAAAGTTGTTAGATCTCTATTTTTTGGTAGAAGAAATGTATTTCCGGTTATTATTATTATTATTATTATTATTATTATTATTATTATTATTATTATTATTATTATTATTATTATTATTATTATTATTTACTTTATCGTCTCTATTCTCCGTCTAGTGTTTCAACAAGAAGTATTGGATATGTAATACATTGTAAACCCTTTTTATTTATGTAATCAAAAATTATTGTATGATATTTGGGTGGCATTTGCAGTAAGATGGGATACATTGTATAATCAATTACTATTTATTAATAATAATAGTAATTATTGAACTTAACTAAAGTGAAAAAATAATATGTGCAACTATTGCGTATTATGATCGGGTTTATGAATCTGTTCATATGGAAGTTTGTGAAATATAAGTTCTAAGATCTGACTCATACAAACGGAAAAGTAGCCTAATACGAGGATTTACTTGAATACTGGTATGTATGTATTCATGATACTAGTATGTACTCATGAACTTTAAAACCACTTTGCGGTGTCCAGGGTGAGTCGCGATTCTCAACACAAACAAACACGTGTTAAAGCTTGTAGATCACTTTCATTTTTTTGGTTGAAGTTTCAGATCCACTCAATCGAGAACATGTAGTTAGTTCAACGGTTTCTAATTTTTACACACAAGGGGTTCTATCCGGGTGATATGAAATATACACCAGATAAATATCTCCTTCCATTCATTCCATCTGGAAATATGTATTCTTTAGTTTAAAGTCCCTTGGTTGTCTTGCAGTTAAAGCATTCAACCTTACGTTGCCTCCATTGGAGGAAGTCACCCCTCAGTCTAATAAATGCACACACACGGTTAGAAAGGTATATATACAATAATAATAATAATAATAATAATAATAATAATAATAATAATAATAATAATAATAATAATAATAATATATTTTAATTATACTTTTAAAATTTCCAATTACATTTTCTATTATGGAAGGTGCTTTATTGAAGTTTAACGCCTCTTTTCAACACCGAGGCCGTATGATACGTGATTCTACAGTTTAAGGTGGAATCCGAACCATCATAATGAGTTCAATTTTCTTTATGACTACAAACATTGAAAGAGGATTCCTGTTGGTAAACTTGGGTACGCCTCTTCCCAGAACAGCGGATTTAACCATTTCAGTTACATTAGGAACAAAAGAAATATGATCCAATACAAAAATATCATAAATGTCATATAAATTATTATAATGTGAAACTTTTGCTTTCTTGCCGCCCTTATCATTTTCAGTGGTTAGCGTACATGCAGAATTTTTGATTCTGATCTTCCATCGTAAGACAATTGAGGAAATTATTTTTAAAAGGGAACATTTCATTTTCTTTTTCTTCTTTCAAAATTCACTTTTCAACGTTTTCTGAATCTTTGGAATGAACTCTGTCGGATTATGCAGCAGTGTTGATGCAAACGTGGGGCGCTTTTGGCAGAGGCCGATCTAAAAGGTAAAAACTGAGGTGGCATCCAGACCCCAGACTGTGACAGATATATCAAGAGCTTACTACAAACTTTCAACAATACATATATACGTAATAGCTTATATTATTTTTGTCACTCAAAAAATTAGGGGTCCCAGGCCCCCGGCCCGAGTTAGACCCACCATTGGCTTTTAGTAGAAATTACAGTGTAAAGCTAGTCTTTTCTACCATAAGAGGACTCATCCAATTTTTATTTAATTTTACTTCTGTTGTAAAATTAGCAATCGTAGAAACATTTCCTTTTAAAAAAGAGCTCCTCAATTGAATACGTAGTACTTTAATTTAGATTTCTTAAATTTAATGGAAACTTTTAAGTTTTGTTAGTGGCTCATTCGCAGAAGTCTCAAGCTCAACCCTCTTGAACCTTTCATAAAATAATTAAACATGATTAATTGGCGGATATCTAATATGAATAAATAAAGGCTTAAAATACACAACACTTTTTAATCTCGTGTCGCAGAGGTGGAATAAATACGATTCTTGAACTTGTCACGTTGATTTAAATAATGAGAACGTGTCGAAAGGCAAGACCAAAGAAAAATTAAGAGGAGAAAGAGAGAGAGACCTAGAAACTCGGCAGCCGGGACATTGTACTCGTGTCGAATTGATTTGTGTGACTCAATGTGAAGTAACTGTGCAGTGGAGCAGATGCGATCGAGCGACCTGATTAATGAAAAGCCTACTCGAACGATGTCGCTTATCGACAACGAGGTGAATGAATATCCAGTAATGGTTCATTTTCCGCTTGACCTTCAGTCAGCAGTCCATCAATCAATTGACAGGGTTGCCAGCACATAGTTACATTGATGGTGAAATACCAAAGTGGAAGTAGACACTTTCTTCTTTCTCCTTACATGGAATGATATACCGGTACTGTTTTACTTTCCACTATTATACCCTTCAGGGTAAATGAGATGAATAATTAATGAAACTTTATGAGAATAAAATAATTGGTGGAATGAGATTATGTGAAGAAGCGGAGTACTGAGAGAAACCTACGGATACGCTGTTGTCCAGCTCAAACTCACTAAGCTTGGATCGAGCCAGTGCCAGGGACCCCTAATACCAGGGGTGAGCGCACTACCATAAGTGAAACAATCGTAATCACTTCATAATAAAACAATATAAAACCAGCTGAACCTGTGCTATTTACACAGCGCAGAGCGAGAATTTCCTTCCCACTTCTCACTATATTTATGCAAGTCTCTTTATGAACACAAGTAAAGGACAGGAAGACTCTCAAAGAGGGTTAATTGCTATAGACAAACTTATAAATATAGTATTTTAGTATATAGAATGTTGGCGATGAGTTTGTGGCAAACTTGGATAAGCGATAGATGATACCAAATGCAAATATTTTTTTCTTATAATACCATATCCGAGTACGCCTCATTGTGGGTCTAGAAACTTTTTTTTTTTTTTTTTTTTTTTTGAAAATTTGAATGAGAACTGGCACATCTACACAAAATTTTGAATCGACCAGCGAAATCGGCACGTTTCTAGCACTTGTAGTTTTCGAGAGGCAAGGGGTATCATGAAAAGGAGATTTTTTCGATTATTTTTTACCAATATCTCGCATTGTTTGCAAGATTTGAGACTACTTTCGGTTGGAGTTTCTAATTCATCTACCTTTGTATGATCAGAGTTTTCTCTCTTCTTGTATGCAGTATGTAATAAGCAAATACATTACATACACAATTAATTATGTCAGTTATATATGGTGTTCATTGGGCTAAACACTCCAAAAATATTCATCTTAGACTGGAGAAATGGTTATCTTTCCTTTTTCATTATTATTTCGCTATGAAACAAACACCTGAGACATATGCAACTCCTGTATACAATTATATGGTGTTGGAATGTATAATGCGTAGGATATGATACTTTAGTATTTTTTTTAAATTTTAACACTTCCAGCGTACCCGTAAAAATGTAATAAAGAAATAATGGCCATGTTTTTTTAAATATCCGATTAGAACTAGACAATCTACGCAAAATTTGCAATTGATCAGTGAAAACATCATCTTTCTAGAGCCTGTAGTTTCCGAGATCTCATTGTCGAAAGGATTGACCACAAACATATAAACGTTCACAAATACGTATATACCTAGTTAGTTTAGATGAACTCCAAAGATAGCAGCACAAGTCTCTTGCATTGATTTTGAAGAAGGTTTATTAAAATAAAAGGGCTTTGAACAATGATTTTTAAAAAATAAATTTTATGAAAAAGATCTATTTAAATCATATATTTAAAGTACACACACTTGAAAATATTTGTCTTTGTTAAAACGTGAAATCAACAACTAAGAGTAAAACAAATGCTTGAAATCAAAAGTTAGAGGTTGGAGCTCAGTGTTTTTTAATGCTGTTGTAGCATTTTAATAGATAGATAAACTTCCTGGAGATATATCCCACAAAGGGTTTTTAGTTAGCTAATGTGTTGTCAAGCATCGTGCCCATCCTAGCTACTTACAGCTTTGCAGACAGACTGTTTCCTTGTTTATTGAAGTTTAACGTCCCTTTTCAGCACCGTGATTGTACGAGATGAGGATCTATAGTTTGAAGTGAAATTTGAACCTCCGTAATGCGTTCAATGTTCTCCTATCGGGAATCAAACTCGAGGCCTCGTGCACCAAAGACGGGTACACGAGCTAGTCACTAGACTAACGGCAAGGCCATTTGTAAGAGAATCTTTGTTTAAGTATTTCCCCAAAAGGATACGGGCAATTAATTAAATTGAATTATTATGAAAGAATTGTGGAATAAGAATCCGGGAGGAAACTGGAGAACCTCGAGAAAAACCACGGATACGATATTGTCCACCACAAATACATAGCACGGAATCGAACCAGGACTCATCGCATTAGGGATAAGCGCTCTACTGCTGAGTCACCGTGCCCTCGTTCGAAAAATTATAATAATAATAATAATAATAATAATAATAATAATAATAATAATAATAATAATAATAATAATAATAATAATATCCTTATCTTCACTATTTTTAATTTAAAAAAGATATATACTTGTTATTTCTTATTACTTTTATCAATAACTTATTTGTATGTAAAGGACAGGGATGTCAAGGAAAATAAAATAAAATCTTTAAGTTTTACGTCCCGCAATTATGCCGGCTAAGCTCAAGGAGACGGGGCATGCCAAGAAGTCTTTCCATTAAAAATGTACCCATTTTCTTACAACCGCTATAACATGGTAACACTCTCTTACAATGGTGATACACTGAGAATAAAACGTGTGTGGCGTACGTAAAAACGTAGGTTACATGTGTAAATCCTGTAGTTTTTGGATTTAACGTACAGCAAACGTATAACTGAAAAAGTATAATTTATACGTACTTCCCGTATAAGTGTTCCGAATAAACGTACTTTCCATATGAAGGAAAGAACCGTATATAGGCGGTCAGGATCTCACATACAGATGGACGTATGTAACATATAGCTGACGTATGTAACTTACGTATATTTATGTAATGTACGGAAAATTGTTAGACGTTATACATCATGCAACGGCATGATGTACCGTCTAAGCAGGAAAAGTATGTAGCATATTTATAACGTATGCTTCGTACAGATTTCCGCAATAAACATAAAGATTCCGTGTGCTTGTACAATATACCGTTATGTCCGAATAATAGAATTTTCTCATTGTAGTTTTGTTACGTTTCCACCTCTAAAGAGTTCACAAAAGATCTGCATATTTCAGAACTTTGCCAAATTCCCCCCTCTCAAAAATCTCGCAATTTGCGAGACTTTTTTGATTGGCTTATTTTTTAGTTCTATGAGTTCAACTTCTATCTATTATTGCTTTGAGGAGATTAGAAAGTTACGTTGGTCAGCTGGCTGAAGTTCACTATCCTGATGAGACTCGCACTCAGGCGCAAGATGCTAAAATTTACATTCGCTCCAGCTTAGGGTCGCAATCTTCGATAAGGCTCACACTAACTTGAACTTGCTTTCATTAACATATTGGGATCGGATTTAATTGCTGATTGAGCTCCAATTTCGTGAGCTTGGCTCTCGAGCCTGATTGAGCCAGAGACCCGAGATTCCGAATTTAGACCTATCTGCTGTTAACCATCCCAGTTGCCAAATTAACTTGCAAAACTTTTTTTTTGTCGTTACAGTAGATATCTAAAACTATACTTATAGTAATTTGCATGGTACGCTGAAGCAAGGGTGCCCATCAGGGGGGCAAGGTGGGGCGCTCGCCCGTCCCCCTAAAAGGAAATTGTATTTGGGAATATCGAAAACCCGATAGAATTTTTACATTAGTTACAGCAAAATTTGAAACTATATTTGAAACGTCACTTATACTTGCCCCCCTTGGAAACCACAACATGGGCGCCCTTGCGCTGAAGCCATAATTAATATTTTATTTTATATTTTTGGTATATTACACAAAAGAAACGCAAAGCAGTAAATGGAAATTATGATTAGAAGTTAGTACGAAAAAATGAAATGAAATCTTTGAGTTTTACTCTCGCTGTTATTCCCACGGTGTGAGTTAAAGGAGATGGTGATGATGAAATATGAATGAAATGGTGAAATGAAGAAAGTGGGAGGAAACGGGAGAATCCCAATGAAACCCTCACACACGTTGTTTGTCCACCACAAAGTCCACTTGGTGCGGACTGGGATCGAATTAGGGACACCACACACAAGGAGTGAACCACTGAGCCACCGCGGGATCATGGTAGAAGTAAAAAAAAAAAAAAAAAAAAACATTAAATGAAATCTTTGAGTTTTACGTCTCATGGACATGCTGGTTAGGCTAAAGGAGACGGTGATGATGAGAAATGAATGAAATGGTGGAATGAAGAAAGTGGGAGGAAACGGGAGAAGCCCGGGGAAAACCACGCACACAGGTAGTAGAAGTAGAGTAACAAAGAAAGAAATGTTTTAATAGCAGTGCACTACCCTCTATTTTTACGTACCTTGATCGCTAGGTCGGTGTCATCGCCCGCCATCATATATAAATTGGTATCGTATATATATGATAAAGAAAGTGTGAGGGGAGAGCGTGATGTTGCAATGACCAACAAAGGAGGAGTATTACAGAGTTGCTAACTTAATATCAAAGTCTTCTTAACAAATATGACAGAATGACACAATTCCCTTCTTTTCTTTCTTCCTTTATCTTAATGGTTAACGAAAATAATTTGCAATAAAAATAGGTATTTTATTTTACTTTCCATTTCTTTTTGTCATGAAACGAAAATAAACAATTACGTACGATACTTTTCTTCTACATACTTAGCTACGCAATTTACAGACAAGTTTATGTGCACTAGACACTCTTAAACGCTTCCATTAAGACATCCAAAGTACTAAAGGATGTTTTGAAAATAAAATGTTCCATAACTCTCTCCTCAACGACACATATACAGTATAAAAATTAAAGATGTTTTAGTAGATGGGTTAAAGTTATTGGGAATTCGAAATGTAATATAACATCTTTAAGCATATTTATAATTTTTACACAATAGTTCAGGAGCGCTTTAACGCATGAGCGAATGCAATTTTTGCCTCAGACTTTAAAATAATAATACAGGTATATAATGACAGTGATAGTAAACTTCTCCGTAAATTTCACGCTATCAGTAAGAAAACGTAAACAAGAATACCTCCAATATCTATTAACTAGTTAAATATTTTAATCAGTTTCTTAAGAAAGAAATAAGATTGCTATTATTATTATTATTATTATTATTATTATTATTATTATTATTATTATTATTATTATTATAATCATCATTATTATTATTATTATTATTATTATTATTATTATTATTATTATTATTATTATTATTATTATTATTATTATTATTATTATTATTATACAGAAAATCAAGTAAAACCTTCCTACATCTATTGATGGTGACTGTAGACATTGAAAACTAGGATATACTTCGGAAACAATAATCACACATGAACAAGTATTTGGAAATTTTGTTTTTCTGGAAATAGCTGTAACGAGGAACGACCATTTCGAAAACCTTATGATAACTTATATATCGTTTTAACCTTATTTTTGGGATGTATCATTTTAGAGTGTGTTTGAAAGTGAAGGTTGAATCTATTAAAGAGTTGACTGGAGATGAAAAATGTGTCAGTAAAAAATCATTAATATGCACAATATATGTGTATACATTTAAAAATTAAACGTTTTCGGATCACCGCACTAAACTTTATTGAGGTGGTGAATATTTACTATTTATCGAACGTGAACAAAATAATAATAGTCATTTCGGAATACTTTGAAGAAAACTCACCCTGCAACACTAAATCCTTGGATTTTTCAGTTGAAATCTCATGTTATATCTTAGGGATCTTATTTAAATATTTACTTATAAAATATGAACAAAACTGCCCGAGCAACTTTCGAGAAAAAATCATTTGATGAAATCACCCACAACAATAAACTACCCTTCAGTATATCTTTAGTAGAAATGGCGTTCTCCTCATTATGTTATTAATGAAATATTTGTTTATAAAATGTTAACGAAATCGGCTGAGCAGCTTTCGAGAAAATTGGCTTTAAAAAAAAAAGAAAAAAATCACTAAGAGTATATTACTCCTTATGGACGTTTTCAGGAGAAATGCTCGATACCATGTTATTGTTGTTAATAACATTTATTTACGAAATATGAATAAAATCATCTGAGAAGTTTCTGAGCAAATCGTCAAAAAAGAAAGGACAGCCTCAAGAACAAACTATCCTTTGTGGATTTTTTAAAAAAGAAATGGCTTACGCCAGAAAGGTTATTAATGAAATGTTCATTTATGAAATACATGTGATCAAAATCGCCGTAAGTTGTTTGTAAAAAAAAAAATCGCCAAAAAATACGCCTGAGTAAACTAACCGTTGTGAATTTGTTTCAGGAGAAATGACGTAAGCTTTATTTCTAGGGTTGTTAATGAAATTTTTATTAACAGTTTAATGAAATTTTTATTCCCAGAAACCTGAAACGTTTCTGAGAAAATCGTCTCAAAAAGAACTTACTCCGAGGAATAAATTACCCTTTCTAGATTTTTCCTAGAAAACTAACTTATATTTATAAGGTTTTTATTGTTATATTGATTTATGAAATATAAACAAAATCGTTAGAACTCTTTTCCGAGAAAATTGCAAATATTGATTTTTCACTCTTTAGTAAACTACCCTTATTTTTCCCAGGTAGGGAGGAAATTCGAAAAACCCTAAAGAGTCTTATAGAAACATTAAGTTTAAAATTTTGTCTGAATGGATCGAACGGTATGACCTCTAAGTGAGCGTACATACATCGAGACGGACAGACATTCAAAAGTCCCTTATTCGACATGTGCGTAAATCTAAAATCTTTCAGTTTAACGTCCTACAATTATGCCCGTTATTCTAAGGTAGACGATGGTTAAAGCATGAGAGTGATAATAGAAGAATTGGTGAAATGAGGAAGTGGAAGGAAACGGGAGTACTCCAAGAATACCCATGGACACGATCAGCGCCGGATCCAGGATTTTCTGAGGGGGGTGCACCAAATAGTTGTCAGTACATTTGAATTAAATTTGAGGTTTTTAAATGCCTTTAGGCATCTGTGGTGTAAATGAGCAATTGCCCTGGAAATGCTAAGTGTCTGCTCTCGATGAATCCTTTTCCTTCAACCTTCAGAAAATTATAGACTGAAACTATTGATTTGGCAAAACTCACTGCCAGCTTCTCATTTTAGGTATTCTATATTTACAACGAAAGGGGGTGCATGTGCACCTTTGCACTCCCCCCCCCCTAAATCCGGCCCTGGACACGATATTGTCCACCATAAACTTACTCGGCGTATGTGGATTATGAGATGTGTAAGTCTGTTGAAATCTCGATTAAAAAAAAAAAGTTCCCATACTTTCTCCTCTCCTGTCGTCACATGAAAGTAAAAAGAAAAAAATGTAAACACTCCCCAATATGGAAATTGCTAAGAAAATATCTTTTCATAATTTATGACTAATGAAGCTTGGTAAACGTTCGTCTTCAAAATTAAATTTATAAAATATTAATTAACAAATCCCAAATCAGAACTATGCGTAAGATAACTCATTTGGTAAGTGTTCAGGATTTTTTAAAATATTTTTTTAAAAGGAAACTAGTACTGAAAATGTAATTCACCATTTTGCATCCCGTAAATTTTCCTCTATAGATGTCTCCAAATTAAAGTTAATTTGCATTTCTCTGATATAATAATAATTATTATTATAACGTTTCATAGGTCAAGTCGAAAACTCATAACCGCCTTGACCTAATCTATTTCATGATTCGTCTCTTATGGGTTTCAATGTTTGATGAGTATGTGAGCATCTATATTGTTGTTTGCTGCCACCTTCTTAACACCGAGGCTATATGAATTGTAGGCCTTCAGTTTAAGGTGGAATTCGAATCTGTATGGCACTAGTTGAAGTAATGCGTTCAAATATTAATGCTCCCCCATTGGGAATCGAACCTGCTACTCTGTGCACCTAAGGCGTGCGCGATAGTTACTTATTTGTAAGTCGTCCCAACTGGGAAATTTGTCTTCGAGGACTTTCAATGAATTGTATTTGATATTCTATTTAAGCCAGAATGATAGGGGCGTGAAACACAGAGACTTCGAGAATAGTTAAAATCTTGACGTTCTTTAGAGGACTCGAATCCCCAGTTGGTTTCACCTCACAATTGTGGCTACTAGGCTTGCAAGAAGGGCTCTATATGGGCTTAAAATTGCAGGCTTTTTAGAAAAAAACGTACAAAAGAATATCTGTAAGTCTACAGTGGTGCTACCTAAGACCGAAGTTATAAGTTGAGAAATTAGCTGCGCGACTTTTCACCAATAAACTAGGAGTTCCGTAAGCTCGTGAAATACGGAACTCAACACTTCTTTCACTTCCGTATTTAAAAAAGAAAATTCCGATTCTTTCAATTCGACCAAAACGTATACTCTAAGCCACTTCCTCTCTCTTGAAACCCTTTTACAACTGCGCTTGTGGTTAGTGTGTAGCCGAAAAGTACCAAACAACCTACATTCACTCCACGTGGCAAAGGATTTAAAACAACGTTAGTAATAGGCAATAAAAGAGAATGACCGTTAATGAATACAATGAACCTTCTGGCACAAGAACAAAAACTACTCGTTATTCGTAGTGGGTCATTAAAGTCACATTCTATATCACTGCTGCTGTGTTCTTTGCGTTTAAAGCACAAACAACCAAGTACTGCGTCAACAAACTCTTATAAACCGCCATTGTAGCGCTTTACGTTTGTTTTCACAACAGAGTGAGAGAGAGAAACACACATGACTCTCGAGCTTAGGATAG
This sequence comes from Thermobia domestica, assembly GCF_964235325.1. NCBI lineage: Eukaryota > Metazoa > Arthropoda > Insecta > Zygentoma > Lepismatidae > Thermobia > Thermobia domestica. Next base: position 94,112,503 of record NC_137461.1, read on the forward strand.
TTTGACAACGAGCCAAAATATTAAGGCACAAGGAGTCAGTGCCATCTATGAAGTGATTTTCAAAATACTTTTCGCTGAACATTAACCTTAATATCCGTGAAGTTGCAGAAGATTGCTTTCTTTCTTTTTTCGCTTTTTTTTTTTTTTTAATGCCAAGTTGTGATGAGTGGAAATCGTGCCAAGCGTTCAATGTTCTTGTGCGGTAAAATAAACTGAAAGAATGAACGTCCATCCTACTGGTGGGTGCAAGAAAAACAAAGGATTATCATTTGGGCAGGCAGTGGTGACACTTCTCTCTCTCTCTCTCTCTCTCTCTTTAGAAGGAACTATTCATCGACAGTAGTGTGGGTGATACAAAAATGCTGACCGAGCTCCAGAGAAGCTGCTAAAAGTGTTTAATTAGAAAGAAGAAACAAGAAGTGTGATGTAATCTGGCACAGTTTCCTATCTGAACATTATATATATATATATATATATATATATATATATATATGTATATATATATATATATATATATATATATATATATATATGTATGTATGTATATATATTATATATATATATATATATATATATATATATATATATATATATATATATATATATATATATACTATGACAAGGACCTTTCAAGAAAGATTGCCTAGTTTGTTCTTAGAATCCACTGTCTCTTTTCACATACGATCGGTTTTTGCGCCAGAGACTCAAGTTCGATGCCCAGTAGAGGCTTATGTATTATAACTATATTTTAATTTTTTTAAACTCTCTTTCTCAAATTTGACACTTTTACTCGATAACATACGTATTTTTCGGTAGGTACCTCTAACTTTCTTTAAGAAATCTTTCATATACCATACTATATCTTTTATAACACTTCTGTAATCTCTTTGGAACTGTGTTTGTAATTGTCTTTGGGAATAGTTATAATTTTAATATTCCAATATATCTAGATAAACAAAAAAAATTGTGTTGTTAATATAGATCGACGAAATGTCACTATATTTCTACCAAAATCTATTTCTGTATCCGTATAGGTACAGGCGTAACCCTCGGCTAGTCCGCCACTTTGCTTGATTCGATCGTGCTCGAGCCGAACTTGTCCCGACTGGTCTCTGACTCACGAGGCCCAACACAACAATTTATTTTACTATAGGCCTATCTAGTAAATACTGTACATATAGTATATATTGCTCTTTACAATAATAATAACAACTTTTGTCAAGTTTTTGCAACGTTTTTACTGTAGAGAACAATACAGTCACTTTTGAGTTGAGAGAGAGTTTATTTCACTGTAAATCCTATTTTTTTTCTGTATTTTCGATAATCTGACCTTTTTTTTTTTTCGTTCCGACCATATCCCCAGTCCCAAAAGGTGACGGATGAGAGAGGTTCTACTGTACTTCATCCACTTTATTCTGGACAAATAATTATTACAAATAGCTTTTTGGGGAATGTTTTTTTTTTTTTTTTTTTAAGTAGGTCTTATTATTCGTATAATCTTACATCAATGTTATTACTGTATTAATTTCCTCATATCCACAGAATCAGTTATCAACCTCTTGAGATCTCAACATAGAGTTTTATTTTCTTTTTTTAAAAAAATTACTTTATGGTTAACTTTCTGGAGAAGTGTTTGACGTTGTAGGTTAATTATGTTCGTGCAGTACATCACTTAAAATGAAACGTGCAGTTTTATCTAGAATCTGAACTACACTCGCCAATCTTTACACTGAGCTTTCTATTTTTTTTTCTTCTTTTTTGTAATTCTGCTTTTTGGACAGCAAACTGCCAAACTTAAATTTGCAAATCATCAGCAATTCATCAGTCTTGTATCGCATTTTCAACAACGAAGGAAATTATTACTACGTATTTTATTCTTTTACGTAGAGATAAAATAATAAAAATAAACAATATTTGTGTATCACAAACAAGGATGATAATGAACAGCAAATTAGCAAAAAGTAATGACAAGTATCTACATAGAAAGTACTGCCTTATAACATTCTCCGTACAGACTAAGCTGGTAGCTTGGTGTTAAATTTGTCCATGCTATTAGCTGCTATGTTGACTGCTAAATCCGTAATGCCATCGAAGAAATGGAGAATTGGAAACACATAGTTCATGAAGCAAACTTCCATTTTAACGACAAAAGAAAAATAGCTTTCAATTCAATTTCAACAACGTCATTTCCTAGCTCATGTTGCATCTAATGAGTGTGATTCAGTTTTGTTATTTATTTATTTATTTTAAGGTTGTAAACCGAACGCTAATTTTCTTTCGTCATTTCAACACAAAACAGGAGAGCGTAGTAAAACGAATACTATTTCTGTCGTAATACTATGAGAAATATGAAAAGGATGAGTACTACTAAGGTCCTTTCTTTTTCTTTTTACTGATCTAGTTTCCAAACAACAACTTCGGGTCTTACATTTCGAAAATCTATCAGAGCACTTACTTTATAGATAAAATAAAATGTCGAAAAGAATGTGGTCTCGTTATCGTCAATTCTACAGTCAGCCTCCAGTTATATGGTTTGTAGTCCATAGTAGACTGTGTTCTTGAAAACCTAAAAAGGAAACAATAAATTCTGGAGGGGATTCATCATCGAGCTTTAGCTGGATATGAGATCGAAAGAGAACCGTTTTATCATGAAGCAATGCTGTTTTTCTACTGCAAAAATACAGGGTGGCTCAAAAGTAGATATATACCCCTTCATTGATCAAGTATAACATTCTAGTTTATGGACTGACTTATTTATAAGTAAAAAAGACGTTAAGATCAAATGATAAAGAAACTAGATCTACCTGTTTGATAACAATAAGAAATGATATAAAATACGGGACGGGACTGTATACTTACTTTTGGGCCACTGTATAATAGTTCACATCGGTAATACATTATGATCACAGATGTACCGAATTTGTGACCCAATTTTTTGTTTGCACTGTATTTTTGGGAATATTTGTAAGAAACTGTGGGACGTGATAACACTTAAATGAAACGCTGAGAGAGAGAGACAAATTTCCTAAAAGGCTAATACGTATGTATAGGATGTGATGTCCAAAAATCGTGATTAAAGCTAAAAGAAAAAAAATAATGATTTAAATTTATATAATAAATTTTGTAGTTCTTAGAAAGAAAATGTTAAAAATTAAAGTGATAATTTTAGGTTATTACCGTATCATAGTGTACGCTGTTCTCTTGCTTCTTAAGTCATTATTAAAGGCTTGATGAAGGGGTAAAATTTTTAAGTGGCATGTTTTTCAGCTTGTTTCTGTTGGCCACGAATTACATATTTTTGGGTGCCGCCATAAAAATTAGTTTTTGTCGATTTTCTCAGAAACACGTCATTTTGTTGGCCTCAATTAGATATTTCAAATGATATTTGTTTCATCGTTGGACATATAATAATAATAATAATAATAATAATAATAATAATAATAATAATAATAATAATAATAATTATTATTATTATTATTATTATTATTATTATTATTATTATTATTATTATTATTATTATTATTATTATTATTATTATTATGCGCTACTAGTACTGTAGAATTAAGTGGGTTTTAAGGTGGACGAAAACCGCATATGAGTTTCCTCGGAGTTTTTCCGTTTCCTCCCACTGCCTTTATTCAGCGTTGTTACTTATTCACCTATTTAACTATCACCGTCATTTTTCTTTAAAGTAAGCGGGCAATGTATGTGTTACATTGCCATATCTAAAGAAGGAACTTCTCTTGTGTTCTATTGAAATCATGATTTAATTTGTAAAGATTTTTCTTGCGCACTTCCGATTCATAAAAACATACTCCACTTATTCCTACATCGTTGTTTAGCCTCGATGTGAGGTGGAAAGTTTTCTTCTATATTTTTCCGGAAAATTTCCTGTTCTAAACAAATATCAGTGATCAAGTAACAATTCCTCAGTAGTCATAAAATTGATTGAGTTCATGTATAAAAATGTTAAAAAGTGAAAGAACGTTTCAAGAACCTGAATATCACAGCTCGCGGTAGAGAGCGTCACTGTGTGTGGCCAGTGAAGCAAGCATGATAGATACGAAGAGCCGACGCGAGGTATGTGTAACTTCATCGGTTGAAGTGGAAGCAATGTTACGGAGATGTATTTGGTGTTTCTATTCCCAAATGGACACAATCGAAGCAACCGAGAAGGGACGCAAGAAAAATGAAAATTGTGAACTTTGGCAAAGGACTGTTTGAAGAGTCCCTCACCTTGAGGACCCTAAAATGGTGGGAAAACTGTGCGAAAAACACGTTTGTTTTCAGTTTTATTTCTTTTTGACAATGTTGCCATCACTTTCAGGCCCCGAAAAAATATATGTTGTACCTAAGGGTATAACAATTTTTTAACGAAAAAATCAACGACGTGTCCCCCCCCCCCAAAAAAAAATTTTCTACATTTTTTTTGAAATTTTCAACATAAAAAAATAAAGAAAATACGCATCGATGGTTTTGAAAAAAATTGCACATTTACATCTAGATAGTATCTACAATCTGTGAAACTTTCAAAATTATCTACCACCCCCACCAAAATTTAAAAATATTCCATTTTGAGCATGTATGATACGATAAATCCGTTAGGTGGGGCTCGGTGGCTCAGTGGTAGAGCGTTCACCTCCGGTGCTTGGGGTCTCTGGTTCGATCCCAGCTCGCGCCGTTTGAACTTTGTGGTGGACAAACACCGTGCTCGTGTGTTTTCTCGGGGTTCTCCCGTTTCCTCCCACTTTCTTCATTCCACCATTTCAGTCATCTCTCATCCTCATCGTCTCCTTTAGCCTAACCCTGGGACGTAAAACTTAAAGATTTCATTTCATTTCAAAGGGGTCAAAAGTATTTTGAGGGTGTTTTCGGTCAAGGGTAACGCTTTTGGGTCAATAGCGACCCAATTTGGATTACGGGCCGATTTAACTATCTTACTAGGAAAGACCCTTTAAATTTTAAATAATATAATGGGATATTTGTACTCTATGAACTCGATGTATGTTCTCTGCACTTTACACACACACACACACACACAGAGAGAGAGAGAGAGAGAGAGAGAGAGAGAGTTGAGTTGATTTTGAGTTTAACGTCCTTTTCAGCAGCAGGCTATAAGAGACGGAACCAACTGATTAACGTGGAATCCGAACTACATGAGCTCTCGCTGAATCGAAGCCAGGTCTCCCATGCCAAAGGCGTATATGCTAACCGCTTAGCAACAAAGGAGCTCGCAGAGGGAAGAGAGAGAGAGAGAGAGAGAGAGAGAGAAACACTATGTAAATTTTTACTTCGTATAGAAATAGAAAATTTTCCGGTTTCCGAAAGCTAATTGGAAAATTATAATTTGTTGCTAACTAAATTTCTTCTACAGAAATTCAATTCTGTAGCTCAATGTGCAGTTAAATATTGTGGAAAATTTTCCACTTAACATCACTATACATAATATCCAAAATTGTCCGGCTTATGAAAAGTTTTTTCCACTTGTTTCTACATCGTAATGAAAATTTTCCGATCTATGAAAATTCCTTTCACTTGTTTCTACAGAGCAATAAAACTTTCCGATTCATAAAAAGTTGTTTTACTTTTTGCTTCAAAATGAAAATTTTCCGACTCATAAAAAGTTCTTCAATTTTTCCATAGAAGACAGAAGATATTTCAGTTCATGGAAAATTGTTTCACTCGTTCCTACATAGTACTGAAAATTGTCTGAGCCATGAAAATTTTCAGATTCTTTAAACGATCTTTCACTTCTTAACTTTTCTATACATGAATTCAATCAATTTTATGATTTCTGAGGAATTGTTACTTGATTACTGATATTTTCTTAGAACGGAAAATTTTCCGGAAAAATATAGCGGAAAATTTTCCACTTCACATCACTATTTCCAACGCTGTTGGGTCAAGTACTTGTTTGTTCTCTAGAAATGCCTGTCAGCGATTAGAAGTCCTAGGGAACACCTGACTTGATTTCTGGAACACGGGAAACACTGTTGTCTGGTTCAACAAAAAATAGTAACTAGAAAAAATAGTAATAAGACGTGGAACGAAAGCTTAACGTTTAATCAGAATCACCGGGCACATGGGTTCCTGTAGAGACTTTACATTGAATCGTTTAACTTGGATTTAATTTTGTTTTCCATAGATTGAATAAGGTATGGAGTAATAGCCTACTTAGATTCTTTTTCCTATTTTTCGTGGCATAGCCTTTGAGAAATATGCTTTGGATATAGATGTTTGTGAAAAACCTCTATCTTAACACTGTAAAAGAGAATATCATTCCTATCAATTTCGTTGCTATGTCATTCCACTGGTTACTTTGTGGTTTAAGCTATGATTTGCTACACTTTGAAACAGACCAGACTGACAAAATATGTATTTTAAATTATGACAGAACTTCTACATTATTATTTAGGCCTACCATTTAGTTTGACAACTCCGACAATCAATAACCTTGCATTACGTAACCTCGGTGACTTCACGTGGAGGCCGCCTCCGCGGATCGTGACGAGGTGGCCGAGTGGTTAAGGCGTTGGACTGCTAATCCAATGGGCTCTGCCCGCGTGGGTTCGAATCCCATCCTCGTCGGATGTACTTTTTTTTTTCATCTTTGATTTAGAAGAATTCAGGCATTGTGTAATAGAATGTTTGTTACGAAATAACTAATTTTGCGATGTTGAGTATTAAATAAATAAAACAACAATAATTTGTGATAGTATTCTGAAAACTACAATTAAGGAGAATAAACATACTAATTAAATGTTATTTACAGAGGTAAAAGTGAATCTTGAAAAGTAGGGGGACGTGTGGGAGGACGTCATAGATATTTTTTGGAACTGGGCTAATGGCGTCCCCTCACGTTCCCCCTGGTTATTTATGTAACAAATTCGTAATGATACTATACAATTTGTGTGATTTAAAGATATTTCATACTTTCTTCATACCTATAGGCGTGAATGAACTTCCAGAAAGTCCACATAGATGGAGTAGCCTGTTCCTGAAATAGATACATTCTTTATTTCCCGTTGACACCGATAAGCAGGGACATATGCTGAAATGGGTCCTGGAGTCTGGATCTCCCTAAAATCCCGAATTTTCTGTAAATTTACGCTAATTTTGGGGGTGATTTTTACAAATTTAATGTAAATTATCCTCATATTGAATTTGGACCCCCGAAAAGCTTCATACCCCTTCCCCAAAATAGTGGCTGCCTGACTACCCTTTCCCCAAAATACGTGCCTGACTATAAGTATAGTAAAGCCATATGAAGTGAGTTATAAAAGCTTCACAAGGGCGCACCCACGTGGGATCCATCGGGTTCGAATTCCTCCCCAGGCCGGTAGCTAGCCCAAACATTTAGGGGAGGGGGGCGGCTGAAGGTAGGGGAGCCCCATCCAACCATATTATAGTTCATTTGCAAGCCTACCGTGAAAATTTTAGGGGGAGCAGCAAAAATTTAGGGGAGTCGGTCCCCTAGACCCCTGGATATGGGCCTGCTCCTCCCCCCTAAAAAACTTTGTAACTCGACATACGTTTGTACACTTTCTTAATAAAACTATGCTTGTTTAGCAGAGAATGATTGATGAAATAAAAAGATTTGATCTTACACCTCATTTGTACGTAATCTTTTTTTTTTTTTTCTCATAAAAACAACCGAACAGTACTTAACAATCACTATAATATTTTTGGGTGAAGAATAACATTGGTTCAATACTACAATAGACGTAATATCGTATAGCATTAGACCCCCCAACTCTGGACTCTACCAAAAAAAGAAAAAAAATTCTGGAGCTTCTCAATCCTCCTTCCTATTCGCAATCTTTCAGGATACCAAATCTCCCCTTTCACTTTTCTGTTTGTACGGTCTGTGTAGGAGAGCTTTAATTCTGTAGATGGATTTAAATTAGAAATATACTGTATATCTACAATTAGAAGTAAATATCTATACATTAATTGTTATATATATTTATGAATTTTAGTGTACAAACTGAATTTCCGTAAAGGAAATGATTTCTGTAAATTACAATATTATTAGCATTTAACGTAAAAAGATGAGACATATACCAATCGGTAAATCTGATTGGAATAAACAAAATGATATGGCTGGGTGCAAACTAAGATGCGTATTTTTCAAGAAAATAATTAAAAAAAAAAAAACGTACTTCTTTGTAAATCTAGAACCTGATACTGTGCGAATACCTTGTTCTTATTACGATGAAACTGATACTGACATGTACCCTCGTTAACTTGACGCCATATGGCGTCATTCATAGCTATTGTTGTGTGCCATTGACGCCGTTTGTTTTCAAGATGTAGTTCTTAATTTAGACATTGTCTGTAGAGTGGCAAGCAGGTATAGAGCTTTTATACTCTGGTAGAGGTCTGCACGGGCTCGGGCCTACAAAGTATAGATCACTTCGGGCTCGGGCCTGGCCGGGCCCAGGCAGTAAAGTTTTAAATATACAACCATATTTCTTGGGTTTTATCGGTCCTGACTTTGTAAATATGCTGTACAACGATATTTATGGGACAAAAGCACATCTAAATTTTTAACTTGAGACGCCGACACTGAAAACCTGATTATCATTTTGTAATTGAGAGTAAAGCTAACTGTGTAGTGGAGAGAAGATCTAAAAGTAACAGAAATAAACATATTTAGTTTATGTGTAACTGAAAGTTTGAGCAGCCAGAATGTGGATTCCATTCTTTTTCTTCACAGCAATCGACAATGACGGCTTTGAGGACTATCAGAGTGAGTTCTTATTCATTTGCATAAGAATTTGCACGCGTTGACACTTCGTTTTAAATATTTGAAGTACCGTATTCATTTCAAGTTGGGCATTTCGTGAGAATTTATATAAATGAAATGAAATATTTAGCTTGACGTTCCACGTTTATGCACCGAGGCTAAGGGAAATGGAATTTATATAAATGACCATCTTCTTTAGGGAATTCATATAGTTAGTAAGTGCAAATGATAAGCTTTATCTCGTGATTCTCTCTGAATCATGTAAACTTTTAAACTGCAAAATTAAACCTCTAATTGTTATAAATAAAAATACAATTTTGAGTTAATTATTAAGTTTCTGTAATTCGGGCTCTATCACACGAGCTCGGGCCGGGCTCGGCCTTAAAGGATAAAGCATATTTCGGACTTGGGTCGGGCCTTACATTATAAATTAACGGCCCGGACCGGGCCCGGGCTAAAAATTCCGGTCCGTGCAGACCTCTACTCTGGTCACGCACAGTATTGGCCTATCATTTCCTGTAGTGTACTTGGTTTCCGCTAGATGTAGCTAGTTTGTTGCAAAAGGCTGAATGTTGCAAAGTGTAGGTGGCAGATTGGGTTGGGGTACTGAAATCAAGGTGGCATCGAAAGAGTTAAGGTTCTTACTATGACACTAGCAAGACGCTGGTACTATTATGGTTAATGAGATTTTCAGTTATGTAGGCTAGTACACTATTAACTACCAGATAATATATATTATTGTTTGTCTTTTGCTAATAGTGGCATACATACCCCGTGCATACTATTTCTAATAAACAGTAAAATACCATTTCTAATCTTGTACTACTGGTTTCTTAATTTAAAATATGATGAAAAAGGAAGTAAATAAAAGCAATTGCAACATACGAGGGACAGTCGAAGAATTCCCGAAATGTAGTTTTGGCATTTGTGATGCAATTCCGATTAATCTTGTGCAATACAGTCCCTAGGTTGCCTAATTCTGAATTTAACAAGTGCAAACATGTCTTAACATGCAGTGTACGAGTAGTGCAGCTAAAAGGAGGAGTGTCTGGTGATCAATTGGTGCTATTTCACAAATCGAGCAACGCACAAATATCAAGTTCAGCTGCAAATTGGGGAAAATAGGATTCAGAGAGTTTGATAGCCTTAAAAATAGTTTAGCATCATCGGATGTTTGGCTCTTCTCAAAGCTAAAAAATTAGTCTTTTCCGTTTCGCTAACGTAGAAGAGATCAAAACCAACACGGCTGCTGCACTTCCAAAGATACCAAAAGAGGCCTTTCGTCGTGTTTCCCCTAATCACAGGAGCAATGGAACAATCGTGTTTGCGTGTGTGTGTGTGTGTGTGTACCGAACGTGCTAACTTTGAAAGCGATTAAGTAAATGTGCATTGATATTGTGGTAATAAAGAGCTACAACAGAATTCGGGAAACTTTTTGACTGCTCCTCGTATTCTACTGTTTTCTAAGAATTGAAAAATACTGTAAAAATGTGACTTAAAAAGGAAACGCAATACCAGCACACAGACGGTGGCTTTATTGCCACATATTCTAAGGCTCCAACTAAGAAAAGAAATAACGTTGATATCGGAGAATAAACAGATAACATTACATTGTTAAACAAATAAAATCTGTGTTACGTTCTTGTTTTCGGATTTCAAGGAAATTTCCAACAAGCATGTTCTGTATATGTAATATCGAATTTCCGAAAATAGCTTTAAACAAGCATCATTAGGTCCTAACGAGGAATAAAATGAACAACCGATTGGATGCGTTTCTCTCTAACACACACAGACATAAAAGTAACTTTTTTGTTTTTCATATAATTCAGCAGTGTGTGTTGATTAGAAATTTGAACTCAGTTGTACAGATTTACGAACAACAATTGGTAACAGAACCTTAAACAGACATATCAAATTTCCAGCCGTCCAATTACTGAACTAAAAGATTGCTCTCAGACTACTTTCTTTTTACTCGATAAGGTATTAACTTGAATCACGAGATGTTTTCAGTACATTTACAATGTTGACAAATAAAATAAAGAGAATTTTTTTAAAAAAAGAGAAAGAAATCGATTAGAATTAGACACAATATTGGTTACAGTAGCGAAATATTAGTCTGTTGATCATTCGTGATTTCGAATTTATATCGGTTGTTTTAAAATAGCACCCACTGACCACAGAAATTTATTCTAAAGGTCAAAACAAAGCCAAAACTTTATATAATCTCATACCCTCTGTGACCCTCCTAACGTCGTAGACATATGTTAGCCCAGTGGTTCTCAACCGGTATGTCGCGCAGTCCCCTAAGGACCATAAGAGCGTCGCGAAATTTTTGAATTTAAAAATCATGAACAATTTAATGATATTTAGGTAAAATCGAGACAGACCATACCAGTTAACACCTTCAGCGGTAGCAATAATTCTCATTGTTATATAGAGTCATTATAAAAACTAATTGGTTTCACTGTTATAATAGATATTAATAATAATAATAATAATAATAATAATAATAATAATAATAATAATAATAATAATAATAATAATAATAATGATAAAAAATATCAAACAAGTGTGTCGTGATATCCTGTACGTTCAGTAAAGTGTGCCGTCAGTCAAAAAAAGGTTGAGAACCACTGTGTTCGTCTATAGCATATGAATTCATCAAATACTTACACCAATTGTTACTAGATGGCAATTAAAGCACTACAGTAGAAGTTGATACTATCTTAGGGCAACCAGATATAGAAAATAAAAGAACAGGACTTCCGTCAAACTGGAATGAATCAACAATCCACCTAGGTAGTAATTGTTATGTTATTACAGGAACATGGTTGAGGAGTCGATTTTATCTTGAATGTCATATTTTTTTGATGGCTGAATTTTTTGTAGAATGGTTGGTCTTTCCTTCAAACCATGCAAGAAATTACTATTATACTACGTAACTACAGTCAAAAACAAAAGGATTTTTTAAAATGCGTCCCGTTTGTATTTTTCTCGGGTTTCTGAACAATCTCGTTTAAAACGGAACGTTTGGTCATCCTATACTAAGTCCACCATCAGTACAAGTTACGTATATGAATAAAAATAAATACAGCTCACTTGGTAACAAAGCCAGCAAGCAAATACATACAAATATACCGAAATTACTAAAGATATGGATTTTCTTGGAGTATAAGTTTATACCATGTTAATAGATGGAGTTAGTATCACTCTTTCTACAAGATATAACTCCATCTGGTGAGATTCGATGTAGCTGCTTGATGAATATGTAGAACAATGCTGCCAATGGTTCTAAGTTTGTGTGTGACGTTGCCATATCGTCAAATTTTGGTTGGTCTAGCCCCTGAAGGAGACCCATGAGCATTATATATTATTATATAGCATATTCGTTTATTTTGACATTTAGAATAGCATTCTGTAGTCTGCTGAATACCACTTCTCAAGAATATATCTTCACGGCAGATACCGTAAATACGCGCGTAATTTTCGCCCTCGCATCATTTTCGCATCCCAATTTTGAAGGGCATTTTCTGTATATTTTATGTTCCTCGCGTAATTTGCGCACGCGGAAACTTTTTGTGAAACAGCATTTTTCCAGGAATCAATTACGGTAGCTAATGAACAATTGGCAGCGCAGCAAAGCCATTGTTGTAAGGTAAGAAACCACACGACTTCTTAATCAATTTTTTAATGTTAATTTTCTACAAATTTAGAATTAGTTGTTTGTTGTCAATTCTTGCTACAAAGAAAATGAGTACCGGTATTTTCGTGTTATTTTGACTGGGGAAAAAAATTAGATGATGTTCACTGTTTCTAATTTTTTCCCCGCATAATTTACGTACCCTTGTTTCAAAACAACTTTTTTGTAATACGAGTATTACATCATCTATTAACTGAAAAGTTTAGTAAGAATAAACCAGCGAGATATTCTATATGATAATCAGGAAGATTTATGAAGTTCAGTCTTAGATAAGAAGCTCACGGAAATGAGAATGGTTTCTAGAGAAAATATTGCGGAATATATTGGTGGGCATTAACACCTTCATATGAGATCACAATAAATTGTTATTAATAGTAATACCAATAATACCAGTAGCAATATAACAATATTATCGATGTCACGTTTCCTAAACTCTGAAATTTCAGAGTATCGCTGTTCTGCTTGACAAATTTCGCTTGTCATTTTACCCTATTGCAATGCTTTTTAAAAAATATATAAACAAAAAGTAAAATAGGCGTAGCACACTGCTAAGAAAACAATCTGTGATGTAATGATGTAAAACCATTTTAGTTGACATAAAATAAGGTTAAATGAAATGTCTTTCTGGTATGTGTGTGTGCGTGCATCATAACTTCTTTGTTGCGAATTCAACATCCTTAATATTGCATATAAACTAACACAACAATCTATTGACATCTGTTTACAATAATTAATCGAAAACGAATCATTTCTAGCTATTGGCTTATTCGTTTGGCTATGTGACAATTTATTAAGTTGTATTTTGCTATAATTGTAATTGACTCAGCGATCAAATCTTTCTTGTCGGGCTCATGTAATAGATTTCGCTCCACAGGGGCGACTCTATACTGTAGTCAGAAAATCACGTTCCTTCCTAATTAATATTGAAAAAAATAAACACTTATTCCTATATACGGATGAAGAAAAAGTTATTTCAGTAAATTTGAAAAAAATACAGATAACTTTTAGAATATATGATAATTAAAGAAAAAAATAATCATATAGTTTGACCACTGATATATCAAATATATATTTCTATAATTTTGTCCCTTGGATTTTATCCGCATAGTCATTTTTTTTTTAATTTTCACCATTTGATTTTGTCCCCGCCCTCGTTACTACAGCTATTATATACCACCATGAGTTCAGATCTGCATAAAAACACGTTAGAAGTCAAGTATTTCGGTGCTGCATTTCCCTAAAAAAAATTCTTCCCGCATAAAATTCCCTGTCTTCAAAGATAGAACGGGAATGAATCTCAGAATGAACATACACAACAGCAATAGTTTTTGTCTCTATGTGTTCAAAGTAGTATACACATACACATATTGTTGGCTGGGTGTATCTCTCTCTCTCTCTCTCTCTCTCTCTCTCTATATATATATATATATATATATAGTTTTGTTTTGTTTTGTTTTGTTTAAGAAAGTGAGGGAAAAGTAAAAGTAAAAATAATAGAAGCAAAAAGCAAATGAATGAATAAAAGAAATGTGGTTGGCAAAATTCCTTTAATATAGCTAAATTAATTGTATCACGTAATTTCTCTCATAGGAAATGAACGGAACAATTAGGGAAAATTTTATAAGAAAAGAGAAATTTTTGTGTCCGTCGAGGGAAATTTTCTTAAGAAAATCTACCAACACTGCGTCAAATCCTAAGAAGTGCTGGTTTAGTAATTCCAATATTGGTTGCTTATTATTTATTTATTTATTCAAATAATTATTGAAACAATTCTTTGTAAGTAGAACAATCATTACAAATAATTGTTTATTTGAATAAGTATTCCAAGAATTTTAAAAATTAAGTGAATAATTCTTCCAAGAATTGTTTGTTACACTTGAACTGTATATTATTTCATAAACATTCGAAGAATTGTTTTTAATTTTGATAATAATTGGATGAATTGCAAGTTAATTTCATTATTATTGGTTTATTCAAATAAATGGTTCGAAGAATTTTATTTGAATAATAGTTTGGTGTGAATATCGGATTGTTTGATCGTTAACAGCAATAATCTGAACCTGGAGTTTCTTATCAGTAGCCATAAGTCGACACAACGTTTCAAATTTAGGAAAAAAAATACTGTCTTTTCTTGTAGTTTTCTTATATTTCTTACTTTTCTTACTATATAGCTTTCTAATATAGTATATTAGAAAATAAACTCAAGAGAAGTATAGTTGTTGCTATCATTAATATTCATTAATATTAATTCAATTTTCTTCCGATTTTAATGTTTGAAAGATAGACAAACTATTTTTCTGTTGTAAATCTGTCCTTGTACTTTTCACATTCCCAGAATTCCTAGGAGAAGAAATGAAATAGCTGAACAGCTAGTTGACTGGCATAGCATAATAACTGCATCGAGATCATCAATGATTCGGATGGTTTCTATGGTAACCGTCTGGCTGCCTCAACCTCCAGGCTATCTCTTGTGACGTCAGAGCACAATGCCAAATGAAATGAAAACGAGAAAAGCAGAATACTATTTTACTTTTTAAAACTATGTTTGTTTGTGTTTGTGTTTACTTTTCTAACCTATCTTTATAAAGATAGATATATCACATTCGGAATATTTTATTTGTCACCAACTAAACCCAGTACGATGTCCAGTGTAATTCAGGAGATAAATATTTCCTATTTTAGTTAAAACAATCGTATTTTTTTATGAAAACAAATATGTCTATACATACATTATCAAATGTAAATTTCTGAAGTCAAGTTTCAAAAAGTTTCTACTTATGCAAACTTCTCGCAACTTTAAACCCACTATATGTCCCAAATACAATTTGGATCTTAGTGTTCCAAGTCCAGTAAAAGGGTCTTCGGGACACCCCAATATCCCGATTGCTGAAGAAATATTTGAAATACTGCTATTGTGGTCAAGAATTCCAGATAAAATTTATAGGCATCGGATTACAACAGTAAAAACGCTGGAAATATAGCTCTGCGTTCTCAGAATTTTATATATAAAATCAAATCAAATATTTAACTTCTTTCATGTTATTAAATTCACATTTTATTTCTCTGTTTGGACGAAATCTCCGAATTCAGAGACTATTTACTTCAAATGAATTGTTGGACAAAAGAGAAGAATAACATTTCAGAAACAAGTATTTATTGACTGATAATTTCCAGGATGAAAATACATGATTTGTTATTTTGAGATGCTTTAATAATAAAAATAATAAGTGCATTCAAATAAAAAATGGAATTCTAGTTTAATTATAGCTTAAGCCCACATTGACTTCGAGCTTGGTGCAATGCAATAATGTTTAAATTTTTGAACGAGTAACGAAAGATAGCTTCAAGGAAAAATAATTTAGCTAAGAATGGATCAGAAATTTAGACACTGTGGAAAACAGACAGAAGAAAATTGAAGACACCTGAGATGTGGCGCTGAAGAAGAATGTTGTTCGTATCCTAGACGCAGAGAAAGAACTAACATATATATTTTGGAAATTGTAAAGAAAGATAGTGTGATTGTCCTTTTAACTCAAAACTATGAATGGACTTTAACATACTTCTAGAAGAAAAAAGAATGGAGGAAGAATTGAACCTGGAGAACAATTAAGAGAGAAATTTGGCTTTTGCGTTTGTATGTTTGTGTCTTTATGCAACACCGACTTTATAGACTGGCGCTACTGTTAATGTGAGCCCAAATCACGACCCGCGCTTGATTCTGGTGAATTTGGGGTCCCAGGGTTCGATCCCAGCCCCCGCTAAGTGAACTTTGTGGTGGACAAACACCGTGTGCGTGGGTTTTCTCGGGGTTGTCCCGTTTCCTCCCACTTTCTTCATTCCACCGTTTCATTCATCACTCATCATCACCGTCTCCTTTAGCCTAACCGGCATAACCATGGGACGTAAAACTTAAAGATTTCATTTTCATTTTTTTGATTCTGGTGAAGTTGGTAGACGTACAGGCCATTAGGCGAGAGCAATTTTCACAATATAGGCCGTTCCTCACCATATTATATCGCCTCGAGAAGATCTGGATTACAGGACATGCAACCATCACTAGTTTTAGCTAGCAAGAAAGAAATACCTCAACGATATTAGGAAAGTACAACCGTATCAACATGGCAAACAACTAGAACTAAAAGAGACATAAAATTTGCCCCTTCAATGTTTCATGCAAATCTTTATAAGGTTGAGTATAAGGAAAAGACTTGTTTCAAGATCTTACGAGTAAGCTCTGTAGATTAAAAGAAACTAATGATAACAAATGAACGATAACAAATGAATTCGTGGATTGAGCATAGTGGGAGAAAATGAAAGAACCCACGAACACGATTTAGATCACCGCAAACTCACATGGACTGGAATTAAACAGGGGTACTTCGCATTAAAGTGAAAAAAAAGTTAGAAAGCAGGCACCTTGAATGTTGTAGTTCGTCATTACATGATCTCCTTATTCTCTATGAAGACGGATATGACACAAATGAGTTCTTTCTTTTTCTTGTAGGGGCACCGGTGGCTCAGTGGAAGAGCGCTTACCTCGGGGTCTGTAGTTCGATTCCCGGCCAAGTAAATTTGTGGTAGACATGTCAGTGGGTTTTCTCGGGGTACTCTCATTTCCTCAAACATTATCATACCACTAATTCGTCCATCATCATTCAATTGCATTACTCATCTCATCTGGTCCCTTAACCTACAACGCATAATTGTGGGGCGTTAAACTGAAAGATTTTTGTTTTACATTCTTTTTTATTTCTTTTTTTTTTTTTTTTTTTTTTTGTACATTGTGAAATTACGATAGATTTTCAAAGTATGCGATTTCGATACACTGAAACCGGAACTACTAGATCTAAAACTTCGCTTACAGTAGAGGAACAAAGTCGGAAATAATACTTATTTTTGCAGTATTTAATACATATCCTGCCTCTCGTTATCTATCCGTATTACTATTTTTACGCTTATGAGGATCAGTGTTGAAACCGGAAATTTCTATTTTGAATATAGAGTCGAGATAAAACTATGTACTTCTTGAGAACCTACACAGTAAATCCTATCAAAGAGCCACTTCTCGTTATTTATTAACAGCTTTTTTTTTTCTCTCTATAGAGATAAATGTTGAAACCGAAAGTGGATTTCTACAATTTCTGATTTTAGTATAAAGCTCATGGTGGAGATGGAATTTATTGTTGGAAAGCGGAATAGATTCTAGAAAAACCGCTTATTGCTATCTATTACAGTTTTCTTGCTATGATGATCAACGATAAAATTGGAAATGGTTGATTTCTACAACTTACGGTTTGAGTTGAGTTGATTTTGAGTTTAACGTCCCGTTCAGCAGCGAGGCTATATGAGACGTGGAGCTACTGATTAACGTGGAATCCGAACCACATGAGCTCCCGCCGGGAATCGAACCCGGGTCTCCCACCCCATAGGCGCGTATGCTAACCGCTTAGCCACGAAGGAGCTCTAACTGACGGTTTGAATACAGGGTTAATGGATGAGATCCAACTTATTCTTGGAATATTAAATTGATTCCAAAAAGACGCTTCTCACTATCTCCTACCGTTTCTGCTCTCGTACACTGAGAAAAACTGGTCCTCCGGGCAGCGATATATTGTACAAATATAGGGAATCCTCTTGCTTACTACAGAAATCAGTGCGGAGCATACGTTATCCGTATGCTACATAGCAGAGGCGGACTGGGCCACCCGGATACCCGGAAATTTCCGGGTGGACCCTGCCCTCTGCAAAATCACATAAGATATTCCTCGATTAGTTATAACTAATTCAAAACTCTGTTCTCGTTCATAGTAACCAGTGGCATAAATAGCAGTCTCGCAGTGCTGACGAAGGGGAGGCACTAGTGAAAGGGGCCCCCGGCCCAACCCGAAGCGATGTCTGTTGAAAAACCAATAAGAAAATTTACAAGTCACAAAAATACATGTAAGATGTTAACTCGAAAATGTAATCTCGTCCGTGATGTTAGAAAACGGGCCCGGAGTCCCAAAAATCGGGCCCCGAACTTTCGAGCTTGGGTCCCTTCTATTCATTAATGAAATATGTAGTTCTTGGAAGTGGGAGGTGGCAATGGAAAGGTCGTAGTCCCCTGAGCACAGCGGTGATGTCCCAAGTCGAACCCGGGGCCTGATGTCCCCAGATATCGGGCCCAGAAAATACAGGGTCTGGTCGTTTCTATTCACAAATAAAGCACGGAATTTTTGGGCGTGGGTGGCTGCATTGGAAAGGGTCGGTTTTTCCCTGAGCATACCGGTGATGTCGTAAATCTAGCCTGGGGCCGCAAAGGATGTTCATGCCATATTCTCCATGCTTTTTGCTCACAAAAGTAAGTTTTCTTATTATCCTGCCGGAATGTTATTCAACCGACCATTACAAGACAATATTGTGGTGCTGCATGTCAGTAACGGACAGCGCAATATATTTGATATCAAATAGAAGGGACCTGAGCCCAAACATTTGGAACCAAAATTAGAGCCTGAATTAATCTCATATTGGTTGAAATTCGAGTCTATGGTAGTTGGTATTTTCTTTGTATACATGTTTGATTTAATTCCTCCAGTTTCTAAGTACCTTCAGACTAAGGGAGTGGATATGCTAGCTGCATTCCACATGGAAGAGGGCATCAATAAGGAGTTAAACAAATTGATGCTTCAAGAAATTGTTGATCAAGGGAAGCAGTTTGCTGACTATGTGAATAAAGTACTTGAAAAATTAAACTATGATGACGAGGTTGAGTACACATTTCCCAACAATTGAGTTTGAAAAAGTTTTTTTTTTTTTTTTTTTTTTTTTTTTTTTTGACAAAAATATGGTAGACATACAACTACCAGATGAAGCAGCAGCTTTCCGTATTAGTATATTTCGACCTGTGCTCGACGAAATCCTGGTTAGATTAAATGATAGATTTACAAACAAAAAATTAATCTTTGATGCTCTTGTCTTGATCCTTGCCGATTTACATATTTACTAAATGGGGGTATTCCAGAAGGTGCTTTACAGGAGATAGCAGAAAAATGTTTAGTTAAGCATGAAAATTTAAAATCTGAATAATTGATTTTGAGAGGGTGATTCCTACCTGCCGTTAGTAGAAAAAAAATATTTTAGGCTGTGATGCTAATATATTGTAATAATGTTCCAATTTAATTAGTGTTTAAGAAGTCAACAAGAAATTATTTCTTGTCAAACACTGTGCTTTATCAGAAATGTTTTAAAACCGTTTCTCTAAACTTTCTGTGTTTTCTAAATGTTACTTTCTTTTTTCTCAAACATAATTGGATGGTTACTCAATGTTCTTCATTACATATCATGTAAACAAATCTACAATGATAGACTATTATTATACGTAGTAAAATTAACTTTATTATAATTTATTCACTCATTTGCACGTACCATTCATGTAAATTAAATTCCTCATAATTTTGAAGATGGAATCGTATCATATTAAGATCTCTTTCAATATAAACAGTCGCTGCTTTGAAGGGACATGTACGATTCATTGCAAAGATTTTCAGACAGTAGAAAATAAAGGAAGCGCAATAATACTTGGCAATAGATACGCATACACAACTTTAGATTTCGTGGGGGCAGGGGTTTAGCCATACAAGTCTCCAGCTGTGGGTTCATCCCTAAAAGGACAGCCCAGGCTCCAGACCAACTCGGTATTCATCAAGGCCCTTAAGCATCATTCTCCGGGTGGGCCCTTGTATTCCCAGTCCGCCTCTGCTACATAGCCACTGCCCTTAGATGTTACATCATACCTTTACACGATGTCCGATATCTAACAGTCTTCCTTATATTACATACATATATGTATGTTACCTTCGTCAGCTATATGTTATATACGTCCATTTGTATGTGAGATCCTAATGGTCTATATTGTATCATACGGAAAGTACGTACAGATGGAACAGTTACACAGAAAGTATTATAAAACATGCGTTTTCAGTTATATGTTTGTTGTACGTTAAGTCCAAAAACTACAGGATTTACAAATGTAACATACGATTTTACGTACCCCACATACAAGGACGCCCATCAGGGGGGCAAGGTGGGGCGCTCGCCCTCCCTAGAGGAAATCGCACTTCGAAATATCGAAAACCCAATTGAATTTTTACATTAGTTACAGCAAAATTTCAGTCTATATTTGAAATGTCGCGTATAGTTGCCCCCCCCCTTGGAAACCACAATATGGGCGTATAGTTTCTCAGTGTACCTGTCGACAAACAGACGGACGAACAGACATACCCCGTTCTATAAGACTTCTCGTACGGTACATACGTATAGCATAGTTTGGAAGTTTAAAAGAAATGAAAAATTGTGTAGGAAAAAAAAAACTTTAATACATTTGAGTACTTTGTGTCAAGATACATTAAACGAAGTAACTGCAGTTTGTGGAAATTCCGCTTATTTCTGTTGAGTGAAATAAAACTTAGTGACTTCTCTACAAGTGATCATTATTCGTCGTACAATGTTCCAGACGTGACGCTTAATTGAATCAACTTCAGAGTAAAATGAATTACTTTTCCATTCGAGTTTACGTCAGTAGCTCATTCATTGACGAAGACATCTCAACAGGGGACGCTGATTCTCTCTAGCTAATTAATAACTCATTTCAACAGAGAAGTTGCTTCATGCTACTGTAAATTATCTCCATTTAGAAACAAATATTTCTTATGAAATATTAATTTTTATTTTTGTGTTTAAATTTGTGTAGCAAATCATGCCTTTGCCCATTAGGAGATAGTCATAGTCTATATACACATTTGTTCACCTTATTCTGGCACAAAGCTTTATTTAAAAAAAAAATAATAATAATAATGAAAAATAACGAAGTCTCTATAGGTCTAGTCAAATTTACGAATATGTAGATGAGGTGGCAATAATAAAAGAATAGACACAGACTTATCAGCAGTGGTGTCGAAAAAGGAGGTTTTCCGGGTTTAACTCCTGCTCCTTGAAAAAGATATCAAAAAATAAACATGTAGGCCTACCATACAGATCTTGGACAAAAAAATCAAGAGAGATATGAGCTTGGGAGTTCGTTTTAAAATTCCTGTTTTAAGAAGCGCGCGCGGGCATCTTCTATGCATATAAAAATTAATGTAACAATGTTTGTCCGCGAACTTCTCCTATACCTCTGAACCGACTTTGATAATTTTTGGTACATGACTGAATCGTAGCCTAACTTGGGCATTTATCAGGTTGCCTTGGTTAAAATGCGTATCCTAAGGAGGAAGCGATGGATTATTCAAAATTTATGCGAAGAATTTAGTATTTCACAATAGTCTCAACTTAGGAAGACTTTGTTCATGAATTCTTCATTTAAAAGAATAGGACCCACGTCACAGCCTTTTCCTAAACTTCCAGTTTTAAGAGATAGCAAGGGAGCATCCTTTTTTATAAAATTATTGTAACGATGTTTATCCACAATCTACTCTTAGCTGCACTGATTTTGATTATTTTTGGGTCATGGCCTAACTTTAATTTTGATACATTTTCTATAAGAGGAAGAGGAGGTGTAAGGAGGTGACACCTAAAAATAATCTAAACCAACCGATATTAGTACCCAATCCATAGTTTGCTGAGATTATTAGTAACGCTCCCGACCAAGTTCAGCCTCATCGATATGGGTTGCTGTAGGAAGGGGATGACATATAAATATATTTAAAAAAAAATAATTCGATATTAGTGTCCAATCCATGAGGAGATGAATACAGACATTGCCAATGTCATTTAAATTCAAATTCATCCTTCATGTATATCCAAAGGAAAAAATGAGTTAAACACTTTATATAAACATTCTACCCATGCGGAAAACGGACATTTCAGTATATATATATATATATATATATATATATATATATATATATATATATATATATATATATATATATATATATATATATATATATATATATGAGTGTAACTATATTTGTCCGCGAACTCCTCCTAGATCGCTACAGACATTTTAATGATTTTTGGTATATGAATAACGACAGCCTGAAAATCTGACCCTAAAACGCCCCTTGATGGGAATCCCAATAGGTGCTTTAATTCATTTCCAAAACTGTCTTTCCCAAAATGCCTCTTCCTTAAAGAACGTTGTATTGAATAATTTACTCTGAAATACTTGTAATATTGTTCAGTCCTAACTCATAAACAAGTATTCATATCAATACCAAATAGAGAATCTAATTTACTTCTGCCAGGATGTTTCTTTGTTTTCTTTACAGGTCGAAAAATGAAATGAAATTTTTGAGTTTTATGCCGGCTAGGCTAAAGGAGACGGTGAAGATGAGAAATGAATAGAATGGTGGAATGAAGAAAGTGGAAGGAAACGGGAGAACCCCGAGGAAACCCAGTCACCACAAAGGAACAGATATAACGAAATGAAGGAAAAATAACATCTCATTCAATCAATTCAATTAGACGACTTCAAAAAGAGCCTTATAACTTAATGTCTTCAGCTCCACGTTGTACAGATGCATCTGCAGACTATCTAATGTCACAAAATAAATCAATATACAGGGTGGTCCATTTTATTTTTTCCACGGAGATATCTCAAACATGGATTAACATAAATGAACCAAACAAAAACTCAAATAGGAAATGCCATGGGGCACACCGAATGATATTGTCGTGGTGCTTCCCAGGGCCACCCTTCAAGGGGACCCAGGGCCAAATTTAAAATTTTAAATGGAAACGTGGGGTGAGTGATACATCATTCGATAGATCTTTTAAAACTAAAAAGCGTTGTAACAAAAGATTTTTCATAACGGTCACCGTATTCAAGATGGCCTCCAAGACATGGTGCCTGTATCAGATAAAACGTCCAGTACCACAGATATGAAAACGGTTGGAGATAAATGAACAGTCAAAAAGTGAAACAGGGAAATGTCATGGGGCGCGTCGAATATTGTTTTCGTGGTGCCCCCAGGGCCGAGTTTGATGAGGGCCCAAGGCCCAACTTAAAAATTTTAAACGGAAACATGGGTCAAGTGATACCTCGTTTGATAGATCTTCAAACACTAAACAGCGTTGTGTAAAAAGATTTTTCATATGGTTCACCATTTTCAAAATGGCCGCCAAGACAGGGTGCCTGTATCAGATAAAACGTCCAGTTCTACTAATATGAAAACAGTTGGAGATAAATGAACAGAATAAAACTTGTATAAGAAATCACAGAAGGTATTCATCATTCCACGGATCGAGAATAATGCAAGGGAGAAAAAGATTATTAAAGTATAATTGACATAATGCAAAAGATGAAATGTAATTCTTAGAAAATTATCTTTCTGATCTCCCTCCTCCGTAAGTGGGTGAAACGGGAATGAATGGTAAAATCTGAAATGAGAACCCCACATTTACTTGCAATTGGTATGGCTTGTCTGAAACACTTGTGTGTACAAGGACTGGTACTGTAATGAATATTTTTATATGGTGAAATGTATCTCTCCAGCATACGTAAGTCTAGAAAAATGTATCTATACAGTGCTAGACCGTGCTCATAATGGATCTTCGAAAGAATATTTAGTTTATATTCCATATTTGTTCTTTGAATTAGAATGTCAATCACATACGTGTGCGTGTATTGAAAAGTAAATTAATATAATTCTTTGCTATAGAAGTTGAGGCATCCACTTATCCTTTGACATTATTTGAAGATGAGGCAATGATAAACATCTTTTGTCAGAATACGTGGTGTGTGTCTGAGATCTGTATGGAAATTTTGACCTAGAAAAGGAAAGTAATTCTTTATGTATATAAAAATAAAAAAAAAAAAAAACATTCATCATTGAGCAGAAAATAAGACGAAACAAATGAAATACGACTTCCTGCGGATAAGCGTGATCTGAAGATGACGCTTCTAATGCAATATCCAATATCCTGTTGATTCCTTTTTTTGTTTTTCCACCTACTCTTCTGTCTCTTTATATTCTGTGTTCTCTAGTGCCAAGTTAGATTAAGATTGTTGACTGCTTTCGTGCACAAAGGAAAGAAGTTCTCTTGCTATTCAGCGGATGTTGATATACATTAAAAAAAAAAAAATGAAAGCAGCTTCTACGCAGTAACCAAAATTTTTAATCTTGACTTTTTCCCTATAAATACAGAAAATATTTCAAAGAACAGTCTTATCTGTAATTAGATATTTCTATGCTTTATCTCATGTAGAATTAAGTTCCATCCATCTTAATTAAGAAAATGTTGTGAATTATTCAAAACTTCTTAAGACATCCTTCCTTCTGAGTTTTGAAGAAAATTATGTGCGTTAAAAGGCCCACGATTATCAGTAACTAGAAGGTTAGATTTGCACATAAAAGGTTTCTTTTTTCTGTCCTACTAATTGGTAAAAAAAGAAATTTGGGACGTAACAACCATTGATCATAATTTCTCTAAATTTCTTGATTAATATAAATAAAACTTTTTATTTATATATTTTAACTTATTTCAGTTGTTTTAATAATAGACCCTAATAATAATAATAATAATAATAATAATAATAATAATAATAATAATAATAATAATAATAATAATAATAATAATAATAATAATAATAATAATAATATAGCAAAAATGAGAAATGACAATACCCATTCTCTGAAGTGCAGGTCTTTGGATCAGGCAATCCTTATGTCTTACAAGGTACATTCGAGAAGTGTCCCCTCGGGATTCGTGTAAAATTGATTCAAATGTAAAGTTCTCCGCGGCCCAATGTGTATTGTACTAATTTTAGCGGCCCATACCGATAATTTGCATATTTATGGGCCTTCATATACCCGGAATTCAATCATACACTACTATAACGCTCGGACACAACATTGCTTTCATATTCAAAACAAATTAGATCAAGTACTGCTTCTCTTACACATGTTGTTCACCCTGTCCGCCATCTTGGATTCGCCATGTTACATTCAACTTTCGTTTTTTTAAAATAGGAATAGGTGCAAGTGATACATCAAATTTATGTATAATTTTCTTGGAAATTCACTGGTGTAGTGAATTTTACAGTAGCTTGTACCGTTTGGAAGGTATTGCATGTTAAATCCGTCCAGGCACTTCGCGAATAGACATTGCAGAGTAACATCAGTTACGCTTACGTTTTTGATGTTAACAAATCAAAACAATTTCTAACTGGAAAAATACTGTAGGTATGAACAAACTCTTTACAACGTTGGTGTCATAATTCTTATTATATTTCTGAAAGTGATTGTTATTACTTCCATATTATACTATAACAAGGAAGTATTGAATTATAGTCAAAATGCCTAATGAAATCCAGATGCTACCAGATTTGGACGAAGACCTACCATTTCTGTATTGACGTCTGTCTCTCTGTATGTATGTACTGTACTTTCAGAGAATATTCCGTCAACAATAAATCACGTAAAAGATTAAATAAACACATGAAGCTCTACACAACTTCCTATTTGGTTCAATATTAGTAAAGTGCTTGACATTTAACATGCAATACCTTGCAAGCGGTACAAGCTACGGTTCAGAAAATTGTACATGAATTTGATGTATCACTTGTACCTATTTCTATTTGATAAACAAAAAGTTGAATCCAATGTGGCGGATCCAAGATGGCGATTGGGGTGGGAAATATGCGTCAGAGAAGCAGTACTTGATCCAACTTGTTTTGCATATGCCCACATTAATGTCCAGTTACATCTAAAAGAAACTAAAAGCAATTTTGTGTCCGAGCGTCATAGTAGTGTATGAATGAATTCTGGATATATGAAGGCCCATAAATATGCAAATTACCGGTATGGGCCGCTAAAATTAGTACAATACACATTGGACCCCAGAGAACTTTGCATTTGAATCAATTTTAGACGAATCCCGAGGGGACACTTCGCGAATACACCTTGTTAGTAGATCTCTCGATTAAACCAGCTTTGATGTTACATTAAATCAATCCATTAGCAAATGAGCTTCAATTTTTCATTCTGTTAATTTTTGAACCAATTTTCATTTCTAAAACAATCGATCTTCAAATCAGTTTCCATTTTCGATCAATCAATCAATTTTTGAATCGGTCTATATTTTCAACCAATCGATGAATTTTCGAATAAATTTTGTTTTTTCATTCAATAAATCAAGTTTTGAATCATCTTCAATTGAGACACTTATGATGTTCATATCATTCCGCCTCACCATGATGACGTAGAAGGTAAGGATTTCATTGAATAGACTAGGGATTGAGATGCATGACAAGTGTGGAAGGAAGTTGGTTATTCACTGTTGTGTTACAGAATATTCAATCCATTCTTAGCAAAACTAATGCGTGTTGGCCTTCTTGGTCTTACCCATTCAAATGTTTGTCATTCAACAACCTTTATGTTTGAGATGGAAGTCTAAATACAACCATAGTTTTTTCAAAGAATTAGAAACAATAGTTGGAAACACGCAACATTATCTGCATAAGAAAAGACCCATGATAAAGTAACATCAATTGTGTCTGATATTAGAAGCCATTAAACAATATTTCAAAGAATAACTGAATTACATTGCGTCATAATGATGATACAGATGGATGATTCACGTATCACTTCTTTAGAAATGTGTCGCTGACATCATTGTTGCGAAAGCTTTGAATTAACACTTGCAGCTTCTTTTGCATTGTGTGGGCAAAATGCATAGTTAATTGACAATGGGACTGCAATGCGTAATTGAGCTACGAGAACTATTTTCCCAGAAGACATGACAAGATTAACAAACCAACGCGAATGGAGCTTGGCAAGGAAGATATTAATTCGCAGCAACTGCGCCCTGAAGTTAACCCAATTTTCCTTCGTTCTTGAGTTCAACTGCAATTGTATTTTATCATTAAAAAACAAAACTATTGGTTTGCTAAAGTGATTC
Source organism: Thermobia domestica (assembly GCF_964235325.1). Taxonomy (NCBI): domain Eukaryota; kingdom Metazoa; phylum Arthropoda; class Insecta; order Zygentoma; family Lepismatidae; genus Thermobia; species Thermobia domestica. The sequence continues at coordinate 94,139,832 of NC_137461.1, forward strand.
AATAAAATAACTTACACCTTTGACGGAATTTTAAATTTAAAAAAAAAAAAAAATGTTTTAGATTACATTCCACGGTTATACGTTAAAATGGGTCTGAGATTGTACCCGAGATTCCTCATATCAAATAGAAACATTCAACCACTAAGGCATCGTAATCCCCTTTGATCCTATTCTATACAGCCTCTACTTCTTGTAACATGCTTAAGAACATTTTACGAAAACCTTATGAATCTTAGCTTCACAACCCACATTATTCTCTCAAACGGTAATATACGCCAAAGAAGAAGTTCAAAAATTGAAAAGCAAGTTAAAAACAAACATTGGTGACTTACTAAATCTCCCTGCTAACGCTACGAGCACAGATAAACTGAAAGGAATGTTCAAAAGTCAGATAGTAGGAATACTGTATATATATATATATAATACACTATAAGACAGTATAGTAGGAATAAGTAGGGTATGACAAAAATCATATTACATAGAATTTTTCCTTTCTCGTTTCAGATTACTGTATACAGTTGAGTGAATGAAGGAAAATACTGATGCAAGACGTTACAGTTACAAAGGTGCAGCAAATGGATTTATCAACAGTAATCTAGACAGTGCACCGATCACGCACAACGTAGTAGCAAAATTGATACAGCAATTCATGATAGAAAGACTGGAAGTGTGCACGATAAGACACGCAGTGTAATCACAAGCCTGCACAGACATCGCCCAGTGTGTTACCATCTGTGTACAGAAGCCCAACGAGGAATCTATCGGTGGAACACGACGTAAACCAATTGAGTGTGCATGTGTCACTTTCTGCACAAGGAGATGACATCCATTCTAGATTCAGTTGTTGCAACACCTCACTGCAGGTGATCCTGATTTTGCATAAATTCTTTTGCTCAGTGACGAGGCGTTGTTTTACGTTAATGGGAAGTTAACAAAACAAAACTGAAGGTGGAGTGATATAAATCCTCATCTATCAGATCCCACGAAGGTACAAAGAGGGGTAGGAGAATCATAATCTGGTGCGGAATTTGGGGAAAGAGAAAAATCTGTTCATTTTAAAATCAAATGTACGGTACATGAATTGCCCTGTTCAAAATTGATTATCCTGAATTTAATTGTCTGTTTTTGAAATGTTATGCCATGATGTAATCTCTCTTTGTCAAACCTAAGACCGTGGGGGGGGGGATCTCATAATTTGTACGTGAGAGATACTGGCGACCACCATTTTTGGATTGACGAGTGCGTGTGACTAAAATTTTGCGCCCTGATCTATTGTATATACAAAATATATTTAGTGAATTTGAAAACTTGTAGAATAGCTATCTACTTAGATTATATATCTATAGACAAAACATCAAACCACGTTTGCGTTTGCTTCTCTCGTACGATACAACTTTTCCGTCAATGCATAATGATTTTTTTCCTTAATGTGGCGAGTTAATAAATATGAAAATAGTAGATTGAGAATACTAACAGTTTGTGAAGCATTTAGTATGGCCAGTGCTGGGACCACTGGCCTCTGTTAAAATTCAGTTGTATTATTATTATTATTATTATTATTATTATTATTATTATTATTATTATTATTATTATTATTATTATTATTATTATTATTATTATTTATTTATTTATTTATTTATTTATTTATTTCTGTATATGTTCAAAAATTCATCTCAAACGTAGGCCGTTTTACCAAGATGATGAGACACATTGATTTCATTTTTATATTATAGCATGGGCGTCTCTGGCGGGGGAACGAGGGGGACGCGTCCCCCCAAATATTTTGAAGTACAAAATATTCAATATTTTATTCTCATTTACTTTATTTACTAACGACAGAATAACATAAATAATAAAAGTATATTTATTAGGTGTATAATATTCAGGCTATGAAACGATTAGGCTATAAGAATTCTTGATATACCTCAGGGGGTCCGTAAATGGAATTGAAGATAATAAACAAGTTGGACTAGGTACTACCATTTAAATCACTTTCTTTGATGTCCCCCCAAATTTTACATGCCAGAGACGCCACTGTATTATAGGATACAATAATATTACAAATTTGAGTTACAATATACAATGTTTTCTCTTCGAAAACGTTAGATAAAATCACTGACATTGTGCTTCAGAAAGTGTTTGAACAGTGACTTTGGTGAACCACTAATAAGAAATTATTTTCCCTTTTATGATTTTTTTAAACAATATCTTCGGGAACGTCCTGTAGAAATCTTTCGAAAAAAAAAAACATATTTCGAAAGTGAACATCATTTCATTAATTTGTGAAACTTATGTAATTTAAATCAGCTTCCATACAAAGGGGCAAATTTTGAAATCGGCGAACTAAATCAAGTTTGCTACGAGATGGCGCATTAGTCGATTCATATTGCAGTTCTGGATTGTTGGTGAGCTCACTTTTACTTCTTTTTCATTTCCTCTTCAAGGTTTGTGATTTTGCGTATAGAGGTCTCCACTTGCTTGGAAAAATCGTTCGTATGCTTGTTTACCATACGTTTATATTCTATTACGAAATAATTAAAAAAAAAAGACAGGTGCAATCACCAATAAGATTCAATCGAATCTAGTCCCTTCGCCCATAACAAAAAAAAGAAAGTCGCTGTGAGTCAAAAAATTGCATTTTTATTTTCACCAGGAATTTACATCTTACATTCGTCACAACGATGTAACTATTAATTTCTTTTTGTACATTTTTAACATAATTTCAGCGAGTTTGAAAAGTGGTCGTATTTAAATCCCGTGTCAATCGATATCTTTGATTTACTGGATAATCAATTTAGCTCCGCGTACCACTTTAATTGTAAAATTTTGCCTACAATTAGCAAAATGCTCTTGAAGAATTTAATCTTTACGTCCTTCGTCAGTGGTGAGATTATATAGAACGAGGCGTATTTTAAAATTGGTATCTCAAGGTGAACCACCAAGTCTGTATGACGCCCTCCAACAGGGAATCGAACCCGAAACCTTGTGTACCCGCTCTCGTCACTAGATTAGAGACAGGACTTATTATTTAAGTAGAGAAGTCATGATTTATCGAAGTATTCATTCACTCCTTCCAATTAATAATAATCTTTCTTAATATTTCGTGTTCCTTCTAAGCATCAACTACTCATCGAAGATAATATAAATTTTAAAATGAAATGATTATTTTTTTAGTTTAACGTCCTACGATTATGCCCTTTATGCTAAGGGAGACGAAGATTAAAGCAAATTAATGATGATGGAGGAATTGGTGGAATGAGACAGTGGGAGTAAACAGGAATACCTCGAGAAAATCCTCGGACACAATGTTGTACACCACAAACTTATTTGGCCGGGTATCGAATCAGAGACCGCACACTACTAGAGGTAAGTGCTCTACCACTGAGCCACGTGTCCAAGATAAATTAAATTGCGATCATATCTTATTGTTGTGAAGGGTATATTCGTTAGCAAATGGTGTCTCAGTGCAACCTCTTTGCATTCTAATTCCTCCGCCGTCCCACGTGGACAAAATTGTCTCCAAGGAAACTTGGTAATTATATTGTGTTTCAATAGGCACAAGAGTTTCGGTTTAGTTTATCGTAATCCTGAAGAGAATTGTAAAGGAAAATCATTTATTTATTTATTTGAATTCGGAATTGAGTAACATAAAAATACTAATAATCAGAAATTTAAAAAAAAAAAAAAACATTTTCTGGAATTTTTTGAAATCGAAATTAGTAATTTCTTTCTAATTCCATTTCTATATTTCTTAAATGTGAAAAAAATCATGTTAACTCACAAGTTATTTTATTTGCAGAAAATTAATTTACGTACACAGAATTTGGTCATCAAAGTTGATTATAGCACCAAATATCGATGTGGGTAACCTTTAAGCAAATAAGTATATGCTTAGGGCATCAATTGAAGGAGCCACCAAAGAAAATTTTCATACTCGAATTTACCATGGGCCATGGGCCATATGTTGCAGTACTGTAAATGGTGCAGCTGAACCAGAATCTGCAAAAGATCCCTTAACATTCAAAGAAGAAAATTACACACCGATATGCAATAAGAAGAACATTCAGGGAGAGCAGACCTCCGCCATAATTATGATATCAAAGGATAAAGAATCCACCCATGTAATAAAAGCAGAGGAAACTTTGTGTGTAGGTTGTGAAATTTGAATATTTTCTGTACAACGTCAAGGAAAAAACTTACACATATTTCGCCAAAAGTAATAATAGCAATATCCTTGGCCGAAGTAAAAATGATAGTAATAGTAATAACAGAAGTATTGATTCGACTGCAAGGAAGGGAATGACGAATGTAACAGTTTGCTTCGCTGTAGCAAAAAGAGTTCAGCTGATCGAGCTGAAATGTAGTACATGGATTGAGACAAAAAGTGCCAAGTTTGAAAGGATGCTACTGAATATAAATTAAGGGGATGGTTAATAAATCGCAAAAAGCTAAAACTCATACATAAGTGGCATCACCTACATGTGCGATATATTAAAATGTTCGACTTTTTTACTGAATTGAACGATATATAGGTTAGTATGGTTCACGCCTATATTGATCCATTCATCTACGTATATCCTGGAGGAAATATGTAGTTCATTCTTGGAGGTGAGTTCTTTCCGGACAATTCTCAAAAATGACACATAATTTTGTTAATATTTCATAAATTTCATAAATAAATCGTCATTCCTATGCTATTCATTTTTCATAAATACAAATTTTCATTAATAACCCTAATATATGGCGCAAGTAATTTCTTATGAAAAATGCACAAGTGACAGTTTACTTTTGTTCGTATTTCAGAAGAAAATGTTTCATTAAACACAATATGATTGATTCGACTGCAATGACACTCTTCCCAGGGAATAACAAATTACTCGTAGCTTCGCTGCAGCAAAAATCATTCAGCCAATCAAGCTGAAATTTAGTACACAGATGAAGGTTAAGAAGTGCCAGGTCTGAAAGGATCTTATTCAATATATGTTAAACAGATGGTTAATAAATCGCAAACTAAAAACAAAATTATAATTCATACGTAGATGGCGCCACCTTCATGTAATACTGTATATCAAAATGTCCCAATTTCTTTTTTTCAACTGATTTGAATAATTTATAAATTAGTAAGGTTCGCGCTTATATTGACGTATAGGCCTATAACAAAGGAAACATGTAAATCGGAAGAAAAAATAATAACTGATATCAAAATCAAGAGAGAGCGTAATTAGCCTTATTAATTGAGAAATTTGGATGTGAAGAGTAGAAGGATCCAATCTTATCATGACTGGATATTATATTAATTAACCATTTCCATCTTCATTTTTTTAACTTGCACCTTCATCATTTATTGAGCTTCATCTCCCTATCTAACTCCATACTGATCCCTCCAATAACTAGAACATGGAAGCAAAGATTGTAGAACTTTTTTCTCGACAATAGATACCGATCACTATTTATTACGGGTATGACTATTCACTCATCCTGAAAAGGCAAACCACGTTACCGAAAGTTGTTATTGATCTCAGAGACAAACATTGGCGGCTTCAGGATTCGTAAACAAGGACACGATAAGCAAAGCAGCGTCCCTGTATATTTATATATGATAGAATAAAAATGGATTACACAATTCTACATCCTCTTGTATATATTAACAATACCTTTACTAAATGACGTGTCTAAATGTGCAATTTACTGCAGAAGCAAAACAAATACAAAAGCAAGCTATAATTATTGGGTAAGTTGTAACTTAATTTTCTTCACATTGAATTTTAATTCTAAAAATTCTCCCTTTTCCGTTCATCCATTGATAAATTTGTGTAATAAAATTTTGCTTCTGTGTCTCTTCTAGTAGACAATTTATTAATCTATAGCTATTATAGTAACAAGAAATAGTATTTTATTTAATGATAATGAATAAAATACAAATAATAACATGTAGCAATGTCACGTGTACACTACATGAAGGAGGTTTGGTGTTTTATGGTGTGATATTTTCACAATTATTATTGAAACCGGAAGTATTAGCATATTTATACTACTTCCGGTTTAGTAGAAATATTAGAGTGGAGATGGAATATATTATTAAGCCACTTAATGATTTGCAAAAAAAAAAAAAAAAAAAAAAAAAGATTCTCGTTGTACGCTACCGTTCCCACTTTAGAACCATCAACTTTTAAACTGGAAATGGTTGATTTCTGTCACTTACGGTTTTAGTAGGGACTTAAGGATGGAAAGGAAATATATTCTTCGGACATTTAATTGATTGCATGAAACAACTTCTCTGTATATATTACTGTTTTTACTCTATAGTGATCAACGTTAGTAGCTAAAGGTATGCCACATTGACTTGATCAGTAGTCTTCCGTTGCAAGCGCTGCTATCGGCTGAAGAAATTTCACTCGCTTTCTCTCGCTTAGCAACAGCTGAACCCTTATTGGCTCAACCCATGGGTGTGTGAGGGTGTGAGCTTTAGTTTGCATTTTTGCCACGGCTCAAGACATTTTGGCAGCACAATAGTAGCAAGAAAGCTTTCGGCCAGTTGGCGCGTGCTTGGCTTTTGGCTTTCTACGCTTGCACTTGAAACGCATGCTTTCATACAATCTGTCTTTTGTTGTGCTTGTAAGCGATGCTTTAGACCCTTCACAGAGCGTCATAACATCACTAGCCGATCATTGGCTATTGACTTGACTTGTAAAATGCTTGCTTCGAGCTTGAATGGAACACTAAATGCAAGGTTGTTCCCATGTAACTTCGTTACTGGAATTCAGCTTGAGGCGTGGTTGCACGTTTTCCAATCAAGCTGGATTCAAACTTGGCTGACTTGAAATTCAAGCTTATAACATGTTGTTTGCAAATTGCCTCTGCTACTAGGTTGGAAGTGGGGGATTTCTGCCACTTCCGGCTTTAGTAGAAATATTAGATTAAAAATAGAATATATTCTTGGAACTCTTAATTGATTGGAGGGAACAGCTTCTCAGTAACCGTTACTATTTTCACTTTATAACAATCAACGTTAAATCCGTTAATGGTTGGTTTCTGCCACTTTCGGTTGTAGGAGGAATATTAGAGTAAAAATAGAATATATTCTTGGAACGCTTGTTTACAGAAAACCGCTTCTCGGTAGCTATTACAGCTATTATTGTGTGGCGCTCAATGTTAAAACTGAAAGTGGTTGATTTGTGTCACTGTCTGTTTGAATAGAAGGTTAAGAGAGAAGATGGTACCCATTCTCAAAACGCTAAATTGATTTCAAATAAAAGGTACGGATCACAGCACTAAAATTTATCACTCCAATTCCTTAAACTTAATGATATTATGCAGCAGTTATTAATTATATATTTCTTCGTGAAATACGAACAAAATTCTAAGGAAATTTCGGGAAAATTGACCGAAAGAAAACTCATCCCCGAAAGTAATCTTCCACAAATAGATTTCTCTATAAGAAGTAACTTATGCCATATACTAGAGTTATTAATGAAATATTTATATATAAAATATCAACATTACAGAAATCATATTTCACAAAACTGTGAAAATCTCACTGGTAAACTACCTCTTGTGGATATTCTGATGGAAATTATTTATGTAATATTAAAGGAATAATAATGAAATGTTTGTTTGTGAAATATGACCAAAATCACCCGAGTCGTTTTTTTAGAAAGTACACTCTTAAAAATTTCACTAGGGCTAAGGTGTTTTACTAGGGTGTATTATTGCTAGTGCTTAATAACTATACAGGATAAAGGATTTCAGTTGTAGCAGAGTGAGAATGGATATGAGAACGCAGTACGGTGATGCATCTGAAGTACACCAACCATACCATTATGAGAGTAGAGGAAGTCAACGACATGTGAAAATAAACATATAGATTTGATCAGACAAGATTCTTGGAAGTTATCAGCTGAGACGTATTCAATTAATGTTGTAATGTAAGTTTATGTTGCTTAATGATGGAATATTACTGTAGTAATTGAACCGAGTTTACAGTAAGAGCACAGGTAAAGAATGAATGCGTCAGTTACTGTAAATATTTTTCTACCCTTTTTATTATGTAGCAATAAATAGAATGGGAAGGTATGTCAATGTTTTACACCCTTTTCCATTCGTTATAATATGCAAACTAGCTTATGTATGGAAACAAAGAACACATAAGTTATCTGTGAAGTTAGAAACAGCGTTGAAAAAAGTGTGATTTATTATTATGGAATTGTAATGCAGAGGTACTGATCACCTAGCATAGATTGGCGCCTCCTTTTTTCCTTACCAGTAATCTTTTTAATGACATATGTTTGCAGGTTATTTGTGGCTTATAGTCACTGTGCGAATTGAATATTTCGTGCAGATTGATTACACAAATCCATACAGAAATTCATGAAATATTTACTTCTTTCTGAATTCACTTTCTGTGCCTTCAGTAGTCATTTTTGACGTGCGCACTTGCATCTCAGGTGCAGATTTCAGATACAGATACCTTGTTGAAAACCACCAACCAACCCGTCCTAAATGACCACTAAAATCATGAATGCTATCTAACAGAGTCAAAGCAGCAGTGCAGGAAGGTACCGCGCGTTAGCAAGGGGATACGTCCGTAGGAGGCAGGCGTGTTAGCGATGGTGGGTATACGCATAAAGGAGGATTATGGAAAGCCACTGCATTTACGATGCAAAGATATATTTTTGTTAAAGTCTTCTGCTTGTTACATTGAGGTGTGCATTTACATTCCTCCGGACAGATTCATTTTAAGAGGTGTTGTCCAAAAACACCAACCAACCTGTGCTAGGTGGCCACTAAAAAGAATGAATGCTATCTAACCGAGTCAGGGCATGAGCGCAGAATGGTGCCGCGCGGGTGCGTCCATAGGGGCAGGCGCGTTAGCGATGGTGGGTATACTCGTAACCAAGGATTATGGAAAATCACTGCTTTCACGATACAAAGATATCTTTTGCACGTCACATTGTCCTTTATTAATCTACCACTACTTACCTTATGGGCGAATATGTGCATACCATATTTGACTTTCATTGATACATTTTCACGTAAATATGCATCTCACAGATAAGAGCACATCATATACACTAATCCACTAAAATATTATTACAAATTTCTTCTGTAAATTTTACAAATATGTGAATCCGGATAATCAATCTGCACCGAATATTTTTCCCAGGGGAGGAATGAATTTCACCCATATACGCATCCAATCGTCACACACATATACTATATATATATATATAATTTGAAAAGTTATTTCTGCTAGGGATGAAAATTTTCTCTTCTAGGGGCGATAAATTTTCTTAGAGGGGAAATCCCTGGCATCCCCCGTCAATTCGCACACTGCATATAGTAATGTCCCCATTTCTTCTTAATTTAACGTAGGAGCTGCGGTAGCTCAGTGGTAGAACGTTTAATTCTGGTGAATGAGGCTCTTGGTTCGATCCCAGCTCGCGGCAAATGAGCTTTGTGGTGAAAACAACACAGTGTGCGTGAGTTGTGTCGGGATTGTCATGTTTCTTTCCATTTTTATCATTCCACTATCTAATTCATTCTCAAGATCATCGTCTCCTTTACCCTACCCGACAGAAATGTGGGACGTAAAACTCAAATATTTCGTTTCTTTTTTTTAGTTTTTAAAATTTAATGTCCCAAGATTGAGCTGCAAGGATAAGGGAAACAGTGATAGAGATGGATAATAATAGTGTAGAGAAAATGTGGACGTTCGTTTCTTGGCAGTTTTTACAGAATTTATCTGCTTAGATTTTTGGTTTGTTGTAAACCAAACGTTTCGTTATTAAGGAATGTAATTTTCTTGCATTGAAATAAAGGTTTAAATGTGTTATATTTTAAACAATGTAACTGTAGATGTTTATTCAATATAAATTCTGTAGCTATGTACTAATACATGTAGTTTGATTTTTTTTATTTTTATTTTATTTTATTTTATTTTATTTTATTTTATTTTATTTTATTTTTTTATTTATTTTTTTTTTTGCATGTTTACATTTTGTTTATACCCTTTCCCCTTTTCCTTATCGTATTTGAGAACCCTGTTTCTGTGCACCGTTTCTCGCTTTGGAGAAAGACATTTCTCAACTTTTTTTTTTTTTTTTTTTTTTGCACCCTCAGAAATGAAACATAATTCTTCGCGTTTAAGTTATTATTTCTCAAAATGATTTGAGAAAATCGAAATCTCACTTTTAAGAATATATTACTCAGTGCACAGGTAAGAAACGGATGTTTTCAAATACGAGGTTTTTTTTTTTTTTTCGAATTTAAGAAATCATTTTTAACAGGTAGTCTGAAAAAACTTATCCTCAAGAATGAACTACCACTTGTGATTCTCTTCGTAAGGAATAACTTACAAAAATTCTAGATTTATTAATTAAATATCAACAAAATGACATGACTCGTTGAGAAAATCGTCCAAAAAAAAAAAAAAAAAAAAAACATCACTAGGAATAAACCCTTGCAGGCGTTTTCAACCAAGTAAGTTATGCTACATTGTCAGATTAATATTGAAATATTTATTTATGAAATTTGAACAAAATCGTTTGAGTCGTTCTTAAGAAAATCGTCCCAAAGAAAACTCATCCCCAAGAATAAACTACTCCTCGCAGATTTTTTTTTTTTTTTTTTTTTTTTTTTTTTTTTTTTTTTTTTAGCACAAGTGAATTATACTATATTATCAGGTTACTAATGAAATATTTATTTATGAAATGTGAACAAAATCACTTGAGTTATTTTTGAGACAATCCTCAGAAGAAACTGATCCCAAAAGTAAACTACCCTTTCTCAAAGTTCCCCAGGTAATTCATAGGACGCATGCGCGTTGGATTCGAACGGATGAAAGAACTCTTGAAGAACGAAATAATTCCTAACTTTTCCGGTAAAGGTGACACATAAAAGGTCTTGAATCAACGTTGAATCATTCGCCATCTATTGAATTAATGGTTAATTAACTGGCGTTATCTACGCAATCTAAATACATTTGTAAAAACTTTCAAATATATTTTAGGGTAAAACGATAAGTTAGAGCCCAATTTCTGTATTGTCTTGGAGTTTACGTGTCTGTACAAAATTTCAGAGCTATGAAGGTATGTGAAATTTAAGTTGCAAGATTTGACTTTAAGAAACAAACAATCGAACTAAAAATAACCTGATAATTGTAAACAGCTCTCTCAGCGGTTTTATAATCATCGTGCGCCCTCTCTTCATAAACCTCATATGCAAGTGAATAACTGAGAATTTCTGGAATGATGATAATGGAACAAAGCGGGAAAATCGAGACAATGCACAGATAACAACTTTTTTTTTAATATTGTTATGAAGTCTTACCACTGAGCTAGCTTAGTTCCAATAAATTATAATGCACATTTTAGCAGATATGTTGGCGTATTAATCTCTGTATTAGCATATTATCCCAAAATATACATAGATGTGTCCGGTTGCATAACTTCCTTCCGGTGTTCGTGACTTATCTTACTTGTCACTTATCCCATCGCAATGTTAAAAATACTTTATCGAATTTTCTTTTTCCATCCCTTGAGAGTAATTGAAAAAAAAAGAAAGAAAAAGAAAAATTTGGAGAGGCCAAACGGAGGAGCAAAGTTCAAAGGCTGGTCCCTCCTTCCTTCCTTCCTTTCAGATCAAGCCGTGCCGAATCAGCTCGTCCGTTCCGTTCCGTTCGGAAGGAGGAAGAGACGATGCAGGTCCCGTTAGCAGTGCAAGGGAATGGAAGGGAGCGGAAGATCAGTGACTGAGAGAGCAGAGCAGAGCGCAGAGGACGACGAACAGCGTTGGCCGAGAAACAGGAGTGGAATATGTGCCGGTCGTTGACAGGGAGCTCGCGACGCCGTAGAAAGAGAGGCAGCGTTGCCAACTATACCAAAATATTATGTATATAATCATGGCTGACTTACAGATAAGAACTCAAGAGCAGACGGTTGTTAACAATGATGTGTAGTCACAAAATCAACATCAATCGTAGTTACTTCTCGCTTGCTAAACAGTTCTTTCCTCTTAATCCAAGTAGCCGTGCAATTGCCTCACGATGGTGGGTCAATATGCTTGTCCTCATCAGGAATCGAAATCGACGTAAGTCTAATTAGAAATCCATGCAATAATAATAATAATAATAATAATAATAATAATAATAATAATAATAATAATAATAATAATAATAATAATAATAATAATAATAATAATAATAATAATAATAATAGTGCTAAAATTCCATGGTAATTCAAAACATGTCGACCATGCCATAGCAGGGGTTAAAGCGGATTCTACTCTTTCTTCCCTTCCGTATGTCACTAGTGTACCGTAAAGAAGGTTCAGTGACTGCTTACACTCCTACAGATTTATTCAATGGGGGAGTTACATCTTTATTTTACTTTTGTGATTTTCTAGTTAACAAAACTTTATTTTTATTTTACTTTTGTCGTTTTGTCGTTTACATTTATTTTTATTTATTCTATTTAACATTTTTTAAAATTTATACAAAAAGGAGAAAATTTCATATAGACTTATGCAGTACAAAAACAATTAATGATTTTGAATTATCGTAAGTGTTAATCAAAGAAACGTACGATTCCATCAGTAAATTTTCGAGATACTTCTAATGTAATTTTATTATATACATGATTTTCTTGGGCCTGTGGTGGCTGACTAGTAGAGTCCACACCTCTGCTGTGTGGGATCCTTTGTTCGATCTCAGCACCAGCCAAGTGATCTTTGTCTCGATTCCTGGTTCGATTCCCGATGAAAGCTCAAGTGGATCAAATTCCATGTTAAGCTGTTGGTCCACATCTCGTATAGCCTGGTTGGTGAGAGGGGTCACGTAATTCGAAACAAATAAACAAGTCAAATTCTCAGTAGACAAATGATTTCTGGTTGTTATCGCCCTTCTCAATATGTCATTAGCCTTAGGTGTTATTACTAGTAAGACTAATTTATTTCCTATAAATTACTTGTTATTGATTGAGAATCAAGCAAATGCTTAGTAAGGCAACATCACATTTCATTTTTCTTGTTATAAAATAACAAGAACACAAAGAATATCGTGAAAAGCAGATTATATGGATCAAATGTTTTAAAAGTGAGTGGGTTATAACATCAAAACTAAGATTACTTTATTATTATTATTATTATTATTATTATTATTATTATTATTATTATTATTATTATTATTATTATTATTATTATTAATAATAATAATAATAATAATAATAATAATAATAATAATCATAATAATAATAATAATAATAATAATAATAATAATAATAATAATAATAATAACTAAAGGGACTAATAACCTTCCCCGCTGGAACAGTAGTTAGCGTGAGCGCCTTTAGCGCACATCGCATAGTGTTAGTGTTAGAATCCAAGAGGGAAGGAATTGAAATTTGAATCCATTCCATCTTAAGGAGGATTTTTATGCAAGCTTGCGTCGCGTTCTTTGCTTACGATTTACTATGTGTACCCAACAGAAAGTTGTGTTACACATAGAACAGATACTTAAACAAATTTCTCAATTATCTATTCAGCCAAATCGTAAGCAAAGAACGCAACGCAACCTTTGCATAAAAATCCCTCGTTAAACTGTAGATTCATATCTCATACAGCCTCGGTGCTGAAAAGAGACGCTGAACCTCAACAACAACAACAAAAAGAATAAACAAATAATAGAAATGAGCTTTAAATTATTATCACTTCTAAAACTACATTATCATATTCCTTTTAACTTTCGAGCGGCGAAAGGAGAGGTGACCGGGAAGATAACCGGATTCGACATTTCAACAGATTTACAAGTTTCATACTATATACACACCGAAAAAGTATTTTTTTTCGATTCTGTCTATCTGTTCATCCGTTCCTCTTGATATATATTCGCCTAGAGGCCATGCCGTGCAACGTATGAGATCAAATTTTAAACTTAAGGTTTTTATGTGATTCTCCAGGGAGTTATTCGATTTTTCTTCCTATTCCTAAAAAGTAAGGGTAGTTTACTGGATTAAAATCAAAATTTTGCTATTTTCTCAAAAAGGGCTCTTACGATTTTGATTATATTTCATAAATTAACTTTTCAACAACAACCCCATACTGTGGAATAAGTCATTTCTCTGGGTAAAATCGAGAAGGGATAGTTTACTTTTGGGGATAAATATTTTTCAGATGATTTTCCAAAAATGACTAGCAATTTTGTCGATATTTCATAAATAAATTTTGCATTAATTGCCTGACAACATGGTATAACTTATTTGCCCTGAAAAAATTACGAGGAGTAGTTTATTCTTGAGGGTTTTTTTTTTTAGACAATTTTCTTAAAAATCCCTCGGGCGATTTTATTCATATTTCAAAAATAAATGTTTCTAATAACCTGACAATATGGGATATCTCGTTTGTCCTAAAAAATGTACGAATGTGAATATTTTTTCATACGATTTTGCAAAAACGAATCAGGAGATATTGTTCATATTTCATAAATATTTCCTTAATAACCTGACAATATGGAATAACTCATTTGCCCTTAAAAGATATACGAGGGATAGTTTATTCTTGGGGGTGAGATTTTTTTTAAGGGAACTATTTTCTCAAAAACAATTCAGACGATTTTGTTCATATTTCATTAATTACTCTATAACTCTAATTACTATAACTACTCTATAACTCTATAACACTAATTACTCTATTTTGTAAAATATTCATTACGAATAGATTCACATGAGGTAGTTTACTCTTGGGGTGAGTTTTTTTTTTTTTTTTTTTTTTTTTTTTTAATAGCTGTAGCACAATACCTAGGTATGATTTAGTTTAAGGAATTGGAGCGACAAAGTTTAGTGTAGTGACTCGTACCTTTTATTTCGGTTTCCTTTCCTCTACATAAAAATAGTGATAGTGTTGCTAATTTCGTAATGTTAGGATAGAACTAATATAAAACATTGGTTTAGGTTTAGAATACTGCTGCTGTAATTACCTATTTACATCTATCGCAATATTTCATGGGTAAACGTATATGCTACAAGGCTAGAAATAACATCAATTCTAACATGCGTGTGTTTGTAGATATAGTCTTGTGGTCACCACAACTGAGGTTTAAGTATGGCAAATAAAATGGTTGATCACAATGTCTTGTTAGTGGTATTGTGACTTCATTTTCCTTTCCGAAAAGGGCTGATGTAAAAATGTTTTCTAAGAGAAAGTTGTTTCTACTGATTTTCTTTTTCAGCACCAAAGAAAACACTAGTTATACATGTTACCAAACATTAAAAAAAAAAAAAAAAAAAAAAAACTTTATTTAACCTAACTATGAAAAAAAGTTATAATTTAGCCATAAGATTATGACTACCTCCAAACACTGAGAAATACAAGATCCAATTTTGTCCCTAGGAAAAATTTCGACTCTGACCGCCTCGGAGACGTCTCTTATCAGTAAATAGGCCATTTTGAAATAGTAGTTTTAGCACTGTTTTCCTTTCTTGAACATTTTAGTACTCTTCATAAAACTAGTTATTGTAATAAAGTTTACGCTGATAAGGTTTAAATTTTATTTATGCTGGCCAATTTGACTGTGGGCATCAAACTTCGGGAGATGATTCTTGACAATAAATAAATAAATAAAAGAATTCTAACAATCCGAGGTGTAGCTAGGTCCCATTTCAAAGCTATCAGCTATCATAGTGCGAAAAATCAGCTCTTGAAGCGCCTAGTTTCAAAGCCATTGAAGCTAGTGCAAGTGGTGAAAGAAAATATCAGGAAAATATTATACTGGAAATATCAAATATAGTAAAACAACGAAGTATACCAACTCTAATTTATCAACAGTAATACTGCAAAAAGTACATTAGCAACCACATATAGTGGACTATGAAGGAATCGAATATTGTCACAATCGCAAACAAAAGTTTCTTACCATTACTTAGCCCTGGACCCAGGGAGACTGATATGCTCTTCTTTTCTGAGTGATGTCACCTGTAGATCTTCTTCACCTTCGAAGAAAAAGTTGTTCTTGTTGCTGTGCGAACTATACATATTCTAACTACATATCCAATCAGCACTTGCTCAATGAATTTTAGAAGTGAAGCAGAGGTGTTCATTCCTCATGGTCCCAAACACATCTCTTTAAGTTCTACTGACACGGACACCCCATAAAAAAAAGTACAACTTTTAAATTTACTTACTGCTTCTGACCTCCAGTGCTGCTGCCCCTCTTTGGTTAAAATATATTTTTTTCTTGTGTACATATAATTTTTTTGTAACAAAAGAAACACTGACCAAATCTTCAACACACACTGTATTTTAAACTACAAGTTTCGGACATCTACGATATCATTCATTAGACACTATATAGACACTAATGTGTATGTAGTGTCTATATAATGTTTGATGAAGGATATAATAGATATCCGAAACTGTAACACATTATAGTTTAAAATACAGTGTGTGTTGAAGTTTTGGTCATTTTTATTTATTTATTTATTTATTTTTGGTTATAATATCCAATTCAAAGCCATCGATATTGTTGATATAGTTTTTATATTTAAAAAAGGTTATATTCTAAATGTTTCTACTGTTTTTTCTCGATCTCCTCCAAAGTTTCAATGGCATACTTTGCGTCATAATTGTACCCCCTCCCCTATTGGGTGTCAGAAATATTTTCAGCTCCTACTGAACCTCTGCATTATTTGCTTCTCTCTCTCTCTCTCTCGCTCGCTCGCTCGATCTTTTATTTATTTTTTTACAACATAAAGCAATACTTCATTTTTTTGGCAAAGTTAAAGTAGGAGTGCACGATAGCCAGACTTGGATATCAACAATCGATATCCTCAAAATATCGAAACTTGATCGATGTATTGAATTGTCGACAAAAATGTCAGTAAAGTATTTCGAATGGATATTTCGATCATTCGATATATTAAAATATCGCACAGCCCTAAGTATATATACACTATGTGATCAAAGGTATCCGGACACCTGGCTGAAAATGACTTACAAGTTCGTGGCGCCCTCCATCGGTACTGCTGAAATTCAATATGGCGTTGGCCCACCTTTAGCCTTGATGAAAGCTTCCACTCTCGCAGGCATACTTTGAATCAGGTGCTGGAAGGTTTCTTGGGGAATAGCAGCCCATTCTTCACGAAGTGCTGAACTGAGGAGAGGTATTGATGTAGGTCGGTGAGGCCTGACACGAAGTCTGCGTTCCAAAACATCTCAAAGGTGTTCTATAGGTTCCAAGTTAGGACTCTGTGCAGGCCAGTCCATTACAGGGGTGTTATGGTCGTGTAACCACTGCGCCACAGGCCATTTATACCATTCTGCAGTATGAACAGGTGATCGATCGTGTTGAAAGTAGGGATGCGCAAAACCGGTTTTTGTAAAAACCGAAAACCGGTTTCTATAAAAACCGAAACCCAAAAAACCGACATTGGTTTTCTCCAAAACCGGTTCGGTTTTTCACTGAAACCGATTTCGTTTTTCTCCAAAACTGGTTTCGCTGAAAACTTTTCGAAAAAACATAAAACTATTTCTGTGGAAATGGATTCGGTTTCCGGAGAACAACGAAACACCATTCTGGTCAGAAATAGAACAAATTTTGAAAAAAAAACGGAATCGGTTTTGAAGAAAACCGAAACCGGACCAGGTGAAAAACCGAACCGGTTTTGGAGAAAACCGATAACCGGTTTCGGAGAAAACCGAACCGATTTTGAAGAAAACCGAAACCGGTTTCGGTGAAAAACCGAAAGCGTTTTTTTTAATTTTCAAAAACAGGTTTCGGTTTTTCTGAAAACCGAAAACCGAAAAACCGGGTTTTGTGCCCACCACTAGTTGAAAGATGCAATCGCCATCCCCAAATTGCTCTTCAACAGTGGGAAGCAAGAAGGTGCTTAAAACATCAATGTAGGTATGCGCTGTGAGAGTGCAACGCAAAACAACAAGGGGTGCAAGCCTCCTCCAAGAAAAACATGATCACACCATAACACCACCACCTCCGAATTTTACTGTTGGCACTACACACGCTGACAGATGACGTTCACCGGTCATTCGCCATACCTACACCCTGCCATCGGATTGCCACATTGTGTACCGTGTGATTCGTCACTCCACACAAAGTTTTTCGACTGTTCAATCGTCCAATGTTTACGCTCCTTACACCAAGCGAGGCGCTGTTTGGCATTTACCTGCGTGATGTGTGGCTTATGACAAGCCGCTCGACCATGAAATCCAAGTTTTCTCACCTCACGCCTAACTGTCATAGTACTTGGAGTGGATCCTGATGCAGTTTGGAATTCCTGTGTGATGGTCTGGATAGATGTCTGCCTATTACACTTTACGAACCTCTTCAACTGTCGGCGGTCTCTGTCGGTCAACAGACGAGGTTGGCCTGTATGCTTTTGTGCTGTACGTGTCTCTTCACGTTTCCACTTCACTATCACATCAGACACAATGTACAGTACCTAGGGATATTTAGGAGTGTGGAAATCTCGCGTACAGACTTCTAACACAAGTAACACCCAATCACCTGACCACGATCGAAGTCCGTAAGTTCCGCGGAGCGCCCCATTCTGCTTTCTCACGATGTCTAATGGCTACTGAGGTCTCTGATAATGAGTACCTGGCAGTAGGTGACAGCACAATGCACCTAATATGAAAAATGTGTGTTTTTGCGGGCGTCCGGATACTTTTGGTCACATAGTATATATACGGCAGATATCCCAAAATTACAATTTTCGTGAAGGTATCATGAGACGAGCGAATCCGTTGAACTCCGTTGAATCAAATGCTTTCACGATCACCGTGAGTTCTTTCCTAAGAGCTCGAAAGCAAATAGAATCTTGTAAACTAGCAAAAGAGCTGTTCAATTATTGGATCACTGAGAAACTGAACTATTGGTTCTTGTGTAGGACATCATCAAACATAACTAAGTTTTTAGAAGAAAATTGAAATATTGAGATATCGAACAATCTAATATATCGATATATACGTTTTTTCGACGTTTTAATATTTTAAACAGCTCTAATTAAAAGTTTAAAGACTCATTACTATACAATATACTTAAATGAGACTTAGTACAGGGTGATGATTTGAACGATTTCAACTTATTACACTTTATTATTATTACTATTATTATTATTATTATTATTATTATTATTATTATTATTATTATTATTATTATTATTATTATTATTATTATTATTAATAATAATAATAATAATAATAATAATAATAATAATAATAATAATAATAATAATAATAATAATAATAATAATAATAATAATAATAATAATAATAATAATAATAATAATAATTGTACAAATTACCTAAAATTTTACATATACCGGTAAGTATTATAAATGTCCAAGTTTTATTATTAAAAATGGAACTTACAAATGCTAACTGTGAACTCAGTTTTTACCCTGCATACATTAATTCAGTAATTCCAGTTCTTCCAGACACGTTTCAGCATGTTTTTGTTAAAATTTTGCATTGCACTCTTGCTCTTCACAAACAGCTTTGGCTAGAACTGGTTTGTGTATATTGTTTTTGACATGTTCCAACTTGCACTACTGCTGTAGTGCAAACAATTGATGAAAACATGCTGAAACGAGCCGGAGATGAATTGGATTATCAAATTCATGTATGTAGAATGCAGTGTAACAAAAGAAGTACATATTCAGCATTTGTAAGTTATTCTGTTACAATTTTTACTACAACAACTTAGATAGTTATAGTACTTATATGCAATGTTTATATATAAGGAGTTGAAATCTTTCAAATCATTTTGGAACACGCTGTAGTAATTGACGCTGTCTTTACGTCTTTGTCAGCAACGATAATGTAGACGAGGTTATTTACAGGTTAAAATGAGATCTGAACCACTGTAGCATTTTCGATGCTCTCCCACTGGGAATCGAAACCTGGACCTCGTTAGCCGAAAGCATATGTGCTTGCCACTAATCCAGGGATGAGAAGCAAGCGTGCACCCAGAACTTTTTGTTGGGGGGAGTCCAAAGTTTATTTTTCTGGAGGTCCAATACATCTGTGTAGTAAAGTGAAATAAAATGAAGTCTTTCAGTTTAAGAGTCTTCATCCCGGCGCAATTAAAATACCGCTAATTTTACAGTAATTATGTGGTATCTTCAAATAGATAAGAGACAATTCAAATATGGAACAAGAGCGCCCTAGACAATATTATTTTGCGTGAGATACCGTTATCACAAGTCACCTAGTGGCTTTCCGTTTTCAGGTGTTTAGAAACGTGAAATTAAATGCCGATTTTCAAAATGGCTCGAAATCGAAAGTAGATATGTGAGACGTGATAACGGTTTCTCATGTAAAATAATATTGTCTAGGGCGCTCTTGTTTCACATTTCGGTTATCTTTTATCTATTTGAAGATATCACATTATTACTGTAAAATTAGCGGTATTTTAATTTTGCCGGGATGAAGACTCTTAACGTCCCACTATTATGCCGCATAGGCTAAAGGAGGTGGTGATGGTGAGAAATGAAGAAAATGGAGAAATGAATAAAGTGGGAGAAAACGAGAAAACCTCAAGAAAACCCACGCACATGGTGTTTGTCCACCATAAAGTCCACTTAGCGCGAGCTGGGATCGAACGAGGAACCCTACGCACTAGAGGTGAAACACGGCATTCACGTCTATGTAGCATTAAACCTGTGTTGGAAGGCACAGTGGCTCAGTGGTAGTGGTAGAGCGTTCACGTCAGCTGCGTGGGGTCCCTGGTTCGATCCCAGCTCGCGCCAAGTGAGTTTTGTGATGGACAAACACCTTATTGGGGGGTTTTCTCGGAGTTTTCCTGTTTCTTTCCACTTTATTCATTCCATTTTCCACTTTATTTAATCAGATTTTATCAATAGAATAGTAGTAAA
Organism: Thermobia domestica; assembly: GCF_964235325.1. Lineage (NCBI taxonomy): Eukaryota > Metazoa > Arthropoda > Insecta > Zygentoma > Lepismatidae > Thermobia > Thermobia domestica. The sequence continues at coordinate 94,160,714 of NC_137461.1, forward strand.
TCAGTGAAAAACTCGAAATTTTACTTATATCAAGGGATCTTATAGCCCCCCCCCCCAAGCAAAATCTGAAATGACACTCCTGACTACTACATTCATTTCTCATTATCACCGTCTCATTTAGCCTAGCTGTCGTAATCATGGGACCTAAAACTGAAACATTTCATCTCGTCTCGTTTCAAACCTGTATTATTCTGCACTCGAAAAGACGATAAGTAATTATTAATTACTGCCACCTGTATTCTCAGAAAATCTGATAGAACTAGGTTCTTTTTAGAAGGAAAGGAAAGTATAAAATCAAATTTTTGGCTTACATCAGTGATTTCTCTGATAAACAAGAATAGTTATGTTAAGGAATTGTATATACAAATGTTAGTCGAGTTACGAAGTTTTATTTGGAGAGTGGGGATCCAGACCCGGTGGATCCCCGTGAGTGCACCCCTGATGAAAAGACAGTATTTTAGTTCAGGGGCGTCATTTAGGGGGTCAGGAGGGGGAAATTGCCCTCCCAAGAGTTTGAGGAATATATATAGTTTAATAGATTGTCTATTAATATACTAGTACAAAACGTGAAAGTCTTATGTCGGTGGTGCTCTTACCCTCCCTCAAGCGAAGTCTGAAATGACGCCCCTATTTTAGTTGTATTTTTAAAATTGAAATAAACTATATGATGTACGTTGTTTCCAGTTTTATAGTAGACCCTAATGATCTCACATGATTTACGGACGCTGATAGTGACAGTGCCAAGCGAAGAATCATAAGAGAGTTACATTTTGCAGAGAGAGAAAGAGAGAGATTCATACAAATTCCCAGGAAACATACATGGTGATACATTGAGCTCATAAGCGAGCAGTTACGTAGTTACCCAAGTGAGCTGAGCCTGGTCAATGATGTTACGGTAGCAACGAGGATCGATAACATTTTCTACATGCGCGTTGGCAACTCTGCAAGACCTCGCAGCAAGCCAAAGCCGGGCGGTGTTGTCCTGGGATCTTTCAGTTTCACTCTTCAGTCCGGTGTTGAGGTTGTGACTGTGTGGAGCAGAGGGCGGTGCGTGGAAGGCAAGGCGAGACGGAAGCTCGACATGCGCCGCGACGTTTGAATTTTAAGTGCTGTAAAGAAAATTATTTGGAGAAAAAAGTGAAATTTGAAGGAGACAAAGGGAAAGGTTAGGGAAAAAAACAAGGATTGTAAAAACGGGCCAAGAAAACTGGAGGCCTTGTTGTGCGGCCGTGGTTGGCACCACGGTGAAGGCCCACTGGCGGGGCCCAGCGCTAGTCCGGTCGGTGGGCGAATTGGCAGGTCCCAGCATAATATGAAAGAAAGGATGAAGACCTTACGACTTGCCACAGATATTAGGTAATGTACTTATTAGTTATAATTATTTAAAACGCGTTTAAGTTCTTTCTTTGTGCATGATCTGTTTATTATTTCCAAATTATTATGCACTTTTTTTTTTTTTTTTTTTTTGTCTGATACTTGTGCTGATATTTAGCGTTATGAAATATTAGATGTTGAATTTAGAATATATTTTGTTTAGTCAAGCATCAAAATGTTACAAACTTCTTGAATTTGGGTTGGCAGTAATTTATCAATTAGATACAAGATATCAATTAGATCTAGACATTTCTTTCTAGATTTTTGTGAATAGTTTGTTGACTTAACCTGATGAAGCATGAAGGAAAAGAGGCTTAGCAGAAGAGCATTCTAGAGAAGCAATCAAACTGACTAAAGTTATATTTCGATTAGGTATTATGAAGAAATATTTTGCTATTGTCCCGCGCTCTGACAAGAAAATTTCGGCCACTATTGAATATCCTTTATTATGAGATGGGAATTTATATTTTTTCTGTAATTCTGCCATTATTTTACTTTTGAAATGATAGTGCAAAAGAACTAACTTAGTACTTATGATTTTCAGTGAAAAGTATTGCACTTTTATGTATTGTCAAAAAGACTAATGCATTCCTCTATCTAGATCAATGATTTCTTTTTATATAAAGCATATAGGTTATATAGTTGTTATTTGTTGAAGCTTAGCGTCCCTTTAGCACCGAGGCTATACGAGTTATGAACCTATAGTTTAAGATGGAATCTGAAGCACTGCAATGTCGAACTTGGGACCCAGTGCAGCAAACTCGAGCGTTTTGGCCACTAAACCAGCAAAGAAGACAAATTTGTTACACAGTAGAAGTAATTTTCTAAAATCCTGAAACAAAAATCATCCCCTAGGTGAGTATCCTAAAATTGAATTAACTTAGGTACTAGAATGAAATTTTCGTAGCCCATAATGCTTTAATTCATCTAAAGACGTAGCACAGTATTTGTAAATTCTTAATCTGTAAATAACTTTTAGACTACATATAATAAGCCTTCAGATAACGAAGAAAATGTGATCGGATCGAGTAATTTATATCTTCTATTGATCATTTGGACAAATCATAGAAAAAGGGCAAAACTATCTTTTATGATGTAAGTTATACTGTAAAGTTTATAGGCCTGATTTGCTTAATTCGAATCTTCATCGGACTGTAGAAGGTAATGAAACCTAGACCAAACTCCAAGGTCTTCATTTAAATGAAATTTTACCTTTTCCTGAGTGTTTACAGAAAAAAAAAAAAAAACAGAAATGTCAAATTTTTGAAAATGAAGTGAAATGAAATCATTGAGTTTTACGTCCCACGTTTATGCCGGCAATTATATCGGTATAACAATAAAAATACTTTTCTTCTGATCATTTATTTCTTGTTTTATTACTAAAATATTTGCTTGATTCTACAAACCGAGCTAGTTTCCAAATTGTAAGTTGTCTTTCTTTTAATTGTTTAACTGTATGCATTGTAAATGTTCATGGTCATTCATTATGCGTCTGTCAGCAGCGAAATAGTGCATGTTTGAACCATAAAAGGAAAATCCTAGATGAAACACAGCTTACGGGAAAACAATGTCATTAAAATAAGAAAAGAGCTAAATACGCGGAAATCATTCGTGGATACTCCTCTGCTGGCTGAAACCGTAAGCGAACAAAAGAGGAAGGGAGACATGAAGGGGGGCGTGGCCTTTCACAAATTTCATTGACCCTACGCGATGTTCTCATTTATCCTGAATTAATAATGAAATCCACTTATCCTAATGGTAGTTTAGCCAACAGAACAAGAAGTTGCAGATGGATATTCAAGAACTAAAAATTTGTATTTCCTATAGACCATTCTTTCGATTTTGTTTCTTTATTTCTTTTAATTCATCTTATGCTGACAGAGTCGTTTCGACGTATGATTAGCGTCATACTAAAGGCCTAACTATTGCAGGAAACATGTTAGTCGAACTCTTTAGTATGGTACTAATCACGCGTCAGAATGACTGCATAAGGCCTTTAATCTTTAAAGTGCTAATTAGCAAAGTATATTTATGAATAATCCTTTACTTAGCAGCTCACGGATTCTTAATTGAATCTATGCTATGCGTCACAAATTCCTTTGTTGAACCAATTTTCAACTACAATATTGGATTTACGAGGAGGATGGGAAAAAGTTATATACCATGTTAATAAACAATAACTATTTCCATTGTAAATATCAGAGTTAAACAACGTAGCCGTTGCGCTTTTCAGTCAATGACGGATCTAGTCCGGGGCCGGGGGCCTAGGACCTCCAGTTTTTCGAGTGACAAAAATAATTGAACCTATGATTTATATATTTTTGAAAGTTTACAGTAAGTTCATGATATACCTATCATAGTCTGGGTTCTGGTTGGCCCCCAGTTTTTACCTCCTAGATTCGCCTCTGGTTTCAGTCTTCGATTCCACAGATACTATCCCAACATTCGAGTTATACGCTTAAGGAAAATAATACACCAAATGCAATTTATTAAAAAATAGTAATAAATAATAAAATGTAAGATCAATTTTGTAGACTATTGTAGAATGGAAAAATGAAATGAAATCTTTGAGTTTTACGTCCCACCGGTTAGGCTAAAGGAGACGGTGATGATGAGTGATGGATGAAATGGTGGAATGAAGAAAGTGGGAAGAAACGGGAGAACCCCGAGAAAACCCACGCACACGGTGTTCGTCCACCACAAGGTTCACTTGGCGGGGGCTGGGATCGAACCCGGGACCCCAAGCACCAGAGGTGAACGTTCTAGCACTGAGCCACCGCGGCCCCCTATTGTAGAATGGGAATTGGAGAAGAATTTTCAAAGGAAATCGGTCATAGTAATATATTTTAACTGTGTTTCTCATTCACAATGACCAGTCGCGGGATTCGAACGATGAATGTTTCATTACAAAGCCAAAACGTCACCATTTAGAGTTTCAAATGCTTTATTTATTGTTTCTACTTTTAGGAAAGGAAGTTATTTTTATTTCCGAATATATATTTTTGATATTTTCCGTTGTCACTGAGCTCCAAACTCAATAATATGGAATAAGTAAGCTGCTGGAGCTATGAAAATTTATTTATGTAAATTTATAAGTCACTAGCAGAATGCCCGTTCTTCGCACAAGAAGAATACGTTTCATTTTGCGGCATTGAAAGTGTCACTGTTTGTCTCAGCGACCCCGAAAACTATGAATTCAGTACTAATCTCGGTCATTTTCGATCATTTTTATATATCTCCTCCTCCCCTAAGTTGCACCGTCAAACTAAAATGATAAAAACCAGGCCCAAGCATCATCTACCTGATCGAGATCGGTCGGGTGGTGGGTGCATGAGGTGCCGGGTTTGATTCCTGGTGAGAGACCATTGAATGCATTACAGTGGTTTAGATTACGCCATAAACTATGTCTCCACGTCTCATTTAGCCTTGGTGATGAAAGGAGACGCTAAACTTAAGTAAAAAAGAAATACATTGGGATATAAAAATAACTAACTAACTCTATGGCCTATGGAATCCGGATTTTTAGTCCCGTTCTGATAGTTTGATTTTTCACCCTGTTTCTCTTTGTTTTTCCCTCTATTTTTCTTAAATATTTCATTTCACTTGCCTGTAACTTACTGTGGTGTTTGGTTGTCATGTAGAAATACCCAAGAATATAATATCCAGTATATGAAATTTGTATTAATAAGATTTAAATTACTATCAAATTATAATTAGCTTGTGAATAATATGATCATGAGGCTACTTAAACTGATTTCGGTACAGCTTCGGGAAATTTTACATAATTTATACGATTAAGTTGTATTAACTAGGTTAATGAATACAAGATTAATCATTCCAAAACTATAATTAATATTGAAAAATATTATATCTATTATCCATCTTATAGTTCACTTTAAATCTCGCCTTCTCATTATGTCTAGAGCACTTCAAACTGTTCTTTTTTTCATTTTCCTTTTTAAAATTTATTCCTTCAAAAAAGCACTTTGACGAGGATTCTTTGAAATCCTTGGCATGCTTTGCAAGTAAAGTAAGTTATGCCGAATGTTGTCAAATCGCGCAGTCACCGAAGTGTTGAATTCAACATTTCCTTCCTGTAATATTAACTTAAACTGATATAGTAATAAATAAGTAAATACATAAATAACATTCCTTGATTATGCCCTATAGGCCAAAGGGGACAGATGATTAATGAAAGTGAGTGATTATGAAAAAATTTGGTAATATAAGAATGTGGGAGGAAACGAGAGAACCCACAGAAACAGTGTTGTCCACTACAAACTCACGTCGCCTCGGTTCTAACCAGGGACCCCTCACACCTGAGGTGTATCCCATACTACTGGCCATGTTGCCTCACATGATCTAGTGCAATTTGAAATCATGCTTGATATTTAAAGTTAATGGAATCTCATCGCAATATATTCTAGAAACATACTAAGGACTCATTGTGATAGAAAATTTGGTGAGGCGAAGAGAATTGGGAAACCATTACAAATTGACTCGACCTGGAATGGAACCCGGGAATCCTTGTACCAGAGACGAACGCTTTACTACTTCCATTAGCAGGTCTGCAAATAATGTTTGACTGACATAAGCGTTTTAAATCATTTTACTTAAGTCGCGTGGGTAAACATCAAATTCCACCGCCATTATTATTTAAGTAGTTCAATAGATAGGCCTACCTTCTGGTTGTTTGAGTTTAGCTTCCCTTTTCAGCTCTGAAGCTATATGATGTAATACGCTGGGCATTCCATGACCGCATTACACATCTATAGATTTCATTTTTCATATATGTTATTTGCTGTTAATTTTATTATATGATTATCTACCGTATATATTCTTGGCGAAAACGTATGGAGAAATGGAAGAAATCTGCACCTCAAAAACAACAAGAAGAAGAAATTTTGATATAAAATAAACAATAAAAACATTGAGAAATATACCTTAGAGAGTTTGGTAGTGACAACTGAAGTGTAAACATCGTATTAATCTGGTGCTGCATAGAGGAAGGTGAGGGGGGGGGGGGTTATGTGGTAATCTCACACTTTACACTACATATCACCTTCTCACCTATTCACAAATACATGTACATACAACCAAATCCTTTTACTTTATCTTTTGTCAGAATTTTCTCACTTTTTCCGAACTATTCTGCCTCGATCATTTGGGCAACTGGCCCTTTCTCACTGCTCGAACTCCTTTCCCGATCTTGATATACCCAATTTTGTCCATTTATACCATTCTCGAGTCTCCTTTGCTAGTTACTAACATTCTTTCATTTCATATATATTTTTTATCACTCATATAGGTTAATACTTCAGACTAATTGACCTTTTGATCGATCACTAAATGCAAATGGCGGCGGACGCCATTTTTGTTGACTAATATAATTATTCAAATAAACAATTATAATTTACACATTTTTAACACACGCGGTTGAGATATCGGACATATTGATAACACCGATAATTGTGAAGAAGAGACAAATATACGTACCTTAAAAAGTTTATCGAAATTTAATGTCAGCAATTTAATTAGTCTAAAATATTTTAAAAACTATTAATTCCTCTGATTACATCAGAGTGAAGGATTTTAAACAATCTGTTGAGCGTTTAGCAGAAAGAATAACTGTCCAGGGAGTAGCGCAATACAATTATCTAATATAAGAAATAGAATCAGCGTAAGGTATTATGACTTTTCCTGCATACATTTCAGTTTAGATTTTGCGGAAAGGATGGTATTTAAAATGCAAGTTCACTAGAAGAGCAAGTTCGGAGGGTGGAAAACCTTTCCTCTTCATAATCGTTAGCCACTCGAAATGAAACATCTATAGTTGAAACAATTACCTATCAACAAAAAGAAAAATCTTGTGTATCTATATATTTTCTGCTGTTATTGAATGGTAGAATGGCCTTACAATAACAAACTGAAGGAACTGATATAGTTTAAAGCATTCTGTGTATTTATGCGTGTGGAAGATGTTCATATTTATGTTAATAAGTCTACGATATTCTCGTAACATACAGCGTCCTATCTATTTGCTGCTTCTTTATGTCGAATGGGTACTTGCTCTTCCAGCGTTACCGCTTAATCTTGTAATAGTCTACAAATAAAATTGAGTAATTATTTGTTATTTTCATGTCGCTATCTTATGTGCAAACATGTGAATATTCATATGAAATAAGTAGAGAAATATAAAATAAACATAAGACAAAGATGTTGAAATGAAGTGAAATCTAGATAATAATAGGGGAAGGTCGGGTAGTATCGGACACTTAAGGAACATGTGATGTAACAACTTTATGATAATCAGAAATTAAATAAAAACTTCATATGTGCAATCCTCAGACATATCTTTATAACACTATATAAATCATATTTCACTTTTACTACAAAATTTAGAGAAACTGAAAAAAATGTAAAAGTCTAATTTTTCAAGATATAAAAAACTGGCGGGTTATATCGGACAGATCTGTTATTAGCTTCTTAGATTCCTTACATGTCTTCTTACATACCTTACAAACTGCAGATTGTTATGTTGTATTGCAAATATCACATTTATAATAAAATGCATCTCTCTCAAGACTTTCACAGTTTTCATGTGCCCAACCTTTGCACGAATTACACTGTATCCAGTTCTCATCAAAGTTTTCCCCAGAAATTATGCAATCAGTCTTTGTTTCACCGCCGAATTTCGGAGACTTCCTTGCTGATCCAACTGCTTGGTTGAGCAACAAATACGGCTTCCTTTGGGAGCATCTTTCGTAAGTTCTTTGTCCATTCTTACTCTAGGTAAACATTTAATGGAGGGATAAATTGATCACCAAACGCGTTTATGCACAGAAAAATTGTTACGTGTTTGCCTCTTTCTCCAGATGTTAATTTCCCTACCTGCTTTTTCCCTTTTATAGACACAACTTTTAACTGATTTTCATGAACTACTGACACACCAGTTTCATCAGCATTAAAAATTCTCGATGGTTTAAAATAATATTTATTCATAAGTTCAGAGAGTTTGTCAAAAAAAAAAAAAAATATATATATATATATATACCAACGTGCTCCTTGTTGAATCCTATAGCCCGCCGCAAACTTGTGGACTCCGTGCACCTCAAACTTAAATCGGGATGTCTCTTCATGAAAGAATAATAAAAATCTTTCCCGGCTAGTCCTTTATTTTTGTTAAATTTATGGTTCAGTTTCAAATGTTCAGCGAACTGAAATGCTAGTTTCAAAAATTCTTTCTTGTTGAGAGGCATCAACTGGCTGTCCAGATCTTTGACAAGATTATACAGTAACTTATCTTGTTCATCCGTAAAAGTGTTTTGAAATTTACCCATTGGCGGTTTTACTTGAATTTCTTTTCCCAAGGAAAGAAATCTTACTCTGTCACCTAAAGTGCTTTTCTGGACGGAAGACTGTTTACCTACTTCTCTTGTACTCATCCCACCACTTATCACTTCTTCAATTGCTGTTTTCATATTTTCCTCTGACCATTTACCTCTCTTTTTGTCCATTTTTACCTGATAAACATGAGAGAACTATAAGATTTCGCATTGAAACTTCGAATATTGCTGTCCGATATTGCCCGCCAACACCCTGTCCGATACCACCCGACCAACGTGCATGATAATAAAAGAGTCTTGAAATAAATTGTCTTGCAATGTAGGCAATGATATAATGCCAATTAGGATACAAAACTACAACAAAAATGTACAACTACTTAAATTCATATTTCACTTAACTTTGTTTCTGTAATTAGCCGACAAAATTAAGTACGTGCAAACACAAACCGCACAAAAACAACAAATCGTCGCACCACGTGTACACCTTTCAACGTACTATCTCAGAATGTTGGCGTCACGCTTCCCTCACAAAGAACTACTAACACATGACTAAAGAGTGTCACCATCCTGTTCCGAAAATAGTGAACTATACACTGTCCGATACTATACGCTGTCCGATACTATCCGACTTTCCCCTAATAATAATAAATTAATATAAATAATGAAGTAAAATAAGAATTATATAAAGCTACGTAAATATAGTAATGTTAATATGTATTTACAAAAAGAATCAGAAACAATACATAATACATATCCGCACTTGCATATTCACTTCAGTCTAACGCTGGATATCTGAAAGGAAGAATACATTAGATATTAATAAAAGAAATTACAAAATAAACATGAAATACAGTATAAGTCTATACTAAAACATACAAATACAAGATAGGTGAAACTAGATACTAATACTACAAAACTATCATATCAGAGGTCCAACATAATTATCTTTAGCACACATGTGTAATTTACTACTACAATACACAGCTAAAATATAAAAGCTTACTAACAAAGCTGCCTTCATGCATAGGTTACTACTATATACTGTGTTTCAAAACTAGCATACCATAACCTTCCTACTAAACTACTAATACAACTAAATTTGTTTAACTTCTGGATTTCACGAATCAGAATTTTCTTCTAATTGGCTGTTTCTACTTTAGGACACTGTTACTCATCTTTCCATATTATTTTCTTTGTTAAATTTGGTTGTTGGAATCACTTTAAGAATCGTAAGTTTTGTTGTTACCGTAAGATATTTGTATTTAATTTAAGCTACCAAGGGCACCCATGTTGTGGTTTCCAGGGACGACAAGTATAAGCGACATTTCAAATGTAGTCTCAAATTTTGCGGTAACTATTGTAAAATATCTATTGGGTTTTCGATCTTCCGAAGTACAATTTCTTCTAGAGGGGCAAGCGCCCCACCTTGCCCCCCCTGATGGGCGCCCTTGTAAGCTACCGTTGAAAATTCACATCTATTGTAATCGAATCAACGAATTTACGTGAGGCATTTACTCCCGTGACTACGAATCTTAATTGCGTTATTACGTCTATTCCGCGGAAGTCGCAGCGGTTGCGACTTTACAACTGGACCACTTAGTTCAGATTCCTCGAGATGGAAGGACGAAACTGAAGGATACAAAATACTAACGTTGCGCAGCAAAGGATAGTACAATGAGACGTAGACCACAACTAAGGTGGATTCCGAACCACCTAGGATAAAAAGGGGGATGGTGATGACGATATGGATGATAATGGTGGAATGACGAAAGTGGGAGGAAACGGGAGAACCTCAGAATACAGAATACCCTCCCAGACCCATATAGTGGTTGTACATCACAAAGTCCACTTGGCGGAAGATGAGATCGACCCAAGGATCTCATACGCCAGAGGTGAGCACTCTAGCACTAGCCCTTTGCGACCCCGAATCACCGTAATGCATTGAAATCTCAATGCTGCCCACCGGAATTCGAACCGAGAACCGTGTACAATAAAAGCAGTGTGCTAGCGAGTAGACCAGTGGGAAGGACTAGATATTTTACGATATTTAGACCAATACCGAAATACAAGTATTTTTAGAAATTAAATTTATCATCAATTTCATTCTTATTTTCAATGTGCAAAGTGTACTTTTTGTTTCCTGCAATAAAGAAAAAAGGCCCGTGGTAGTAAATATTGACAACGTCAGCGGGATTGTCACATGAAAGAAAAGAGAAACGAAGGGCCGCCCATGAACCCATGATCATAATTTAGTGCTTTGGCAGGAGGAGTGAGTGACCAAGAGGTAAATGACCTTTTCCTTTCTCCTGACATCGCAGCAGAAGCAGCACAACTTTAATTACTGACAAAATTGAGTTAGAAAACCGATTACACCCATCGCAAATCACGTTCCTCTGCTCCTTTTGGTACTCGATTACGCTATATGAGAAACGAACAATGAAGTTTAGATTCAATTCAGACCAGGCTGGGCGTAGAAGGGACACAATTGACCCCATTATGCACTTGAATTGCAGTTAATGCATTGGCTGAATTGTGCATGTATATACAACAGCTGTTATACATCCTTGGTCCTGCATACAGAGTTACGCGTACAATGTAGGACTTAACAATATGCTTACAATAGGCGTGTAAACATATTGGTGTAGTAGAATCTGATTCCATATATTGCGCGTTAATGGTTTTATCTTGAGTAACGCATTAACAAATAATGAATATAGGTTAATAATTAATATTTTGATCGTTTATAAAATTAAAAAATGACATACATTATTATTATTATTATTATTATTATTATTATTATTATTATTATTATTATTATTATTATTATTATTATTATTATTATTATTATTATTATTATATGGACGAGTTAAAACTACCGTGTCAGTCCTTTTCTGAAAGAAAGACACACAAAAACCAAATTTGAGGAAGTCAATCTGTTATAAGAAAGTGTAAGTCAGAGGTTTATTAACCTGGCAACAGATGGCTATGAAAATTTTAGTAATGAAGAAAATAACTATTTTATACCCGAATATACATCTCGTCTCGTAAGCGACACTACTGCTGCGAGTGGTCTCTAGGTTAATCCCAGGTGTATCGGTAGACAATCTTGTCCGTACATTTTCTCGGGATTTAATCCTTTTTTCGCAATCATTTTTTTCCCATCAATTCTTTCACTAGGATTATTACCCACCTTTTTTTAAAAGTCTAGTGTAAAGCAAATCCAAGGAACGTCAATATATATATATATATATATATATATATATATATATATATATATATATATATATATATATATATATATATATATATTACACAGTAGCGTATTTACGATTTTGTTTCGGGGTAGGCTTTGTTACTTTATTTCTGGAAATGTGAAAATTCTGCAAGATATTTCATTTACTTTAATATAGTAAATAAAATTACGGGGGTCTTAAGCCCGTAACAACCTCTTAAATACGCCACACCGTAGCCTTGATTGTTTTGCAGTTGCATTCATAAGAAATATTTGTTTATAATTTCAAAGTATAATAGACTTATTTACGTTATTGGTTGTACCGTACAGTACGTAACAGAACAGTTTTGACTACAGTGTCATATAAAATCTGTGTAAAATTATGAAATTATAGTCTCAAAAGCTTCAATAATAAGCAAACCACAGTTTAGTGTATTATTTATTGTGTTTATGTCAATCCTTACGCCCTAAGTAGTCTTCACTGCCTATGCGGCTATATAGCTCTATTCATTTTTTATTTTGGGTTGATTGATATTTGTTTCCTTTGTCACGAGTAAGGCTATATCGAACAAGATCTGCACTTTAAAGTGGGATCTGAATCATCGTAGTGCATTGGATGATCTCCCACCGGGAATCGAACCCTGGACCTGCTCTTTCCCACTTGATCAGTGAGGAGGACTACATGTTAGAATGTTTTGTATACAAAAACAATAAATAAAGAAATAAAGATAATAGAAAAAGAAGAAAGAAAAATTAAATCTTTCAGTTTAACGTCCCACAATTATGCCTTGTAACCTAAGGGATGAAGATGATTAAAAGCGAACAAGATAATTAAAGGAAGTGAATGATGATGGAAGAATTGATTGAATGAGAAAGTGGGAGGAAACGGGAATACCTCAAGAAATTCCACGGACACGATGTTGTGCACCACAAATTTACTTAGCCAGGGATCGAACCAAGGATCCCACGTACCAGAGAAGAAAAAAGGAAGAATATCTAGATTTACTTTTTTTTCTTTTTTTGCTGATTGATTTTAGAATTTAACGTTCCTTTACATCACGGAGACTAGATGAGACCAGAGGCGTCAATTAGGGGGGGGGCAGAGGTACAGTTGCACCCCCTCTGAGTTTCAGAAGTCCATATTTTTTTTATCGATTGTATATTAATATAGTAATAAATAACGTGAAATTCTTATGTTGGTTAGGGTGACCAGATCCTGACAAGCGAAAAGTAGGGCACAAGTATATGATAGTTTACTGCGTCGCCAATACGTATATCCTTATTTCATTTAACGTTAACCATAAGTTAATCATTCATTTAAAAAAAAAAAAAAGTACTCAACAAAAGTAATACAGGAATTCAACACAACTCCAAATGCTTTGATGAAAAATTACATTTTTTTAATGAACGTAATGAAACCGTGTTGGGCTAAGATTTTTTTTATCGATTTTCGGAGCGTGGTATTATTTTAAGAAATGAGTGAAAAATTAAACCGGCATGAGGGAACTTCTACTTAACTTAGTTATCATCACTGTCATAAGTTGAAAAAGAAACTTTTCCTATTCCTACCTTACCGATATCTCAACAGAATTCAAAGTGGATCTGAAGAGGTAAGGGGACGTATGACGTTACGCGGTCCCCGCTATCTTTACACATTGTATTTTGTGGAGGAGATGGGGGGATTCCATAGATATTTTTGGAAGTGTGCGGACGACGTTCCCCCGCGTTCCCCTTACTTTTACCCCTGCCTCTCAGCAAAAAACAATGTATTGTAAAACAATGGTTTCTTTATTGTTTTCCATCCCCAATTTTTTGTAGAGTGTTAAAAAACACAATGGTTCATCATTCAGGAAAAGAGTGCCTGTTGTTCAAAATGTTGTGAATAAAGAATGAAACATTAAGATATTACAAATAAGTTAACTCAGGACATTTCTCATGACATTTTAAAAATGGACATTTCTCGACTTTCTAGGCGTCTTTGCAAACACAGGACAACTCTTTAAAAAACAGTACTGTACTGTGAAAGTCAGTACGTCTTGTCACCCTAATTTTGGTGGAGCTTCTTCCCCCTCTCCGCCTCCCTGGCAAACTCTGAAATGACGATACTGGATGAGACGTGTCCAACTTCTCAAAAGTTGCGATCCGAACCAGTACCCGTAATTTTATCCGAGGTTTTTTGCTCTCGTCTGGAGTCGAACCTAATGCCCAGAAAACTTTCTTGTAAGACATTTTCTCACATAGAGGCATTTAAAATACTAATAAATCACTGAATGTCCTATTTTTATGTACGAAATACAAACAATCGGGAATTTAGGGTTTTCTGAGATAGCATTTTGACGCATATTATTGTTAGTATTATTTGGAGCTTAATTATCAACCAGCGACTGCGCCAATCGTATCTTTCTACCAGTGGGGAATCTAAGTAATTGTTTTTAACTTCTTTATTCGTTATTATTCGTTACTATATTCACAAAACTTCAAATCTTAATGTGAATTATTTAAAAACAACGTAAAGTTATTCCATATTAACAAATTACATAAGCTTCCTGAAACTGTCTTGAAATAGTTTCCAGATTCTCTTTCTTTTCCCCTAACATTAACCAACGGTTAGAGTAGCATGTGACAAATTTCAGGTAATTACGCCTCTCTCTCTCTCTCGCTCTCTCTCTCTCTCGTTCTTTTTTTCTTTTCTTTTTTCTTTTAATCCGAGGCATGGGTGGCTCAGGGATATCGGTGTGAAATAGTCGAGTGGCATGAATCAAAATCAATCGGGATTCGAGTCCATATGGGCAATTCTAACTGTCCTCGATTTTGTGTCTATCAAATCTGAGAAATTGTAAATCTACGAAGGATAACGTAAGAGTGGGGATCATCATCAGAGGTATTCTGCCATTATTGCTAGGTCACACTTTGCCTCAACTGAGAGTCTTCCATACTCTATGGTCTTCCGCTAACCTCTTCAATTTCACGTACGATTTTTCTGTTTTGATATCGTCCATTGATGTAGTCTCCTTCGCCCCCTTCCCTCTCTTTCCTGCCATCATACCCTCTAGCACGTCCCTCATGATACAGTTCCTTCTTAGTCAATATCCCAAGCAGCTCCTCTTTCTCTCCTTAATAATATTTAAAACTGTTCCTTTCCCCCCACAATTTCTAAGACCCTCTCATTAGTTTTCCGCTCGACCCAGCAAGTTATCTCCATTCTCCTCCACAGCCACATTTCGAAAGCTTCCACACGTTTCTCATCATATTTGCGTAATGTCCATATCAAAAATGGAACAGTGTGCTCATATCTGATGCTAGGGTTCTTTGGTTTAGTCCTAGGGAATATGAACTTGTGGTGGACCTGGACAGTGGCGTACACAGAATTTGATGAAGGTAAAGAAGGTTTAAGGACTTAATCTCATATCCTTTCAGGACAAGCATGATTTTTGTATATATACGTATGTATCTTAATATATTATTTTTTTAATATGTTGCTCAAGGGGGTGGGAATTAAACCACTGGTGGTGGACAACATCGTGTGCACGGTGGACTAATTCCTTGATACTTACCCACTTTCAGTAATCACCTGTCATTTAAACTACAAATTTCATTTCATTTTTGTCTCTCCCCATATAGAGGTGTGTGTGTGTGTGTGTAAGAGAATACTCAGAATTCGAACGACATTGTGTTTCAAATCAAATAAGGAAATAACTTTTGTTCCTGCATATTTTTGTGACAATCATTGAGCATTGTTATACATTCCAGTATAAACTACATTTGGAATTTTTATATGTACAAATAAATAAGTAAATAAATAAATGATACCTTAACCTTATTTATGCTAAGCCAGACAAAACCTAAGTATAAACATAAGACTTATTTCCCTATTTCCTTTTTCCTTACTCATTTATTTTTATAAATGAGATGTCAACATTTTCTCTTTTTCTTTTTATTCACTTTTTTTTTTTTTAACAAAAACGGAGAAATATTTTTGCTTGTGTTAGCTATCTAACGGATGCATGCGTACAAAGCTAATCGGCACAGTGCACGCCAGTGCGTCGACCCGCCTCGGCCATTCACTCCTCTATACACGTCGAGCGGAGATATTTTCCTAACCTAAACCTCTTCCCGGTTCGTCAACACCACGACGATCCTTTTATCCTACTTCCAAGATTCCAAAAGCAAAAGAAAAATAATTACATTTATATATTCATATGAAATAAATATCTATATAAACGTACGGATGTGATTGATGCTTTGAAGACAATTCTATAATATTTTGTCGTACGTTTAATCATAGTTGTGTGTTTAACGAAAAAAAATGTCCAAAAACAAACTAATCGATATATCACATTGATTTTTTTTAAAATAATATGGATAAGTCTAAACCCAGATGCGTAGTTTTTGACAAAAATCAAGATTTTTTTTTTTTGTGTAAATCTGAAAATTGGTACTATACGCCTCGCCACCTATTAATCTGAAACTGATCCTGAAGCATACACTAATCAAGTTTTTTTCCCTTTTGATTGTGATACTAGCAAGTTGACAGTATCTAGTCACGTTAACATGACAGTATCTAGTCTAGACAGGTTAATGTGATATTAGCCCAAAACTATCATTAACTTTTTAACGTTTATTTTTGTTCAATTATAATATTGTCTTAAGAGAAAACATACTGTATATCAATCAGTAGATGACATCGCGTGGCCCTGCGTAGCGTAATCGCTAAAGCTCTCGTGTTTGGTGCGAGTGGTCCCGAGTTCGATTCTTGGTGGGGACACTCGGTCGAAAAGTATAAAAGTTTTTTTCAGGTCATCCTGAGTGAGGTTTTCCTCACTCACACCAGGCAAATGCTGGGATGGTCACCTAACATATAGGTCCAACCCGCTTCCTTCCTTCCCTCTCCTCGGATAGTGTGATCACCGAAGGACGTCATCCCTCATACGTGACAGGCTAACATGCCCATTGGTGCCGAAAAAGTCCAGAAATCTAATTCCTAATCCTAAGACGACATCGAGCACAAAATGACATAGTTTAGAGTAAATTCTCTTCAGTGTAGTTTTCGACAAAATCTCTTGTCCGACAGACCTTTCAATATTATATTGTATATTCATTCAATATGTTTCCTCGACTTCGATCACCATTTTATCTCATCGAATATATAATCACAAATAAACGCAATACAAAAGTAATATATAAGCTTCCTCGTGACTAATATTGTTAGCGTACTCACTTTTATCGCGGGAGACCAGAGTTCGAATCTCGGTGGGAGCTCATGTGATTCGAATCCCACGTTAAGCTGTAGGTCCCACATCTCATATAGCTTCTCCGTGTTAAAAAAAAAAAAAAAAAAAACAGCGGAATTCCAATTAGATCAATCAAACTAACATATAGGTATGGGCCAAAGCCCAGAATCTTATCAATAGCAAAATAATACTTCGAATTCTCCTTTTCATGATAGGCATAAGTCATCGAAATAAGCATTTCTAACTTTATCACACACCGATTTCCTAACCTTAGTGTTCCACATGAACATAGGTAATAATAATAATAATAATAATAATAATAATAATAATAATAATAATAATAATAATAATAATAATAATAATAATAATAATAATAATAATACACCCTTTAGACTAACGGATAGTTTCTACGAAAAATATATCTCGATTTCCCGTGTAGTAATGACTAATGTGTAAACTATGTGGTATAACAAGCCTTTTCTTTGGTATTGTGGGCCGTTCAACAGATAATTTACCTTATTTTTAAAAAAGCACATGCTGTTGACCTGTGAGTTTATTCTGCGAACTGTAATTTTGCACCCGTGCTGGAACGAAACTTTCCGTAACTAATTATTTTATTATCTTCTTTTAAACTGTGTATAATATGGTTGCATTTATTGACTTCCAAACAGCCACATCATGTGCAATTCTCTCTAAAAGTACGTAATGTTATTAAAGTGGTATTTAAGGGTTTATTGTATGACATAACGAAAGAGTCTTATTTATTTATGATTATTATAGTTTAGTGTGGGGGAACACTCGGATGGTTTAACGAATTAAAGTCTAAACTAACATATACCAATATTTTATAACAAGTATACAAATATTCCTTTTCTCATCCTTTTTAGAACAAATATGTATACATAAGGCTGGTTCCAGTAAATAACCGGCTAAGTCGATTTTTTTTTTTTTTTTTTTTTTTTTTTTTGAAAATTGAGAATTTACAGGTACTATCTTCTTTTGGTGAGTTCTATATTGTGTAAAAGCGGCTAAGGCGAATTCTTAAAATTGAGGAAGTTACAGCGTGTGCATAACCAGTTATGTCAAAATTAACCAGGTAACTGCTGTAAAATTTACCTTTAAACTGCTCTTCTGTAAAATTTACTTTTTCCGACTTAGCCGGCTATTCATTAGAACCAGCCATATAACGCTGAATCACAGGTTTAATTGTTTTAAATGAAAAATCCAAGTAGCAAATTTCATATCCCTAACTTTAAGGATTCCATATCCTGATATGGGCATCTTAGTATAATAATTGCAATCCCCATTTTTTTCCCTTCCACGTCCAGTTTCCAAAAATCTTTCCGTAGTGGCACCTTACGTCTCAAATCCTATGTCCTGTCCAAATTTCAAGTTTCTGGCCTTAGCAGCTTTTTCCTAGGCATTTATCAGTCAGTTGATCAGAAAAGGAAAACAGAGTGCTGTATGAATGTAACTCTGATTTATGTGTTCTATTTTGATTATAATACATGGTGGCCCAAAAGTAGGTATACACTCCTGCATTGATCAAATATAACATTCTAGTTTATGGGTTTATTTGCTTCGGCTCTTCCGAGCTTAAGATATAAGTAAAAACACATTAAGAACAAATAGTAAAGAAGCTACGTCTACCTGATGGATAACAATAAGAAATGATATAAAATGCAATGAGCTGATTAGTACGGTACTGTATACCTACTTCTGGGCCACCTGTATACATACTAGTAACACGTTATAACAAGTTTTTTTTTTTAGTCTATTTTATTTTAAATGACAACACGGTAATTATTCGTTTAGATTCACCAAATAATAAAGTAGTCTTCTTCATGATTCAACTTTTGTCTAACGGCTTTAGTACAGAGTTCGATTTCCGGGAACGTCCATGTGGTTCAGATTCCGAAGTCTTAAGTTCGGAGTGCAGTCTAAGTTCGGAGTAGACAGAAATAGAAAAAATAAATAAATAAATAGGCTTTCACTGGAATGCTCCGACATAGAGAGTTCATGTTTGAATATCTATAATTATTTAATAGGTATATCACTAACATACCATATATTATAGAGTGTGGTACATAGTACCAAGAAAAGTAATGAGGTAATTTACGTATAAAATAGATGATAGTTATGTAAGAATTACTGCAAGTAATTTGCAATGCACCAAAAAGATTAGGTTAAGAATAGCCATAACCAAAGAAACATCCAATAAGAAAATATCACTCTTAACTAGCAAGTTCAATATTGGACTTAGAAAGGTGGTCAAGTGCTAGATATGAAGCATTGGACTGTGTAGTTCAGAGACTTGAACATTACGAAAGTTAGAAAATAAATATTTAGAGAGCTTCGAAATGTGGTATTGGAGAAAAATAGAAAAGATAAAATGGATAGAGAGAGTAATAAAGAAGATGTTTTAAGACGGATAGGAGGGAGGAGGACACTTCTAGCTAGCATCCTTCGTAAGAAGGCCAATTCTATGGGACACATCTTGCGAAGAAATTGTCTTCTTCATATCGCATAGAAGGAAAGATGGAAGGAAAGCGAGGAATAGGAAGAAGAAGAACATAACTGATCAAGGATTTGAAAAATAGAAGAAAATATTGAGAGTTAAGAGACTAAGCTGAAGATCGAGAAACGTGGGAGAAACATTTCTAGGCTCAAATCTAAAATTAAAAAAAAAAAAAAAACTAGTTCCAAGACCTGCCGAAAGACAGATTATTATTATTATTATTATTATTATTATTATTATTATTATTATTATTATTATTATTATTATTATTATTATTATTATTATTATTATTATTAACTTATTAACATTAACGGGAATAGCTAATTTTGTTTCAAAAATATGATGTAAGGGGAATGTTCCCCTAAACACCAGAATTTCGCACTCTGGGTCTACATCTCATATAACCTTGATATTAAAAGCAGCCGCGAGTTGTAAAACTGTACACAAACTAGCTAACATATGTATATTGCTAAAAATATCCTAATTATAGGAAAGAGTAATATCAGTCATTTTATACGTGGAAAATGAAAGTAAACATTTAGTAAGAATTTAAATATCAAGGAGAGTTAATGTTATACATAGTAATTCTTACGATACCTTATATTGTAAATAAATGTTTATTCATGTAATGACTTGCACAGTTGACCTTTTTATATAAAATGGCGATATAAAAGAGAATATCCCTTGTAAAGAAACTGTGTGACCTGACATTTCTTTATTTTCACTTAGTGAATTTATTGTTCAAAAAATATCTCTTTAAAAAAAAAATCGGTTCCGTTAGTGTACCCAGTTGTCGTCTTCGTGTTGATGATTCGGTCTTTTGCCGTAAGGGGTCGACGTCCGAGAGCTACACTCACTACACCACGTCACACTGAAGCAGTAGCATTACTTAAATTCCTACAAAGTTGAAAAAAATCCCAAAGACATTTTACTACCAGAAGAGAAATTAACAGAAACAAAAGGAGAAAACATATGCATTGTATCTACCGTGACTTTTACTATTATATATGTATATATATACTCTTAAGCACTTTTTGTTGTAAACAATACCAGACACATACATAAATTTTAATGCAAATTTATCACAGATTATTATTTAATAATACAATAATGGTGTAATTTTTGTTTAGAACAGAAATATTTCTTAATAATTTATCCAAATTTGGTGAATTTCTGCAAGAACTTTTTTTTAAAATTTTTTATTCGCTAACATTTTTGAATCAATAATATAGTATTTGTTCGATCAAAAGATTCAATATAATTCAATCAAAAATGTTCTTGTACACCTTATATCTAAAGAACTCCATATAATGTAGCCAAACCCAAACTATCACTTAACTCAGAATGATGTGCTTATTCCGTTGAAAATACGAAAACTCGATTTAGGGACCGTTCAAAAATATTGTGGCCCCTGCGCAATCTTTTGATGCACTTTTTTGGATCATTCCTAAAATTCTTGTTTGATTTATTTATTTATTTTAGAATTGGGAAATTTTGATTAGAAATGCTAATACAAATATTAGAGTAGCATAATTCAAAACATAATTGTGATACGTAAGATCATTTTTATAATCTTAACCAGAATGTAATTCTAAAGAATATTGGAGCATCTCAATGTGAGCATTCGGCAATGTTGAACGATAGTTTTTGATACGAAGAACAACTTTCTTGTGAAACTAACAATAGTGTATGTAATCATTCTTACAAAAGTACACTATGCAAGGCACCAGTGTTTTTGAACTGTTCTTTAGCGAGTTCGAACACTTGTTTCCCAAATAAATTTTCTCCCATTATTGGAGTATTTATTATTTGAATAACGTTAACTGAGTGCGATCAACCAATAAAGTTTCGGATGTACTAGGTCCACAAATACTGTAAGATTTTTGTAAAATTACAATCAATCACTGACGACTGTGCTGTCATTAAATCAATGTATATAACAATAAAGAGTAACACTAGAAACATGGTTAATATTAGAATAAACAATGATTATGTGTTATTACTATATTTATGACGTTAAAGTGAATCAACCACATTTTTCAAGTTACATTCGAATGTGATTTAAATTATTTAATTGCACATCAGCAAGGCTAACTGACACGTGGACCTTCAAGCTATAAGTTAACGTGGGTTCCAAACCAGATGAGTTGCCTTCGGGAATCAAAACCCGGATCTCCAACGCCAAAGGCGCGTACACTAACCGCTTCGCCATGAGGGGATCTAGTCTGTATTTCTCTGTGATTATGAGAAACAAAGACTAATGTTCGTCAATAATAATAATAATAATAATAATAATAATAATAATAATAATAATAATAATAATAATAATATAATGGTTATTTGGAAGAACGTGCCTCAATGATAGAGCGCCCGCCTCGGATGCGAGAGGTTCCTAGTTCGATTCGGGTCCATATGAGTTCGTACTGAACAATATGTCCGTAGGTTTTCTCAGGTTCTCCCATTTTTCCCATACTTTTATTTTACTAGTTCTTCCATAATCATTCACTTTTATACATCATCCGTCTCCCTTAGCCGACAGGACATAAATGTGAGATGTTAAATTACAAAATTTATTTCATTAAAGTTCTTTTTCTTGATTCTTTTCGTTTGGAATGGAAATTAAGGTAAGACTAAATGGATCCTGTGATCTTCTTCTAAATTTAAACGGAATCCGGAGTGTATTTGTTGACCGAAATCTTATCACAAAGTTTGAACTATGATTTAGAAACACCCAATACTGCGTTATTAAAAGAAGCCTTAAGAAGATAAAAGTGCTGTGAGGGCATAATGCATGGAGAGCATTAACTTTTTTTTTTTTTTTTTTTTTAACAAAATGACCAATTGTGGCCTAGTAACCTGTTGTATTCGAGGAACTTACATATACGGCCTACGGACGAATCATTATTCAATGAAGGCTTGTGAGGTCATCAGCATCTTGTGTGCGGTCATCACACGCCATAATCCTATCTCTTAAAAACACAAGCCTTTTCAAAGTATTGACTACATATTGCCTTTTGTTTATGCAGCATTATTGTTACTTTGGTTGGTTACGTTGCACTTAATTTTTTTTTTAATCAAAACATTACGTAAATGAAGGGTATAACGATCTAGTAATTTCTTCTAAAATGATGCAACTTATCGGAAATTCAATCAAAGATCATTATTCCATAATCTGAGTTTTTCAAAGCATCGTATATAAAAATGAAATATTTCAGTTTTACGTCCCATGATTATGCCCTGCAGCTTAGAAGAGGTGGATGATTTAAAACATTAGTGGAATGAGAATGTGAGAGAACCATGGAGAAACTCTCAGACGCCATCTTGTCCAGCACAAACTCATCATTGCCTGCAATGACGTTCGAACCAGGAACCCCTCGCACCACAGTTAAGGGATTGTATCTTCTCCCATGTAAAGAGACAGAACCCATTTCTTTTCCTGGTCATAAACACAAAACCAAGATATGGGGCACGATGGTTCAGTGATAGAGCGCTTACCCCTGATGAGTGACAACCCTGGTTCGATCCTCCGTCAAGTTTGTGGTGGACAGCATCGTGTCCGTGGGTTTTCTCGGGATACTCCCGTTTTCTCCCATATTTCATTCCACCAATTCTTCCATCATCATTCACTTGCCTAAATCATTTGTTCCCTTAGCCTAAATGGGATAATTGTGGGACGTTAAACTAAAAGATTTCATTTCATTTTTACAAAACCAAGATCCCCCCCCCCCCCGAAAATGTCATCAATCACATCAAAATATATTCAAATACACAACATTGTAGGATTTTACGTCAAATACATTTATATAGTGCATTTTCTTGTCTATACAAATTATTTTATGCAATAAATTTAATTTGTTTTATCAATTATTATCATCCATTATTTTCTTAAACTTATCCATACATTTTAACCTATTAAAATTAGGCCTACTTCGTACTTCACACCATAAGAATTCTCAAATTTTCGCTTCCAGATGCCCTTCTTGCTTAGTGTATTAGGAATGTTTCCTTAGCATTATACTATTGTAATTCTGACAGCAACCGTAGGAAAAAAAAAAAAAAAAGCTATTGCGGATTCACTCAATCTGCATATTTGCGGTTAAAGATTTGTCGCGTTGCGCTGTTTTTACTTGGTAATTTTTTTTTTTTATTTTTTCATTTTTGAAAAAAAAAATTGTCACTTTGTGTGTGCAAATAATCTGTTGTGGTTACATGTTCGAAGAATGATATTGAATCGAACTTTCTTAAAATGTTTTTCTGAATAGCTAACAATGCACATATAACAACAACCAATGGGTAGGAACTGAGGAACTTGTTTAGAGTAAATCAAAGAAATTTTTATCGTATACCGTACCATATCGTTCGATAACCCTGGAAGAAATTTATTTGGCGTGCAAAGCAAGATATGAGGACATCCACCAAAAGACAATGGCCTCTTATCCGTCCCAAAGGACTCTGTTCTTTCTCTTTCTACATCTTATTTGTTTCTCAATGGAACAAAAATTTACACAATATTCTTTTAAAGATCCCTTGCTGCTTCAACATAAAAGTGAAGAAACATACGTGTTAGTCAATTAGTACTTCATAAATTGCACCCACAAATTTTGTAATATATAGAAAAAATATAATGAGCGACTCGGGAGAACATTAATATGTCACATTTTGTAACTTCCATTGCAATTCAAAAAAAAATCTTTGTTTAACGTCTCAAGATTATGTCCTTTAGGATATGGGACCCGACGATTAAAGGAAGTAAATTATGATGGAAGAATTGGTGGAATGAGAAAGTGAGAGGAAACTAGAGTACCCGGACAAAAGCCACGGACACGATGTTGTCCACTACAAACTTTGTTGGCCGGGAATCGAGCCAGGGACCCTACGCACCAGAGGTGAACTCTCTACCACTGAGCCATCGTGCCTCTCTCCCAACCTAATGGAATTCAACATTCCACTGCAATACACACCAAACAAGAGTCCTCTGCCATCTGCAATTACAGAAGTACAATTCTGAAATTAAACTACTTATGTACTGTTCTGTGGTTCTATATATAAACTTGGACATAATTAGCTTATTAAGGAGTTTGGTTTGTCAAATTTTCTTAATACAGTATATTAACCCTGTCTACCCGTCCAGGAGGAATAAAATGTGAAAAACTACTTCACCTATTAAAATCAATTTTGACCAAAAGGTAGAAGAATGTCAAATGTTATGGATGGAGTTCGTTGATGGAGGAATCGATCTAACTTTTCTAGAAATAGGTACCATCTTTTCTCTTATGCTCCTATTCAAACTAGAAATAGCAGATACAAGGCACTTCCGGTTTTAACGTTGATCTCTATATAATATAATAGATAATAGATAGCGAAAAGCTGTTTTCTGCAATGAACTAAGCGCCTCAAAAATGTATTCCATCTCCACTCTAATCTCTCTACTAAAACCGGTCGTTACCGCTTCTGGTTTCAATACTGAGAAAATATCATGCCATTAAAACCAAAACTCCTTCACGTGGTGTACACTGACACTGATACCTGTTTAATAGCCTTTCGAGGATGTTTAACTGACTTCCTAAATTTCCAATATGTTTCAGTCTCTTTGCGTTATTCGCGAAAATTGAAACTGTGATGAATAATTGTACGTAGTCAAATAAGAGATAAATAATCCAGGGTGCCTATTCTCTCTATGGTCTATGCCCAACTTTAGTAAAATCTCTTAGACATGTCTTTGTCTCCTTGGAAAAGCATGGCCACTTTCATACTTACTCGAACACATAGATCCCAATTGATCGATTGATTTGCAGTTACGCCCTTTGTCAACATGGTGACTATATAGGACGGGAACTAGAGTTGGAAGTGAGATCTGTATTTGAATTACTGTAATGTGTTTATTTTTTTTATTTATTTTTTTTTTTACCGAGAACCGCACCCCGGAATTTCGTGCACATAGGCACGCACGTTACTCAATGGATTAAGCATATTTTTCTTTAATATCATAGGTCTATAGTAGACAAAAAGTTGCTATAAGTGTTTACTACTGATCATTAACTGTAAGTCATCATTAAATTAAATGATACTTAAATTAACTAGTTATTTTTCTCCCCTAAAATTTCAATGTTCAAATGTTCCAGTTGTGTGAAGACTCAAGTAGGAGTAACAGTGGCGTATTTAGGGGGGGGGGCTTCCGGGCTTAAGCCCCCCCCCCGAAATCTTACTTACCATAGTAAAGTATATGAAATATCTTGCAGAATTTTCACATTTTCAGGCAAAGCCCTCCCCGAAAATTAGCAAAGCCCCCCCCGAAACAAAATCGTAAATACGCCACTGAGGAGTAATAACATTGCAAAAGAAATTTTGCTAATTTTATCAGTATGTTTTTCTTTCGACATCAGATAAAAATGAATGTTATGCTTTTATTTTTCAAATAATATCCCATAGTTTTTATCATTGTTATTAAAAAAAACAAACTCCACGACTGAAACTAACATGTATAAGTTGATAAATTGGATTCACTCATACAAAAAGAAAGCACGAAGTCTCTCGGCTAATCCGGAAGCCAATTCATTACTAAATTGTTGTTTGTTTTTGTTGCAGTTCAGCGTCCCTTTTCAGCATCGAGACTATATGAGACGTGGACTTACATTTTAAAAATGCAATCCGAAGCACCGTAATGCGTTCAATAACCTCGCACCTAATCGAAACCGAGATACCGTGCACCAAAGGCGCGCGCGCTAGCTGCTATATCAGCGAGGAGGGCAATCCATTACTAGAGTTTGTTGTTAAGTTAATATCGTGCACACATGTGTTTTCTTGCCTTATCGCTTCCTTTGTTGATAAATTTAGTTAAGGTTTATTTGCAATCGTTTTGCTTTTATTAGTGAACAATAAAAAGCGGAATCGATATAAAAATGTTAACTTATGAGCATGCCAGATCTACTATTAACTGTTAGAGCCCATTTTAGGATTAGTTAATCTACAATATTGTTAGCGTTGAAGGAAAAAATAGACTAGGCATTCACCAATCGATAGATTTAATTCAGCTGATCAAAATGATATGGACGAGTGGAAATTCTGATGTTTCGTTTTCGAGTAACCACACCACATATTAAGATGAAATTATTACTGAAGGATACACTGTTCAAGCTTTCCATTCTGATACCAGCCCTTTGACAGTACGTACAGCGTACGCAGGTGGTTAAGGAGATATAGCCGAAACTTATGATTAACTCTTCAACTTTATGAACTGAACATATCACATACTTCAGGGCAAATTCTTATCCGTGGTTTTCGAGAAAATTTACAAAACTATTTTTTTTTTGTGTGTGTGTGTGGAGTTAAAAAGTAATTCTGCTGTAATATATATTATTTATTTACTGCACATGAATAATATACACTGTTAAGAAGCACTATTATTGTTGTTTGATTTCTCGTAACAATGACACTCATATTCCTAACAGTGACATATACTCCTAACAGTGATACATACTTCTAATAGTGACATACTCCTAACAGTGACTCATTTCTAACAGCGACACATACTCCTAACACTGGCACATACTTCTAACAGTGACACATACTTCTAACACTGACACATACTTCTAACAGTGACTCACTCCTAACAGTGACACATACTTTTAACACTGACACATACTTCTAACAGTGAGTCACTCCTAACAGTGTCACATACTTCTAACAGTGACACACACTTCTAACAGTGACACATACTTCTAACAGCGACACATACTTTTAACAGTGACCCACTTCTAACTGACTCACTTCTAACAGGTACACATATTTTTAACAGTGACACATACTTCTAACAAACGCAAATACAGCTGCTTTAAAATGACAATGTTCGACAGGAAAAGGTATCCTAACCATTGAATGTTGCACATCAAATTCATTGCACTCACTAAGTTGCACCTATTCATGCAATTCTAGCTTCGACTTTCCTGAATGGAATATCACAGTTTGTGGATTCAGTATCACCTTTCTTCATAGAATTTATTTTCTAAGTCCACTTCAATTACCTAATATACACCACAAGTGTAAGTATATAAACTTAGGTGTTCGTTGCTATTGCTTGTTAGCGTTTCTTCCGGCATGGCAATATTTGCAGAACCTATGTTGTGTTAAGTATTCTTCAAAAGATATGGAGAATGCCTCTCAAAGGGAGTAATAACAAAGAATCAAACAACTGCAAACGAGGTTGGTTGTTGACTATTGGCAAGCACTCGAGAAAGCAAAGCACACGTTTGTTTTATTCTTTTTTTATATAATGTTCTACGGAAGCCTGTTCCATATTCTATGCTGTATGACGATAATATACTTCTTGTTGATTCTTGTTCTTTAAAATTTGCAAATATTAATACAGAATACTGAAATTATAACTTTTTTCTTCGTATATGATTATTTTTATACTCTTTTGCAATATTATTATTATTAGCGTTTACAAAAATAAAAGAAAAGGAAGAAAAAATAAAAATAAAAGTTCGAAGATGAAACATTCCATATTTTTAGACTAAAAAACTGGGATCCCCTTTAAGAATGTTAAAGTTATGTACTTATATCTTCCAGAAATATTAGCATTAATTAAATAAAAGGCCAAAATTCACCCAAAGTGAGTGACAGACTAGATTATGAGTGAATGCAAATTCTAGTCGTATTTTTCGAGATAAATCGAACTATAATATACCATTGATCTTCAGTTTCTAATAAATTGAATCAAAATAGAAGAAAAATTAATGTTTTTGCTCGAAAATTGGAAGATTCCGGGTTCGAATTTCGCGGTCACTCATTACTAGCCTGTGTTTTTAAGGTGTTTTCTGTTGTCCAGCCAGCGGTTGCCGAAATAATGTTTTTTAAATATATGCCCTGACCAACATTGTTCAGAAACTCCGTGTAAAATTGCTTCACATGTGTATCTGGAATCATGTTAAGAAATACGGCAGTAGATTTTAAAATACTAGGTCGAATACGTAAGATTTTTGACCTTACAATTAGAAATAAAAATTTTACTATATTATTAACGTAATATATATATATATATACACGAGGGTCAGTCAAAAAGTTATTTGCACTGCTCGACAAAGCAAAACAAAAGCGAACTTCTATTTATATACAAAAGTCCCATACAAAAGCCATTTATCGATATAATATATATCCCATTTTTTAAACATTTGTCGAGGCGTGGCACAAGTTTTCCTATACCTTCTGCGAAGAATTCCCGTCCAACTTCCGATAACCATTATTAGGTTACAGCTTTCACCTCGTCATCCGAGTAATATCGTCGCACTATCATGTGAAATATCCAGCAGAGAGATAAATATCCGCAGTATTGCCACCAAATCTTTAAAAAAATCTTTGTATTGAGAGTTTTTACGAAGGTGTACAAATAACTTTTTGACCTACCCACGTGTATATATATATATATATATATATATATATATATATATATATATATATATATATATATATATATATATATATATAAACTGTTCAACGGTGAAGTTCATATACAAATCGGTAGATCTTATTAACCAACAAAATATATGGGTGAGTCTAAATCCTTATGATGCGTTGTTTTTGAGAAAGTCTAGAAAAAACTTTTTTTTTTTTTTGTAATGTATGTCGTTCCAATAATAAATGATAGCTTCTAATTCTGCTGGCACAGTTTATTTATTTATTTTGCTATGCACTGTTAACTAGCATAATGTATCTATTGTTTGTTTGTAGAAGTACTTACTATTTGTAAATTATATTTAAATTAAATACAATACTATCTTATTTTCTCCCAATTAGAGGAGGAAGGTAGACTTGATCATTTTGCGAAACGGATGTAATGATCCCCTTGACATAATTTAAAGCATAGAGAAACATTATGTAAATTAGACCAAAGTCTTGTTGGGGTAAATCGAAAATACCTAGTAATAATAAAATTGTAATTGATTTGGTGATTCCTTTTGTGTCACTTTTGTTGCATCTCTCTGTGCCTGTCAACTGAGAGAGGTTGAAATCCTCAGCAGGAGAAGAGCTCACGTTTTTCGGTGTGCTCGCATGGACGGGCGAGTAACAGGCCCAACTGGCATAACGGTGCCCATCCAATCCATTCCATCCGAGTGGGTCGACTCGGCCGAGAAGGAAGTGCTTTTGCCTACCGACGGAACCTGTTGCTTCTGAGCTACAGAGGGCAATACTCCCAGAAATAACCTTTTTTTTTTCTCCCTTCCCTTCTCTCTTGCACTGTTTCTGAAGTAATTCATTACATTTCGTTTACTTAAAGCACTACACAGTACCGCGATCTCTATAATTGTAATACAAAGAAAAATATGCGCTCTGGTATTTGTAAACATGAGATATTTTTAAATGATGAATTGTCGTTTCTCATATTCAATACATCCAATGGTGACCTAGTAATAGAATGCTCACTTCAGAAAGTTCGATCCCCTTTCATCATTTGACTGTGGACAATGCCGTCCCTGCTTATCTAGTTGGTGGTTGGTTTATAGTTTAGCACTGAAGCTGTGTGAGACATGGATCCACAAGTACAGTTTAAGGTGGAATCTGAATTATCAAAACAAATTCAAATTTCAATGCTTTTTTTATGCTCTTCCACTCGAGCCTTGCATCTCTCTACATAGTCACTAGATCAGCGGAGAGAGACTCTGCTGACTAGTATGTGCGCCATTGGTTTGTTTGATTTTAGCGTCCCTTTCAGCAGCGAGACTATATGAGACTGGACCTACAGCTTAACGTGGAATTCGAATCACATGAGCTCCTGCTGGGAATCAAACACGGCTTTCCCACCCTGAAAGTGTGTAGGCTAACCGCTTAGCCACGAGAGAGCTCATGTGGTGCAAGGGGTCCTGGATTTAATTCCCGGAAGGACAGAATTGAACGTATGACAATGGTTCGGATTTCATCTCAAACTGTGATTCCGCGTCTCATATAGCCTCGGTGTTGAAAAGGGGACGTTAAACTGAATAAATAAACAAATAAATAAATAAACAAATAAATAAATAAACAGACGGTAGGTAAAAGTTAGTGGCATAAGATAGGAAAATAGATGTTGTCTTCTAAAGCTTGACCTGACAAATTAGTTTGGAACTTTCCATATTTTTCATTGTTCAAAGAAAATATTTTAATTCTCCCTTCTCACTCTCGCACACACACACACACACATATACACACACACATAACCGTCTCGTAAACCAAAAATACAGTGGAGTCCCGGTAATCCGAACAGATCAAGGAGGAAAATTTTATTTTTTCTTTGCGAAAATATAAAGTTTTAGGAAATTAATAACTAAAAGCATGAAAATGAGTGCATATTTTCGTAGAAAACAAAGTAAACTTTCGTTAAATACAGTTTTTTTTTCCTTTAATACCTTTATTTAGGCCTTAAGCCACATTACGACAATTACATAAAATTTGAAATAGAATAAAGGCATCAAGTTTTTCCAACATTTTAAACGTTATTAACATTTTCCCAGTACGGTACATGTAGTCAGAAAACATGTTATGTATTATAATACAATAGACACCTTCACACGCTTGAAACCGCGATTTTACTATTAGTCCGGCTAATCCGAACAATCACGTAATACGAACAGGGTTCGATCCCAATTAGTTCGGATTAGCAGGACTACACTGTACTGTCTGTGCTATCTGACTTCCAGATATTATTTCATGATACTCATTCAGAAATTTCCTAGTTTATGCATCGTAAGTTCGGTCGAATTGTGAATATGATACTGGTAAATATTAGATATAAAAGCTTTTCATTGAAGATACTGTATAAATGTATGTAGTAAGTTTGCTCACATATCCAGCGTTAATGACCTTCCTATTTGAATGGACCCATAAACTTAATATACATTTAGTTTAAATTTTGTTAACAATGAGTATATTGGTAACAAATAATGTTCTGCGTGCGTATGAATTGTCTCAATCTTAAAACATATGTTGGCGTGATGTATCTTCCTGAACTGGCCTAATATGGATTATCTGATACCATTATGGACTGCTACTGTGGAACAATGAATACTCTATTTATAAGAGGATATTCTCGTCTATAAATACCTAAATATAGGTTACCGTATTGTGTGTTAAAATAAAACCCCTTGATTTTTGCTTCTGGATTTATTTAGTGTATGATGGAGAACATCCCGCCTGTTTCTTTATGGGATATTTTTATGTAATTATAATTTACTGTTTGTGTGTGTATGTATGTATGTATGTATGTATGTATGTATGTATGTATGTATGTATTTTATCTACTTACTGCAACATCGACGTTATGAAGGATAGGATCTACTATTAATATGGGATCCAAATCACGTTGCCAGGGCTTGAATTTGATGCACTGGGCGGGTGCCGTCATTCAAGATCAAGCCTTAGAGTGTAGTAGGGATGGCCAAAATTTTCCGGAATCGGAAATTTCATTTTCCGGATTTCAAAAAAATTCCAGAATTTTTCCAAATTTCGGAATTTTTCGTAAATAGGAATTTTTCCGAAATCCGGAATATTTCCCGAAAACCGGATTTTTTCAAAATCGGAATTTTTCATAATTCCAAATTTTTTCCAAAATCATTAATTGTTCTGAATTTCGGAATTTTTCAGATTTTACTTTCCGGATTTCGGAAAGTAAAAATTCCGGAATTGGCCATCCCTAGCGTATAGGCCGTTGTTCATCACATAATTTTGCTTCCAAGAGAAAGAGATTACAGGTACATGCAGCGACGCAAATACACAAGCTCCGTTTGCCCCCTAGTTACGCCACTAGGTACATGCCAACAATCCCCAGTGTGCCCAGTAGGATGTAATTTCCCTTAATTATATTTTACATTGGTCAATAAGGATTTCTGTACCTTAAGAACTTATAAATCTATCGGGTTTTTAAAGAAGTTAGTTTCTTTTCGGGTTGTTTGTTGTGTATTTTCCATTTTCAAAATTTGAAGGAAAATTTTCGAAAAATAACTTTTTTCTTTTTTTTCATATATAAGAATTTTCTGACGTAATCTCGATAGTGTTCAGAAGTACAGAGGTAACCAAATTAACCAAGAGGCTAGGCTGAATGCGTTAGTTCTAACATCTTTTGGAGGAAAGGAAAGTGATTTTTTTTTCTCGTATCGCGAAAAAGAAGATCTGATGATCTGATAGAAGCAAGAAGTGCTTCTGAAGTGTTGCAGATACATCAAGGTCTATTCATCCCTCGTGTCTGTGGTGCTTACACGATAATAAAGAAAAATAAGTGAGAAAAATTTCGCTTCATCAAGTGGATTCTGTGGAGAAGCCATTCATCTACGTAAATCCTTCGACGTAGGAGGGCGAAACGCAAAGAAATATTGGCTTCCTTCTGGGAAGTAAAAGAAGAAGACACTTGGGTGCAGTTAAAGAGGTGGTACTGGGCTGGGAAGAAGTAGGAGGTTATGAATTTATTAAGGACAAGGGAGGAGTTTTTTTTTTTTTTTTTAAGTACAGTATAGTAAGCAATCAGTGCCTTCTTTTTCCGTTGCTGTCGGTTAAGGAAAGGCTGGTTGGTGCCCGCGCGCAGTGAATGTCATTGCTCCCGCGTGGTACTGTTCATAATCCCGATCTCAAGGAAGAAGAATCAACTAGATTTGTGATTATTACAGTAAATGAGATGAGTCTGCCGGAATGGCAATGCCATATTTTGTTTTCTTTTTGTTGTATTAATATGCAGTACTTGAAATGGAGACATTATCTCATTTGACTAAGTCTATCGACTTCATTTTCTATAGTACTAAAAAGTAATGCAACAAGAATGCATAGGCCTACATTTAGAAATTAATTTTAAAAAAAACTATGTGTTGGCTATTATTTACGGAAGTAAAGTTTCAAAAAATGTTCCTAGCTGAGAAGTTTATCAAGGGGGATTGAGTGGTAGAACGTTTACCTGTAGTACGTAAGGTCCTTGGTTCGATCCCCGGCCAGGTAAGTTGGTGGTGGACTACATCGTGTCCGTGGGTTTTCTCGGTGTAATCTCATTTCCTCCCAGATTCTTATTCCACTGTCTCCCGTAACCTAAAGGGCATAATCGTGGGAAGTTAAATAGAAATTTTTCATTTCTGAGAAGTTGAGTTATCTACAAAAGGTTGAAAGCCAGAGTGGACCATCTCCAGACTAACAAGAATGCAGAAATGAAAATACTGAAGTTCACCTTTATATGAAAAGGAGAGAAAAGAAAATATGCTGAAAACTTTACGTTCCATGATTATGTTCCAATGCTTAGAGGGACGAAGATAACCTAATTAACAAAATGGTGGAATTAAGAAAGAGAAGAAGAAAACTCCAAGAAAACCCCCGCACATGGTGTTTGTCCACCACAAAGTGCATTTGGCGAGAGCTGGCATCGAACCAATTATGTTACGCACTAGAGATGAGCACTTTCTTTCGGTTAAACCACGCTTTATTATCATGACCCACCGCAGCCCCTTTTAATCTATACTAATAAAAGAACGTATGTCTCTCTATGCTTTGTGCCTGTCATAAATTCTCGCATAGGAAGCAGTCACCTAGAACTACCAGTTTTTTTTACACCTTCACCAGATCTATTTACGTATGGAGTCATTTTTTCGATATCTCGACTCGAGAGGAAATTGGGCGGTCACTCACTCTGGGGGTTTAAAAAGACTCGAGTATCTCAGAAACCCTTCAAGTTAGACAACCCAAACTACTCTATTGTGTCAGAGGTTGTCTACTGTTCAGTTCATACTAGAATGGTCACTTCTACTAGCATCTTAATATATTCGTAGAAAGTATTTCCAGAGATACCAACCAACCAACCACTTGGCGTAACAGCCCTTTTTTGTGCGCCTGAGCCCTCCCAACCAACCAACCACTTGGCGTAACAGCCCTTTTTGTGCGCCTGAGCCCTCCCAACCAACCAACCACCCACTTGGCGTAACAGCCCTTTTTGTGCGCCTGAGCCCTCCCAACCAACCAACCACTTGGCGTAACAGCCCTTTTTGTGCGCCTGAGCCCTCCCAACCAACCAACCACCCACTTGGCGTAACAGCCCTTTTTGTGCGCCTGAGCCCTCCCAACCAACCAACCACTTGGCGTAACAGCCCTTTTTGTGCGCCTGAGCCCTCCCAACCAACCAACCACTTGGCGTAACAGCCCTTCCAACCGGCCGAATTACGTCCAGCCTAACGAGGAACACGTGGTCAAAGCGCTGCGTTACTCTGTGTCTCACAGGCGTATCAGGAGCTTTCTAGACCTTGTAGGCGTCACGTCTTTCAATCATGTGACTCCCCAGTTTGCCTCACGACTCTGTTTGGACGCCAAGAATTGGGAAGCACCGGCCGGGAATCGAACCTGATATTCTAACAAATAGACTACGGTGTCCTCACGGCGTCGAGACAGGGGCTTTTAATTAGTTCGAGTTTAACATCCCTTTTCAGTAGCGAGGCTATGTATAACGGAAGCTACTTTCTAAAGCGGCATCCAAATCATTACTCGAATTGTATGCAAGGGAAGTACCTCAGCACTCGGAACCGAACACAAAACAACAAGCAAAGAAACTACGCGCATTAGTCACTCGACCACAAAGAGGCATCGAATAAGACTTGTTTTTATTTTATTTTATTTATTTAGTTTTATAAAAATAAAAAAAAAACAGGTTTTAACACAGCGATAAACAGTATTAGTCGATTTAGTCCTAGGTTAGTCACAGATACCCAACTCGTGACCCTCAACTCGTACGTTGATCCATTTTATTTCTAAAAGCCCGTACAAGTCCAGCACATATAAGATCGTACTTTCTTTTCCGTAGATTTACAATTTCTCCGGGGGGTCAATTCTTTCTACGCCCCCCAAGTGAACTTTATGGTGGACAAACACTGTATGCGTGGGTTTCCTCGTTGTCCTCCCGTTTCCTTCCATTTTCTTCATTTCACCATTTCATTCATTTCTCATCATCACCGTCTCCTTTAGCCTAACTGGCATAAGCGTGGGACGTAAAACTCAAAGATTTCATTTCATTTTTTCAATTCTTGGTTTTCACTGTCCTGTAAAGAGCCCTCATTATTCTGATCTGTCCCACTAAGACCTCACGCATGCAGTGACTCTTGCAAGGAACAAAATTCCTGCTTCTAACGCTGGGGAGAAAATATTTATTAGGAATTGAAAACAAAATAAGCAAATATGAACGACAAGGGAAAAAGCAAGTGTGTGGGTTTGCAGAAAATACTCATTCTCGTTTCTTTTGTCTTTTTTTTTAATTCTTAGAATTAAGCACCATCCTACTCTTGTCTCCTTCAACTGTAGTTTTTTTAATCTTTTGAGCATATACCAGTATATTCTTATATTTTTAAAGCAGTATTAATTACAGTTCTCTAAATTTTATATTGGTATTAATAAAATAAAATAGTACTTATTAATTTGTTTTTAATAACTGAAGGTTATCAAGAATGTGTTATAATAGGCTATCTAATTAAGTTGTACAGTCTTTTGTCTTTTAAAAAAACATGGAGTTTGTGCACAATGCTAACTCCTAATAGTTCACAATCGCACTAATAGATGTCGCTACATGTGCTGTCAGCCTAATGCTAATAGATGACGCTAGTCTGCAGGCAATTTGCATATTTAAAACTATTATGACGTTACAGAGGACCGAAGACGAGCTAGTTTGTATATTTTATATAGTTTGAGGTCCTAAACTATAGTGTGTGTTATACTTAATTTACTTGAATTCACTATTTTCTGTCTTTTTTTGAACTAATGTTCAAAGTAATGCCACAAAGGCAGACCTCGAGGACCACTTATGATCCGCGCACTACAGTTCAAGAAACACTGCAATACATTACATCAAACTTACATATTGCAATTAACTTCATTGCACCAACTAAAACCTATCTGACTAATAGTTCGAAGTGTCTCTCTGTCAAGAATAGATCAAATTACAGATCAGCTTATCTATATATGTAAGAAACTGTATCCACAGGATCCAATCATTAGTGTAATGCAAAACCTCGTATATCTATCTTGTAGAAAGTGATTCCGTAGGAAGATCTGAAAAAAGACAGAGACATACGTCCTACTGTAGTGAAAATGGCAGGATGCCACTAGCTTATGATAAAGACCAACAAGTAGTTTTATTATTAATACAAAACGAAAGGATATCATAAACTTGTCCTGTTTGAAACCCACCCATCAAGCAATATTACTCCATTGCTTCTATAATAGAATACCTTTCGTATCATGTAAGAATTCTCTGCATGAAACTTACCATCGCCAAACATAAGCCGATTTTAAATTAGCTTCGTCAGCCGTGATGGTGATTGTGTCATGTCAAGAAGACGTTCTTGAATACAATGCAATATTATTTTGCATATTGTACTGCCCACTTATATACCTGTATATATATATATATATATATATATATATATATATATATATATATATATATATATATATATATATATATATATATATATATATATATATATATATATATATATATATATTGTCATATTGTTCATCCTATTGTGGAATTCGCAACCATTTGTAATAGTACTCTGTTTATATGTATGTGAGAACTTATACACCAACAATGGTAAACTGTGAGTGAGATCCAAGGCGTGGCTTTTCACCCTGGCCATTAAAACAGGGAGGATGGGAGGGCAAAGACAGGTTGAGAATACACAACTAGAGGTCAATTACATTAGCTTTGCTCCACCCAAAACCCATTTTGATGTTAAATTTTTTTTATTGTACGTACGATAAATAACTTTCCAAGTTTCCTTTGTATAGAGGCTTTTTTTTTTTATACAATAGCTGTTGCAACAACAGAAGTATGCAACTGTTTATTGAATCGTTTTTCTGCGGTTGGCTGATGATCATTAGCAGTTTTGATCTAAGATTACCAAATATAGTTTATTATCATTACAATTATAATATTATAATCTTTAAAAAAAAAACTATTTTTTATATTTGATTCACGGAGGAGAAACTTCTTCTAGAGTTCAGTATGATTATTCTATGATATTCCAATTTCTGTTGCTTTTTTGACGACATAGTAGCCAAATAATGTAAATACTGGCAGTGGCGACAATTTTAAAATAACTTTGGGAGGAAAGGGAAGCGTTTAGTTATGTTTTGTTGTCAAATATAAAAGCAAAGTATCTAGATTCTACCGGGGTCCAAGTAAACTCCCAAGGATTCCGAGCCACCTCGGCCTCCCAAGATCGGTGGCTGTAGATACTGGCCACATGCTCTATAGATTCTCACAATGAATACGGTTCAAATTCGAATAATGGATTTTTCGAACATCCTTTACTTGAATAAATTTCCTTATTTTATTGATTATTCGAGTAGTTATTCAAATATTGAAAACGAATATTCGGATATTCGAATAAGCAGGAAAATGTTTAAATAATTTTAACTAGACTAACCACAATAGCAGCATCTCCATTCAGATGATTCTGCAGGCAAAATATTGCATTCTAACGTATATACTTTTGGTGTTCCGTATGCACAGACACCAGCAAAATATTGATATACCAACCCTAGATGGACAAAAACTTTAGAAAGAATAGTTTTCAGAATTATATATAGAGACTTATGATTTTTTTTAGGTTAAAGCAACTGAACTAAAATTGACCTATTCGTCTCCTAAGTCGTTAACAACAAAACACGAACTCATATTTGGAGTTCGGTACTAACTGTGTCGTGCTTGCAATGGAGCCAGTTTCTCATTATTGATCTGATCTCCAGATATCCGAAACCGTTGCACATAGATACTTCAAATTTTGCGCGAATGTTCTCCTTGAAACCTAGGTTGTGTATAAGACAGAGGTTTCGAGAAATACGAGGAACCAACGAAGAAAGTTTATTATTTATTTATTTATTTGTTTATTTATTTATTTATTTATTGGGTATAGAAAGTTGAAACTTTGTGTCCAAATGTTTTCACTGAACCCTATGTTGAGAGTAAGGAATATACAAAATGTGGCAGTCCATCAGTGCGACCCCTAAGAGGGGGAAATGCAGATTGAAAATTGAAAATTATATTTTCTTCATTCTTCAGATCTCTGAAAGTGTTGGACGTAGCTTCTTAAAATTTTGAACACATATTCTCCATGAACCGGAGGCCATAGATAAGACAGAGTTTTGCGAAGTGGGATTCAAAGGAGGAAAAAATAGACGTGGACCTTCTCTTGCCGTTCACAAATTTTCGAAATCGTTTAGCGTGGGAAATTTAAATTTTGTGTATTTAGAATATTCTTTGAAATATTCTCCATAAACCTTATTTTTCCCATGCGAAGAACGGGCACTTCTGCAATTTGCTCTCAGTAAGAAGGTAATATTGGTAGAAGTTAATATAAAAAATCGTATGTTAAGATTAATCTGGGG
The DNA here is from genome assembly GCF_964235325.1 of Thermobia domestica. Lineage (NCBI taxonomy): Eukaryota > Metazoa > Arthropoda > Insecta > Zygentoma > Lepismatidae > Thermobia > Thermobia domestica. The sequence goes on from NC_137461.1 coordinate 94,199,786, forward strand.
AACTACACTTCAAGTTGCATTATCTTTCGTATCTTTTTTTTTTTTTTTCTTGTCTTAGGTGTGAAAATTATCATAATAAGTATTCTGCCATTATTGGCAGGTCATTTGCCGCAAATGGAGAAACTTCCATGCCTTGGGGAATTTACAAATGGAACGAAAGAAAATTAAGCAGTTGCACGCTTTGAGATGGCAACTCTGTTGGAAACCACCTGCTTCGAGAGGAAATGACTTGAGCCGATGTCCTTGTCTAATGCATTCAACTCTTTATATGCGGAACAAAGGTTGTGTTTATAACAAGATGCTTGCATGTTAAGAAGAGACTGTGTTTTCAATTGCTAAAAGAATAAAAAGTCACTTTGTTTTGCATGTGTTCCCGAACAGTTACAAAAAGAAGTTTAAAGAAAAACATCCGCTCTGTTACTGTCAGTTCATTGAAGACTGCACAGACTGTTTACTCGTACGCTGTTTGAAAGAGAAGATAGATGTGTTTCAATGGAAACTGTGATCTTTCGTACTTAGTATTGTAAAGATAGCTGCGAAACTTCACTAACAACAATATTAGCATCATTCCTGAAAACCATCAATTCACTTTTGAGGCAAGTTTCTGTATTTAAAAAATAAATAAATAAATAAATAAATAGAATAAAAACATTTAACAATGAAATGCATTCTTTCTCTTGGGAAATGTGCTGGAGTTTATGGAAATGAATTACAGTTGCGCAGAGTCTTTAAGGCGGGAGGTAAAGTTAAAGGTGCTCATGATTCCTGCTCCATTTTTTTAACATTTTTTTTAAATAGTGTGAAAATTGAAGAATATTACTAACATATAGATATATTATTTCTATTAAAATGGTGAAATTAAATTTGTTAAAGACAAGGATAAGCAGAGGGAAAGTTCATGACGCAAAATGTATCACTGAAATTTTATGGGTTTCGAAAAGTCGTAATTTAGTAAAAATCTGAGATTTAAAACACTGGACGCCCAAATCGCCATGATGAATGCTTATACAAAACCGGCGCCTTGTCGTTTTGATATTAATATTGCCAAGTTTTACGTGCCATAATTCTGATTTTTATGTGGTTGGATGAATTAAAAATAAATTGTAATGAATCTGTTATAAAGCTCAACGTTTCCAATTTAGTTTCAACGTCGTATCAAATTGGATTTGCATTATTGTGGTGCCTGGTTTTCTGGACTAGTTTCTGGAGCAGAAGAAAATATTTCGAGCTCTGTATCCATGGTCTCCCTAGTGGGAGAATATTGGGGATCAGGAAACAGTTCGAAAAAGTTAAAAATCTTTTTCGTCATTTTTCGCAAAAATCGTGAAGATATCAAAGCTTGAGATTAACCTGAAGTGGGAGCTAAATAAGACAAAAGAACCAGGATGTATATTCCTTGTTTTCTTTTAAGGGTCTTCTCTACAGCGAAATTAAACTACCGCTAATTTTTGAGTTTTTCTGTAATATCTTCAAATCAAATAAAAAATATTCGAAAAGCAGAAACGTAGCGAACTAGACAATACGATTTTGCATGTGATACATTTACCACAATTCACCTATCCGCTTTTGGTATCGCGCTATTTACAGAACCCGCAAAAAAATACTAAATCTATCTACAGTTGCAAATCGAGAGCAGATAGATGAGTTGTTGTAACGGTATCACATGCACAATCGTATTGTCTAGTTCACTACGTTTTCGCTTTTAGAGTATTTTTATTTGTTTTGAAGATATTACAGAAAAACTCTAAAATTAGCGGTAGTTTAATTTCGCTGTAGTGAAGACCCTTAAGTTAGAAGTGTTAGGTGTGCAAATTTTATGTCGAGTAACCTATGGAAAAACTAAGATAACCAGAAGTTGACGCTTTACGCGGAAGAGTCCCAATTTTAAACAGCAGTTTAACAAACTGTACTTAAAATTAGCATATCGTTAAATATTGTTTAATGTTTCCTTACGGAAATTACTTAGTCAACGTCTATTATAAAATGTCACTGATTTTAATGGAATCAACCATTTAGATTAATGATTCTTCAAAATATTGAACAAACAGACGTTAAGTTATTTAGCGAATATTAGTGAAAATGAGTGTAAACATATGACGTACTTACTTAAATATACATGTGTTGATAACAATAATAAATAAATATTAATTTACATAAATTGAATATTTAATATAGGGCCGCCATTTTAGCAACTGTTGGGAAACATATCCCTATAAATGCTAAAAATGAAATTCTACTTAAAATAAAAAAAAATATGATTTATTATTCTATAGGAACTGCAAATCTGACTTATTGTAAACCTATCAATTTATAATTCAGAAAAAGATATATGTTTCATATATTTCACGTTCTTCTTTGTACGTACACATGATTACCCTATCGCTGTTACTAGTTAAAAAAATCTCATAATCGAAAATACACTGAAAAATTCTTATGAAAGAACTTCTAAAATTCAAGGAAATTATGTAGTTAAACACGGAAACAAAATTGTGTAGTAATTACGTTAATCTTTATTCACAGCAAATTATATTTAGGCATTTTTTTTTAAAAAAAAGAAAGTTTGTAATGAACTTATAATGACAACTTATCTGGATTAATTTACAATTTTGTTAATAGTTGCTCGATTTTCAATAGTTATGCAATTTTCAAATTTTAAATAAAATAAATTTCACATTTTCATACAAGGTTGTGCTTAGATGTTTATATGCATATTTTATGAAATATTAAATTGTTATTTTCTGTACATGAAATACTAATATACCTACCAAATCCGAAAATATGGTAATAGCTATGGTAAAATATGGTATAATATGATATGGTGTATACTTTCTACACATATTCTGACATGAATCACTACTTTACTCTAATATTGGTTCATATATAAATATAAATTTTTTGTACTATTCATATTGTATAATTGATATTTCACTACTTGTAATGATCTCGAAACGTTTATAACAATTATTTAAACATATAGACATCTTTTCTGGGCCACTAAGCGTGCATTTGTTCCAAAAACCAAAATAGGAAGGGAATCGAATTTAACCCTTTCACAGAGGAAGTCGACTTTTGTCGACAGAACCAAATTTCCCTAACATGCGAACGTCGACTATAGTCGACGTGTTAAAATTTGTTTGTCCGTATCTTGGCTTTGTCGAGAGTAGTCGCCAAAGTTGTACCGTTCATTTTTGTTTGTGTTCTATTGTTTTCGATAAACAATAGAAATCACACAGAAAACCTTTGGCGACTACAATCGACAAAACCAAGATACAGACAAATTTTAACACGTCGACTATAATCGACATTCGCAGGTTAGGGAATTTTTTTTCCGTCGCCTTCCACAGTGAAAGGGTTAAATACTTATGGGACTTATTTTTTGTAAACACCAGCAATGGAACAATTCTAAATAAAATAAAATTATCCATTAAACTGTATTTTTTTTTAAATTGATGTTCATATATTGAGAATATGTATGTGCAATAATCACTGTTATTCTACGGAACAAAACTAGTGTGAAGGCTTTTGTTAATACATTTGAGGTCATTGAATTAAAAAAAAAAAAAACTGTGGAACGAGGGGCTAAAATAAAACGAGCCACTAATCACGTTTGTTGCCTCTTCCATGCTCTCAAAATTCAACTTCTGCATCTGCCTAGTAAAAGTAATTTGAACTGCACTATTAAGAGCTCGAAAATGTTAAGTCTATTTTTACCTTAATTTTAAAGAATCTGTCGACCAAAATAATTTTTCATCTTACGGTACTGACCAAGATTTGTTAATCAGCAAGCATATAAAACGAATTATGTCACTGATTTTTTTCAACTATTTTATTTAGTAGATTTTCTTTCACAAGTTCAGTTCAATCCTTCCTTTTGGACTTTAGTAATTACACTTTAGGTGTATATTACTTCTGCTAACAGCATCAAAATTGCAAAATACATATACAGGAACGGAAATTATGTACGACTGACTTCCCTTTAAATCACCATCAACTACCTAGTCTCAATTCCAGACGTCCAGCAAAGCAGAGGTTCGTTCACACGTTTGTTTCCATGGCAACATTACATTAAAAACATATGAGAATGTAAACATATACAAAACTATGAATATAATTCCCCTATTTGTAATACTTATCGAATTTTCTGAGTAAATAATTTTGAGAATATTTATCGCAATTAATGAAATCGAGTAGCTATTTAAAATATGACAATACCAAAAACATATAAATTCATAAAATTTAGAAGAATTTTCCTAAATATATGTATTTCGATGATTAGCAGACTTTATCATTAGTATCACTACGTCCACATATAAGCTAGTTAAATAACCACGTGACTAATTGACGTTAACGCAAACTTGAAAAATTGAATAAATATTATTAATATACGAAATTTACAATCAAAACATAATAATATTATAAAAATAACACTATAGAAAAAATTAAAAATGAGATTCCTGGAAATGTAAGGGCTTTCTTTGTATAAATCTTTTAATTCCGAAATAATAGAATAAAAGAATCTTCGGAATCGTTGTTGATGGCGAAACGATCTTGATAAGGTCATCGTCCTGCCATCGATGTATCAGACAGGAGGGAGAATTCCTATGTTTGGTTTTACATTGCATCCCTCGTGCTTCCTCTTACGATTGTCGTTTCCTTATGAACGAATTCTAATCTTATCTCAACGGGAAGACAATTAATCTGTCGATGAACTCTCCCTGTTTTGTCATACTAGCGTCCTCGATGAATTACCTTGTGTTGTAATCGCATAATAACGTATCAAGTAGAAAAGGTTGTTGACACACACATATATATATATACTCACACAATACGATTTGTTATGCATGCATAAATTGATAATCATAATGATAATTATGATTCTTTTATTATGCAGAAATATGGATTACACGTAGTTGATGTATGGATCAAAGTAAACTATGTGAGTTTCATAATACTTCACTGCAAGATTTTTTTTCAGTCAAACTTCAAAGTATTACTGACAGATATATTATACCATTGGCTATATGATATGTTGTCAAATTACCAGCTTTCATTCATTGGTTTGATTCAATTTAAACGCCTCTTTTCCCCGTGTACCGAGGCTAAGTGAATTAGAACCTATTCCTTAAAGTGGAATCTGACCTATTACTTGGGTTTGTATCCAGGTAAATACTCTACCAAAAATCGAATCCTGGTACGTTAGCCACTTAGTCACTTCAGCGTAATACGAGAAATATGGTTGACATAAAACAAGTTATAAAAATCGTTACTTCAATGTCAGTCATTTTAAGTTCAACACATACTAATTGTAATTTAATATCAACTGATTGATTGTAATTTAAGAATATAAATATGTCAACATATTTGTCAATGATTCATTGTAATATAACTTTATATGAACTCTTACAATTTAGCATGTTTCACTCGTCAATGCTGTCCACGAATCTCAGATAATACTAAATAACTTATTGTTATTTAATATCAACTGATTATAATTTACTATCAACTGGTTGTAACTTAATATCAACTAATTTATTGTAATTTAAGAATAATATATTATGTCAGCATATTTGTCAATGATTCGTTGTAATATAACTTAAAAAGAACTCTTATGGTTTAGGGTGTTTCACTTATGAATGCTGTCTTTAGATGTGAAATAAAACTAACCTCTCTAATGCTACACGTAAAATTACGTAGGGCCATGGCTGTTGAAATGACTCGCGTTTAATTAAATGATGAATAGTCAGAGAATAATTTTCAAAACGAAACTCCGGTCTTTTCTATAGACCAGAGTTTGGTACTTACTTATTTAAATAGCTACATTTCTAGATGTTGGATCTAAATTCTGAATTCTATTGAACACGTGAGAACTGAATCAGAGACTATGCATATTGAAGGTACTCATGCTGTCTCCAGAGATTAACAAATTAATTACCTTTTGCGATGAGAAAGTGTGGTGGGGAACGACCTTTACAGTTGATCGTATTGCATAAGAACATAAAATTCAACTCAACATTTTTTTTAATAAACGAGTAAATTTATCTGCCAGTCTATTGGAACATCATTAATTCTTATTGAATAGTATATCAACAGTAGTGTTTGTTGTTCACGAGACGGGACATTTCTTGTCTCGTCCCGAAAATAATGAGACGAGAGTCGAAACGAGAAGTGTCTTTTTATATTTGAGACAAGAAACGCGATAATTTCTCGTCTTGTTTTTGAAACGAGAATCGAGACAAAACGAGAAATCTCTCGAGTCTCATGGGACAACAAGTCTTAATTCTCAGACGCTGTGTTAGTGTTGCATAATGAATAGGATAAAGCTGTAAATTAAAGTGACCTTACTTCTCATCTCGTGGGCAACACTAGGCGGGATAGTGTGGTGAGAAACGGCCTTTACAGTGAGTTTTAGTCTTTCATGATGGGTTTATGCAAATGCCAACTGGACCGAATTTACGTCCTAGTCATGGTTAATAGTAGGTGCTCGTCTACACAAAGCCAATAAGTACGTAAAATTCAACTCAAATATAATAGTTACCTCTGCTTGCTCTGAAACATTTTTTTTATGAATAAATTTATCTGCCAGTCATTCAAGGTATCATTAGTTATTAGTGGGGGCACGGTGACTGGAAGAGCGCTTACCTCTGCTGCGTGGGTCCCTGGTTCGATCCCGGCCAAATAAGTTTGTGATAGGCAACATCGTGTCTATGCGTTTTCTCAGGGCATTCCCTTTCCTTCCATTTTTCATTCCACCAATTCTTCTATCGTCATTCATTTACCTTAATTACTCGTTCTACTTAGCCTGAAGTGCATAACGTGGGACGTTAAACTGAAAAATATCGTTCCATTAATTATTATTAAGAAATTTATTAACAAATAAAAATATTCGATAAAGGATCCATGATGTGGAGTAAAAGTGGGGCTAGAAACTCATGAACTCATTGTTTGTCGATAAATGGTTGGTTTATTGTAATTACATTGGATTTGAAAATATCATTGTATTTCCCCCGCTTCTGATTGATACACAACGCTTGAATGCCCCCTCCCCTGAATCTTGAAATATTGTGCTCTTGGTAAGACACTGATCAATTCTTTCGCTTACATTGTACTTCAGTGTCAAAATAGTGTATAATGTCAAAATAGTTCGGTTGTAATTATAATTTTGGTTTGGTTTAGAAAATATTTGGGTGTGGTAAAATTAAGAGATAAGAGTAAAAGCATTGGCCGCTATTCCTATGGTTGAGGACCAAAACTTTTATAGACATTAGGGAAGTAGTTCACTCGCATCCAACGTTTTGTTTTAGTTCCATTTCTTTATTTTATACCGCTAAAAATTATTTTCTCTTTTGTAGTGCACTTTCCCCAATAAACTTTGTTAATAAGCACAACACTAAATTACCCCACCTGAAAAAAACTCCTTTCAAGCGCATTTTCGAAAGTTATATTTTTAGAAAGGTTCTTCAGGGTTATTATTTTTGATATTTTAATGTTTTATTCAATATTTTTAATTCCATTGCAAAAGGCAGTAGTCTTTTTTCCTTTTACTATGGAAAGACAAAAATACTAAAAACTTGTTTGATATGGTCAAGCAAACGCCTAGTCGCCTGCATCCAGCCATACCTGTATGATGTGTTGGTTGTATAAGCAACAGGCACTAGATAATCTCTATACATAAAAATTCATGAAAGTGACTATGTTTATAACAGTGGTGTCCAATTATAATGAGCCTAAGGGTCATAACCGTCTTTACTAGTAAAGTGGAGGGCCGCAGCTAATAATAATAATAATTATAATAATAATAATAATAATAATAATTATTATTATTATTATTATTATTATTATTATTATTATTATTATTATTATTATTATTATTATTATTATTATTATTATTATTATTATTATTACACCAGAAAAGAAAAATATAAAAAAGGTATTTGAAATATTGCCTATTCAATCTGTGACAAATGAGGGTGACTAGCAGCGTTTACAAGGGCTGGGATATCTACATTCATTCCTAATGTTGCGAGCCGCAGGAGGTGTAAAAGAGAAGAATCTCCAAGGCATTTTTCACAATTTTCATGGTCGTAAATGCACTTTTACACAAATAAGTACTATCAAACATCGACACTCTTTTCCGAACAAACTCTCAGTTTTTAGGGAAAGCTGTTGCCGTGGATGCCCGCGCCCTATTTGTTGTACAGGAACGCTAAATGGGTGCGTTATTTCTTTAGAATAGTGGACACATTAAACGAATGAATAAATATAAATGAAAATATTATCAGTAATAAAAATTGTGAATCGTGAAAGCTTTGTGGGCCGCAGAAAATGGTTTGGCGGGCCGCATGCGGCCCGCGGTCCGCCATTTGGTCAGTGCTGGTTTATAACTTAGGGTAGGGACATGCCGAAAATACATCACGATCGTTGAGTCGCGGTCGCACCCTCGATACTGGCACAAACCCATAGATTCAAATGAGTAAGCGCATGCCGAAGATGCACGCTACATCGCGACCTAGAGGTCGACCGCGAGGGTGAATTAGTGGTCGCGATGATGAACAACTGAATTTGTTTTTACATCAATGTTCAGCGGAAGCATAGCTGTGGCTCTTGTTCTCATTGGCTCTTCCTGAAGCGCTGCACGGAATAAAGTCTTCATTTGTTTAGAATTTCGTCTGTAGTGGATTGTGTGTGTCTACGCTCGAGAGGTTTTGCTGCGCTATTATATTTGATTATAAAAGACATATTAATAAAACTAATGAGGAATGTTTCAGCAATATGGAATAAGAAACACAAACAACATCATAATAGGCACGTTTTAGATAGAGAATGGAATAAAATAGCAACTGAAATGAGAATATCAGATAAGTTATTTATTTGAGAATTATACTGTAGCTTATTATTATATAAGACAATGGCAGTCACAGGGAGGGGGCTTTCGGGCTGAAGTCCGTAAATTGTAGAATTTTTAAAGAAATAAAGAAGCTACTGTTAATCATATCTATTCTTAAAAACTACACATACCCCCAATTCCGAGATTAATATAAATGGTTTCTTCTAAATTCGTCATTGATATAAGGTAAAGAAATGCCTGTAAAGGCTGGCACGTATCCATAAGAAGGAAACGTCGAATAATGGAATTTCAGTGCCGAAACTTCATTTGCTGCAGTTAATACCCCCTCCACCTTGAAACCTGAAGATATACCTGATTTATTTATTTATTTATTTATTTATTAAATTTTACTGGGAAACGATTTCTCGCCTGAGTGCTGAAAGAGGGCATTTCTTCAGAGAAAATTGAATAAAAGGTAAAAATCTTTGATTTAGAATATTGATAGAGATGAACAACAGATGAGACTCAAATATTTTTGCAGGGACCACGGTGGCTCAGTGGTAGAGCGTTCACCTCTGGTGCCTGGGGTCCCAGGTTCGATCCCAGCTCGCGCCGTGTGGACTTTGTGGTGGATAAGCACGTGCTCGTGGGTTTTCTTGGGGTTTTCCCGTTTTTTCCCACTTTCTTCATTCCACCATTTCATTCATTACTCATCATCACCGTCTCCTTTAGCCTAACCGGTATAATCGTGGGACGTAAAACTTAAATATTTCATATCATTTTTCAAATATTTTTGCGAAACAAGAGACGAGACTTTGGCATTTCTCATATCTCGTCTCGCGTCCATCCCTATTTATAAACTGTTTGTTCCTTTCAATTTCAAAATGTGGTTTCGCAATGATTTTTATGCACTGAAAGAATAATTTCATATGCGTCACAGCAATGTTTCTCCTTAAACTGAGAACTTAACGGCGAGGGTGCGACCTCCTCGTTATGTGCGCCCTTCATCCATCGCGACCTAGACATCGAGATAGCGACCGCGACTTAAACCTCGACCTCGATCGCGAAGTATCTTCGGCATGTTCCTACCCTTACTCTTGAACCACCCGACCGATCTCGGTCAAATTTTCAACGTAGATGAAATTCGGACCTGGGATGCATTCTTTCATTTCAGTTTGATGGTGCAACTTAGGGGAGGGAGATATATATCTCCGAAAAAAGTATGCATAAGACCGTGGAATTTTGTGGAAATGCTCCCTTCCCCCTAGGCTGTAAATAAAATGGCGTCTTGCGAAATACGTATATATTTTAATATGGCATTGGGAATTTTGAGTGACTTCTTGCCGTTCACCAGGACTCCGAAACTATTAGACGTAGAACCTTAAAATTTTGTATAAATGTTCTCTTTGCATTCTAGGTTGTAAATAACACAAAGTTTCAGGGAATTAGGGGATGGGGGTTTAAGTTTGTATGTCTGTGTGTTATTCATTTGCATTCAATTTGAAGATGAAAGAAATAGAAAGCAGGAGAATAAGAAATGAAAAATATTGTCCGCGGTAACACGTGAGTATATACGCTAGTTATTTCTTTTTTATTAACCTTTCAGGAAAACGGCAGAGTTTATAGCAAATTATATGAAAATATTGTATTGTCATCGGGTTTATGCATCTATCCAAAATTGTCAGATCACTCAGTACGGAAGGGTCATATTTACGTTGCAAGATTTGAGTCTAACAAACAAACTAACGAGCTGAAAACTAACCTAATATAATATAATGGAAAATTTTATATGTAAGTTATTCAGACAAACACGAAGCACCTCATATAGTATGCCATAAGAAGTATGTGTACAGAAAACGAAACCAATAAAAGCATATCGTATTTTTAGTAAATATAAAAAGGTCAACCAAAACAAAACAAAGAAAATGTGTAATTATTAACGAAGATAGATATTTAAAAAGAAAGAAAAAGAGAAATTTTTAAGCGGAAACTTATTTCACGCTTGCTTCAACACAGTCCACCATTGAGAACATTCTAATTGCCTAACAATCTGATAACGCCTACTACAAAAGAAAGCAACGCGCCATCTGCTGGAATAAATAAACATTGGATTGAAATCTTCCTAATATTTAATGATATATGTATGTAAAACTTAGTATATTGACCTCACAAGTGAAGACTAAGTGCAAATTTAACGTAGAAATTTAAAAAAGAAATAATTTTTGACCAAGCTTTTAATTGCTTTTTTTTTTTTTTTGCGTTTTACGATATGAATTAAGTTTTGTTTGTAAAATTCTACTAAAGTTTTAATCCTGATACTATTATTGGTAAGGAAGACAGTAGAATCATGCCCAATCTTCGCCTCGCCTTTTCTAATCCTTAGGATAGGTATACAGGTATATACGGGCTTACGATAGTTTTTTATATGGTTAGAGGGACTTTTTACCTGTTTGTGGACCGTTAATGACGTAATTTTACCCATAATTCACCTGATTTTTCATTAAACAAACACAATTCATTTTTTATTAGACATTAGAAACCCCTATTCATTTTTTATTAGTCCTCAGAAAGCCCTATTCATTTTTTAGCAACCCTTAGAAGGCCATGTTCATTTTTTATCAGTCCGCAGAAGGCTTTGTTCATTTTTTATTAGTCCTCAGAAAGCCCTATTCATTTTTTAGCAACCCTTAGAAGGCCATGTTCATTTTTTATCAGTTTGCAGAAGGCTTTGTTCATTTTTTATTAGTCCTCAGAAAGCCCTGTTCATTTTTTAGCAACCCTTAGAAGGCTCTGTTTATTTTTTTATTAGTCCACAGAAAGCCCTGTTATTTTTATCCGCGACCAATGTTTATTTTTATTGCGCATTAGAAAGCTCTGTTTATTTTAACAGTGCTCAGAAAGCACTGTTTGTTTTTTATTTACCTTATGACGCGTGTAAGATGTTTCCGCTGGCGCCATTACTGCGTGGTTTTGTTATAGATTTTTTTTATACATTAGTAATTGTTTTGTATGATTACGTGATCACTTATAGCCATACCCGTTTTGGATGGCTTTATGGACTTGGAATTACACGACGTGGCGCATATATATGTGGGAATTACGTATTGCTTTACATGATATATTTATATAATTGCAAACGCGCATTATTGTTATTGAATTTTAAAACTAATTAACTTATAGAATTAATTAACCTATAATACTTACCATATATATATACTTACGTATGAAGAATTGAGCTTTGCCACTTGTGGTTTATGATGGATGGAATTGTTTTTCCAATATGGCGCCGTCGCGTGATTGTTGAACAGAGGTTCCTCCATAGTATGACTTTGAAATACAAATACGCGCATTTTGCTTGCATTATTTTTTTTTTTTTTTTTTTTTTTTGAGAGGAAGATTTTAGGTTGAACAAGGAATGGGTTTTCTTATAGGATTTTTTTTTGGTGGAGTATTTATTTATTTGTAGGGCATAATTCATTCCATTGGTATTAATCATCAATTATTTGCATATGGAACTGCCACTAGAGGGTTACGCCCTCTCTCTCGGCATGTGATGTGCTGTAAACAAGTGCAAACATAAATAATATTAGTTGTACAATGTGATATAAAGAGAACTACGTGCGAAATGAAACAAGTACTACCAAAAGTGCTTAATAGAACAATATGCATGAACACATATAATAAACATTAAAATACTGAGCATTGCGAAAGATAACATAAAGTTCTAAACAAGGAATAAGCGAGAAAAATAAGGTAAAGATAAACTGAAAGGATATATAATATTATATGTTGAATATAATTAGATTTTTTTTTTTTTTTTTTTTTTTTTTATAAATATATTAGCATGATTGATGAGATGAAAGTGCATTATACGCCACAACACAATGAAATGGTTAATATAAACGAATGCATGTTAGGCTTCTGTCTTGGGGCGGCTCAAGACTGATGGAGACATGGGGAGCCCAGATTATTGTTGAGGACGAACTGTGCAGCTATGGAAAAAGATGAGGGATGACTTGATGAATGATTTGACGTTGAAAGAATCTGCGATGAAAGTGATCCATAGGAAGATTGTTTACGTGAAGTGTGATCAAGATACTTAACGGTGTATGGCAATATTTGAAAGTAGAATCCTGCTCTGAGTCTATGAATATTGTGTCCAGAAAAATATCTTTATGAGATTCTAGGCATTTGGCTATGTATCGTTTACGTAAGAGTGAGATATGTTCTACAAGTGGTGGAAAGTCTATTCGATTGTATAGTTCTCGGTTAGGATATGGTAATTTGATGCGGTATGCTAAGCGCACTGCATGGCGCTCCATAATTTCGAGCCTATTGTAGAATCTAGACGGTGCTGGGGACCAAGCAATATGTCCGAATGTAAGTATGCTACGCATGAACGCTTTATAGGTGTTAATAAGCAGCCTTGAATTTAGCCCCCAATGCTGTCCTACGAGCCTGCGAAGCAATTGTAGCCTGTTTTTTGCTTTAAGCACAAGTTTCTGGAAATGAGCAGTCCACTGTAGTTTGTTATCGTATGTTATTCCTAAATACGTTACTGAGTTAGTCGGTTTTAATCGGTGTGTTCCAACAGTGATATCAAGCAGATTAGGGTTGCGGTGAACTTTACTGCGGCATTTAGGTGGTATGATGACAAGTGTTTGAGTTTTCTCCTCATTTACAGTAAGTTTCCATTTTGTACACCACGCAAGAAATTGATTAATTGTGAGTTGTAAGCTTCGATTAATATGCTGTATAGTTCTCCCAAGAGTTAGGAAAGCAGTATCATCAGCATATTGGAATAAATAAGTTGGAGGAGCAGGTACTGGTACGTCTGATGCGTACAAAATGTATAGAAGAGGAGACAAGCTGGACCCTTGAGGTACTCCTGTGTATGGAAAGATGGGATGGGAGAGGGTATTGTTGATACATACATATGCGATTCGATTCAGTATGAATGAGAAAATTACCCTAACATATGTCAGTGGTAGTCCAAATTTAAGCAATTTGAAAAATAGACCATAATGCCAAATTCGATCGAATGCTTTCTCTAGATCCATTAAAATTAAACAAGATGGGAGCGATCTATTATATTGGTTAACGAGAGTGGTCGTCAAACGAAGCAACTGGTCATTAATACTGTATGATGGTCGAAAACCGGTCTGGAAAATTGGAAGGAGTTGACGATCATGCAGATATTGATGTAAGCGTTTTACAAGAATTTTTTCCAAAACTTTCCCCAATGTCGCAGTCAATTGTATTGGCCTATACGAACTGACAGAATGTGGCGGCTTGTTCGGTTTTAGAAACATACAAACTTTGGAGACTTTCCATTCAACTGGGTAATATCCTGTACGGAGAATAAAAGTATAAATAGCTGCGAGAAGAATGAAAAACTTTACTGAGCATTCTTTGATAAGTCGGTAGGATATTTTATCAAAACCAGGCGCTGTGTTGCGTTTTCCTTTGATACTCGTCTGTATTTCGTCATGGGTGATAGAAAATGTTAAAGGTTGATTCTCATCTAAGGTGTGAGTAGTTGATGGCTGTAATAGGTGAGCGATGGTAGTTTCTGAGAATCTGGGACTATCTTCATGTTGACCGTCGGGCGGAGTGAACACAGTTTGTAAATGAGAGGCAAATGCATCGGCTTTATCCTGATCTGAATGCAAAGGATCGTTGTTTCGGAAAAGTGGATATCTTGTTGTTGTTTGCTGCCCGGTCAACTGATGAAACTTTTTCCAATATCGTGTGGGATGAGTTTCTTCATTCAGCTGACTGCATGTTTTGTGCCACGTCAAGCGTTTATGGGCGACAATATAATTGTGCACAGTTCTTTGCCATCTACGTGCCTGTGTTAGATATTCAGGGTTATGAGTGCGCTCATATTGTCTATAATAATGCCGAGATTTTCTTACTAAGTGCAAATATTGCGGAGGCAAAACAGGCTGATATGTTTTACCGTGATAAGTGGGAATGTTGTCATGTGCGCTTGTAGCAATGGCCTGCGTGAGTGTGGTTATGGTTGTGTTTAGACTCTCCTCTGTATCCGGTGGTAGTACAGTTTCTAATGCAGCGTCAATATCCGAGCGATATTTATGCCAGTTAGTTTTGTCATACAAATATATGGTACGTTCGGCTGCTGTCGGAGAAACGTTTTTACGTACATCGTTGACCGTGATTTTCACCGGTAAATGGTCGCTACCTATGCAATCCAAGACTTCGATATAACACCTGTCTATGAGTGAAGTGGTAGAAAGAACAACATCCGGTGTAGTTTGGCTACTTGGTCTGGTGTGCTTCGGAAGGGGATATATGTGACCATGTAAGGAAAGTGCTATATGGTCTGCAAACTGAGTCTTTTCCCTCTCGGAACGGCTATGGATATTGATGTCTGCCAGTATCAGAAGATGCTTGTATGTTTGAAACAAATGTGTGAAATACTCGAGTGGTATCACGTGTCCGGGACGTACATATATTGTTGCTATCGTAATTGCGATGTTAGGTAGATAGATAGTTGCTGTAAGATGTTCAGGAAGTCGGTAGGGAAGCCGAGTCTGATGCTGTCGGTAAGATAACTTATTATTTATGCCAATTGCCACTCCACCTTGCGCTCGTACATTATCTTGTGAAAAGTCATAGCGCATGAGTTGATACCGTGGAAATCGTGATGGCATTGTTGGTTTTAAAGCAGTTTCATTTAAAGCGAAAACATCAATATTTTCTTCTAAAAGCAGGTGTTCAAAAAGAGCTTTATGTTGCGGCAATGACCGTATGTTCATAAATAAGAAGGCCAAACCCATGATAATGTAGTAAGCTATTGGCTTAGACAGCAGTTTCTCTCGGAGAGATGTGAAAGTGTACATAATTCCCTGAATATGTGGCATACAGATTGATATGGAAAATGCTCGTGGCGGCAGCAATGACATGTTCAAGAATGAACTGTCTTTGAAAAGGAAAAATATTTTGTAGAACAAGCGTGAAATATCGAAGAAAATTTTCAACTGTAAGACCGGAAGTGATTGATTGGTCGGCTTGAACTGGTGGATCAGTTGTACGCAATGGCACTGTGAGTTCAGGGCGATCTGCTGGTGGGGCTGGCTTAGCTTTACATTTGTAGCTGTATGTAGGGTGTGACCCAGGACATACAGAGCAGTGAGCAGGCTTTTGGTGATTTGGACAGTCTTTAGTCTCGTGCTGCTCAGCACAGTAACCACATTTAGGGATGTTAGGACATTTTGCTGTCACGTGCGAGTTGTAAGTCTGACATCGTTCGCATCGAATAGGCAGGGGTGAATTAGTACGTGACGGTTCGACTCTGTGCCTTTTCTTAAAGATGTACGCTCCCTCTTGAAGGAGGGTATCAATAGACGATTTGTTGGAGGTTAGCACACGAACCATGTATGTAGGTCCCGTTTGATTTCTGATGCGAATGCATTTGTCGACAGGAATGCCTTCAGCTGTAAGCTCTTCCAGTACTTCTGCATCAGTGATTTCCGGTAGAACACCACGGATAACAACAGATAACATTGGAGTCTTTGGTGGCGGAGGTGTTTGCTTAATTTTGCTGGTAAGCTGTTTCAGCTTGGCATTTTTTCCAAAGATTTCATAGCTAGCCTTGTTTCGTAATGTAGTTCCAAAGTTCGCATCCTCAGATCGGATAATGACACCATTCTTGGTGAAGACTATTTGCTTGACACTAGCTCTTGGAAGGTACTTAACTATTTGGTTGAAAATAAGCCGAGAATTATTGTATTTTAGATCGAAATCAGTCAATAGAAATGAGTAGACAGGTAAACGTTGAGGAATTGGGTTTGTAGCTCCTGGATTGTTTTCAGAGGTTGCATTAGACGAACATTGCATAGGTTCTTCAATGCTGGTAGATGGAGCAACATAGTGCGGTGATTTAGAGCGAGATCGCTTTTCAACGGATCCTATACTGCTTTCAGAAAGCTGTCTACTACGGCGCTGTTGACGGGGATCCCTCCCCTTATCCCCTGGAGGTGGCGGATCTGGCCCCCTAACTACCGGAGGCAACCGATGCATGGTCTCTCGGACCAGTAATATCCCAAAGAAATGCAATAATAGGCACTCGAGTGGCTTGAATCACGATTAGAAACAAACTATGATCGAGTTATCCTGATAACACAGATGATAAAGAAGTTTCACCCTCCAGTACTGAGAAGCACTGTCAATCCCAGTGAGAGCGTATGCGTGCTGGTCTCGATTGTGCGTATGCAACACAATGTCATAGAAGGCACGTTAACACTTCCCAGCTAGGCTAGGCTTGGTTCAAAAATCAGCTTATGACGTATGGTACGTCAAGCTGCTAAGTATGGTTGCTTGCATTACCGTGTAGATTGATGCTAACTAAACTTGTGAAGAATTTGGTTGCGCGAAGTTGCATAGTTTATTACATTATTACACTATATGTTTAATTTATATTAAATTTTGTTTTACCGTGTGTTTAATTATTATAAAATTGAAATAATAATAATAGATAACGATACATTTTAATAAAGAAAGCGGAACCCCACAGTACTATGATATGTACAACTGTGCTGCCATCTATTGACAATAATTACAACTCCATTTAACAGACACGTTATATGGGAGACTGATACAGAATGAATGGGAGACTTAAGATGAATTACATGAGATTTAGATGTACAAGAAAGAGAAGAGAATAAAATAAATAGAGAAAAATATTATTGTTTATTGAATTGAAGCAACATTTAAGCGTAATATATTAGTTTGTAATGAGGTTATTAAATTAGGTTTAACTGGATACGTATGCACTTTGTAGGATAGTTTATTATTTATTTAGGATTTTTATTTAATAATATGGTTTGTAGAAGTACAGTGAGTTATTATACAATAGAACAAACTTATATTTTATTTGTATAGATGTATTTAAGATTATATCCGGGTGCAGTTTTAGTAGTGGTTTGCGTTAGCATATTTGAATGTGCGGAACGGCACATGACGGATTTGGAACGGGCGTAGTATTACAATTTTATACGTTGCTTGGGAATTGTTTAGTATCGGTTTGCATTGATGAATATGTCGCACGGATTGAGGAAATGGTAAAGAATGTTTTATGCTAATTGGCACTACGATTTCCATTTGAAAGAATTAGATAAATAATAGCTTGAAAATATTTTAAATTGGATTACGGTATGGAGCATAATATTTAAGTATATTGTATTTACTGCGAAATAGAGAATATATATATATGTAGCTGCAATTATTGAATTAACAAGTACCAGAGATAATTATAATGTTTTTATTTACAATGTATTGAATTATAAGAATATATATCCCTTATAATATTTGATAGCAGTTGGGAAGCTTTATATGATGATTGATTTTTACGTGCGGAACTGATTTAATTTGAAGCAACAGCAAATACATTTGACAGATAATTGCCGTATTTGCAACCATTGAAATGGGTATAAAATGTTTTATGTATGTAAAGATATTTAATATTTTTGTTTGTAAAGGACGAGATAATTTTATCAGTTAATGTATAACATTACAGATATGGTTTTAAGCTATTTTAGAAGGAGCTTAGGAGATAACGAAAATTATTATGGAATGAGACCACCATGATGTATAGGGAAGATGACATATGGAATATTTGGTAAAGTTTTATTATTTTAGGAAATAATATTATATTAATTAATACGAAGGCCAATATTTTTTAAGAGAAACCCATATTTTTAGTATTGGTGTACTATTGAAAGCATGAATTATCAATTTTGAAGGCATAAGATATACACAAAGACTTGTATTTACTGGTGTTATTGTTTTACATTTACCGGAGAGGATGTTGGTGCACTTTGAATAGATTTGAATTATTGGAATATAGTATTTTTATACTTAGGGACTTATTTATAAATACAACTTACGAAATTAGAATATTAACGAATGAATTATTTTACATTGTACCTAATTATATATATTTTAATGTTATTGACTAGTTATTTAAAATTTAGACGAATTGTACTTTTAGTGCTGGAATGCTATATTTATATTTGTATAGATCAGGTACTAATACGGAACACATTGATTAGCATACAACTTTGCAGACTATATATTTGCGTAGACGAAATTATGAAAACTTTTGATTTTATTATTTAACACGCTTATACGAAAATAATTGTACAATTAGAAATTGTTGAAAGTTTTGAATAGACAATTTATGTATATGTGTGATGTAGTACAAGTATTTGGAATATATGTATTGTATTGTGTTATCAATTATTGATACAAATAGGGCTGAAGGATCTACGTAGTATTTGCGTTTGCGACAATATAAATGTTATGAGAATGACATGATACTACGTGAATGTCAGACTTGCATTATATAGTAATTAGATTTATGTTTTATTAAGATATAGATGTACATACTACGCATTAATACAGACACAGATTGATTTATTTTATTTTAGGCATGAAAGAGAAAACCCATATATTGGCGTTGGCTGTGGAAAAACACAGACATGCGTACATTACATTTTTTTATACTAGTATTTGAAAAGTTACACACAATATAAAGCTTAATTTAGCTTATGTTTTACGATTATGAGGTGCGTATTGCTTGACTTGGCCATGGAGGCGATGCAATTTATGCTTAGGGCAGTTAAAATATGGGATTATATATGGGAATTTATATGCGAAAATTTGGTAGACAGAACATTTTTTCCTCTTATTTAAAAAGTATTGTATAGTTACAAGAGAATTTTTGAAACGATTTTAATTTATTTAGGAAGTACCATATACAATATTATAATTATTTATGGTGAATGCGGTAGCAATAACAGATTGCGTGAAAATTTGTGGAGCCATCTATTGTATAAATTGGAAAACACAATTATGACTGTACTCGATAGAGGCAGACGATGATGAATTACACACTTGTAACATTTGTGATAACTACATAAAATGTTATGAGAACGAGATGATATTACGCGAATGTCAGACTTGCATTATATGCTAATTAGATTTGTTTTATTAAGATATAGGTGTACATATTATACGTTAATACAGACACACAGTGAATTATTTTATTTGTACATGAAAGAGAGATACCACATATATGCGTTGGTTGTGGAAATGCAGAAGCATGTGAACATTGCAACCTAGCATTGTCATATGAACAAATACACAAAATATAAAGTTTAATGTAGTTTATTTTAATATTTAACAAGAGTTTTATTCCCATCCAATGGATGGGAGAACTGTAGAAGGCAATACCTCTTTTTTTTTGTGTGGCAAGAATTGTAGTTTATACTCATGACTCTTAAAATATGAGAGTATATATGAGAACGTATATGCGAAACAATTTTGTAGACAGAACTTTTTACTTATTTAACACTGCTGTGTAGTTACAATAGAGAATTTTGAACCCGATTTTAATTTATTTAGGAATGATCCAATATAATATTATAATTACTTGTTGTGAACATGGTAGCAACACATGATTGCATGAAAATTTGTGGAGCCATCTATTGCATAACATGGAAAACACGATTATGGGTGTACTTGATAAAACTACACGGTGAAGAAGTATATAATTAAAGCATCTGTGACAATAACATAAAATTTTATGAGAACGAGAGATACCATGCGAGTGTGAGACATGCATTATATATTGAGTAGATTTATGTTTTATTAGGATATAGGTGTATATACTACACCTTAATACAGACACAGAATGAATTATTTTTACTTTGTGCATGAAAGAGAAATTCCCCATATATGCGTTGGTTGTGGAAAAACAGAAATATGCGTACATCACAAATTCCACATTAGTATATGAAAGATACATAGTATATATACTTTAATGGAACTTATACGTTTGTTTGTTTATAGCTAGTTATATTGACTTGTACCCTTTTAGAGGGTTACGCACTTTTTAGGGAAGAGTGATGTATAATTGGAGGATTTAAGGATTGTGTGATGGTTTCATAGAAATTTTTAATACATTATAATAATTGCTAAGGTCTTAAGGATCTTTCCGATTCTTAACATTTGCTGGATGAGGCGAGGTGTGCTAGTACATCACAGCACATAAGTGTTAGGCAGATGAAGTTTTTTTGCCTAGGGGTTGCTTAAGGCTTTAATGTAGACAATGGGAACCCTGGTAGTGGTAGATGGATTTAGTGTACAAATAATGGAAATATGAGTGGAAGATGATCATGAATTTGATAATTTGTGAGGTCCTACTGGTCTAAGGGCTTAGGAGGTAGATTGTAGCAATAGAGAGTATAGACTAATGATAGCGCTGGAGGATAATATTGACATGGAGAAGGATGGAGAGCTAAAAGGTGCGTAGTATTTTAAAGTAGGGGCCATAGGCTATAACGAGAGCATATGTATGCGAGACGTAAAGTTTTAAGATGAAAGTGAAGTGTAGGAAACTGAATTTGGTTGTACAAGTTTGCTGTAGGACTACTCAGTTTGACTCGATATGCAATGCGGAAAGCACATTGTTTTAACATTAATAAGTTTTTTAAATTGTGTGGGTGGTTTAATTCATGCAGCATTTTTATAAGTTAGCACAGGCCGTAAAGAGGCCTTGTATGTATTTAGAATTGTGTTCGCTTTTAGTACCCAGGACGTTTTGCTGACCCTTTTTTTAATAAGTTAACTCTATTGTATGCTTTTTTGCGAATGTTTGAAGATGTTTTCAACGGAGATGTTTAGTGAATGTGAGCATTAACTAAGTTACACTTGAATGTGCTTGGAGGAGAGTTTGGTTTAGTTTTAGGGAAAGGCAGTTAGGATTTTTTAGGGATTTTTGATGTTTTTTACGGAGGAATGAAGATGATAATTTGTGTTTTTTTGTGGCGATGATTGTTAGTTTTCATTTGCTGCACCAGTGAAGAAAACTGTTAATTACTATCTGTAGAGCAGTGTTGACGGATTGGATACTAGATTTTAACGCAAGAAAGGCAGTGTTGGTGGCATATTGAAAGAGGTGAAGTTTATCAGGAAGTGGAGGCATAAGATGGAGATCTGGTGACAGAGCAGATTTTAAGGTACTTAACAGTGAAGGAAAATAGGATGGGAGAGGCAGTTATTTATTGAAACATATGACAGGCGGTGGATTTAAAAAATTTGCATATCAGTTTTATATATGAGATAGGAAATTGAAGATGAATTAATGTGTATACAAGTGTGCTGTGTTTTACTCTGTTAAATATTTTTGAGGTCAAATAATACAAGACATAATGGTTTGACTTAATTATAGTGTTGTGTAACCATGGTGGTTAAGACTGGTAGTTGATTGTTGATTGAATATTCCGGACGAAATTTTGCTTGATTTATGGGAAGTATTTGACGTCTTTTATGTATACATGCAGACGTCTTACTATAATACGTTATAGGGTTTTACTAAAAGCAAACGTTAACTGAATTGTGCGGTAGGATGATAAGATGGTATGAGTTTTTTTTTTTTTTTTTTTTAGAAACATTATCGTCTTAGGTTTTCCAGGTGACAGGAAAATATCCAGTGTGCAGAATGAAAGTAAAAATTGTGGCTAACAAAGTAAGTAATATAAGAGGGCATAGTTTTATATGACGATAGTTTATTGAATTAAAGACAGGTGCACTATTCTTTTGTTACGAACAACTGTACTGATATTTTGAACTATGATTGGTTTGTTTGAGATTTATTTTGCGGATGAGTATGAAAGATATGAGGTTGTAATGAAGGAGAAGATGAAATGACTGTGTTGGATGGATGTCTATATGAATATGTGGGACGGAGTGGTGTGAAGAAGTCTTGAAGGAAATTAGCAAAAACATCAGCTTTGGAAGAGTTTGTCTATATAGATAAGGCATCATTTAATAATGGATATGATGTTTTACTGCTTTTGCAAAGAGCATTGAAATGTTTTCAGTACTTGTTAGGATGAGTGACGTCAGAGAGAGTATTACAGATTTTATTCCGACACCGTAGATTGTAAGCACAGATATATTTTTTGATTAACCTTTGAACTTTTGGTGGTGATGAAGTGTTTTTGGATTTTTATACGTTGATATTTACGATAAAACTGTTGAGATTGAGTGATAAATGTGAGATATTTTGGTGGCAATGTTGGTCGATAAGTGGTTAATGTAATTACTGGTATGTAAAGTGAACTAGCTTTTTTGGATTGAAGTTATGATGATATGAATGTTATGATACAGTTTGTTTTTGATGTAGGAGCTTGCAAAGGCTCTATTGCTATCGATAGATATGTTTTCTATTGTTTTCAGGTGAATTTATTAAAATGGACTTTAATTCTTTGAAATTTTTGTAGACTGAGACATATGGTGAGTACTAAACTGTAATGTGATTGGAACATGATTACATCAATTCCTAATGGACTGAGAACATCAATTTAGATTTGTGAAATGTGATTAACAGAAGTAATGACAATATTTGGTATGCTTTGTGATACAAACCTATAGGGATTTTGGAAGATTATGAATGATATCAGTCATGTGACTTGTGACAAAGGTTTGAAAGTTAGATCTTTTTTTTTTTTGATCTAATGTGCGTGTTGAAGTTGGCTGTAATTATGAATCTCTTTTATAATTATTGGAAATATGCTGCACAATTACAGTAGGTAGTAGTTTTACATGTTTGATTTAAACTCTAGCAACGGTTATAACTATATTACAGAAGTATAAAGTAATGATGAGATGTTTAGCAAGATTTGTCAGCCTACAAAAAATGTTGACATGACGGATTATGTGGAGAAAATTTTATGGATGTTTGAATATTTGAGTGTCTTCTAGGAAGGGGCTATTTTGCTGAATTAATGTATATTAACAAAAAAATGACAAATGATGGAAGGAGTGAGAAAAAGGTTTTGTTAAGGATAAACACTGCAACTCGTTTTCCACTAACAGCACTTTTAATAAAACTTTATTTTGGCGAAGGGTTTTAATATTGAGAAATATAAAGACTATGTCCATGATCAGTAGGTTAGATAGTAGTTTTCCAAGGGTGTTGTATGAAAATAGACATTTTTGACCAGAATAAATAGTATGAAATGTATCAATGAATATTTCTTTTGCTGAGGGGTGATTTGTTTTAAGACATATGAACGCTGATTTGATTGAATATTTTGAAGAGTAAGCGTTAGAAAGTCAGCTATATTGCGCACTGTTATAGAAGAGTCCACTGATTGTGGAATGTTTGCAGAATAGTTGTATATACGTATTGGTTTCACCTACTACGGATGAACTTTGGTAGGGACAGGTTTGCTCTTACATTTGTAACTATATGTTGGATGATGTCTGTGGCAAGTGTAACAATTTGGGGCGTTGTTGTAGATGGCAATATGCGTGGTTGGAGTGATTACCAGAATAATAGCTGCAGATAGAGGTATTTGGGCATATTGCGGTAGAGTGTTGATTATATGTCAACCATTTTTTTTTTTCATTTAAGTGCTAGGGGATGTTGGCGACCGTGTAGGCTTAACTATGTTTTTTGGTATAAATACATACTCCGCTAATTAGAAGAGAATCATTGCTGGTTTGAGAAGATGTTAGTACTCAAACAATGTATGTGAGATATGTAACATTTTTAATTCGTATAATCTTAGGAGTATGTGTTTGCCGTAGATAAGTTTCTCATGAATTTCTTTATTGGTATAATGATCAACACCAAGAATCAGCACAGAAAGGAGAGGAGGACGCCTAGACGGTGGTATTTGCTTGCGTTGAGATACATTGTATTTAGTAAGTTTACCATTTTTTTTTTTTAAATCGAAGATATTTATAGGTATTTTGTTCCTTATAGTGCTGACCAAGTCTGCATTTTTCTGTTTTTTTTTTTTTTTTTGAAAATAAACTTATTTTTAGTTTTAACTATTTTTTTGAGTGAGCCATGAGGAAAAGTATTTGAACTGTTGTAGAGCAGCTTGTTTATCAGTTGTGAAACGTGAATTGAATTGAAATTGGTCAACAGAAACGAGTAAATTGATTGAGATAAAGTTTGAGTTAAGTTGGAGCCATAGTAGAATTTGTTTCAATGTTCATAGTGTTGTCCACTCTATTTGGTGTAGTGTGTGCTTTCTTTACAGTTGGTGAGAATTGCATTTGGTATGATTAAGTTTGCATGAGTGAAGAGTGGGAAGCCACAAACGTAACAATGGTTTGAGACGAGCTTTTGATACAACCAGATGTGGTTTGTGACTGCATTTTGCGTTTTTTTTTTTCACATTTTAGTGAAGCAACCAGGAAGTTTACGGTAATTATTGCTAGATAGTAAGGTTAC